>NC_135235.1:504703927-505028427 GCF_051348905.1 Ranitomeya variabilis
GCATGTGTGAGGAAACAGTACAGGGGAATGGGGGGCATGTATGAGGAAACAGTACAGGGTAATAGGTAGCATGTATGAGGAAACAGTATGGGGGAATGGGGGCATGTACGAGGAAACAGTATGGGGAAATGGGGGGCATATATGAGGAAACAGTATGGGGGATGGGTGCAGACAGTATGGGGAGCGAATGGGGGAATGTATGTGGACACAGTATGAGTAGCGATGTGAAAAATGTATGTGGACAGAGTACGGGGAGTGAGGGTGATGGGATGTGTGCATGCGTAGCATGGGGAGACAGTGTAAGACCCGGACCCGGTACCGAGTACCCCGCTGCCCTGGTTGGGGCGCTCCATGTGCAGTGCATTAGTTGTGAGAATTCAGAATCCTGCGATGGCAGGATTCAGCTCTGCAGGCTCCAGTAGTCATCATATGGACACTTCACTCATATGCGACTTTCATACTTATTGTCCTGTGACAACGAGCTTGTCTTCCTGCTCCTCTCAGTTTTTCACTGATTATTGAGAGCATTAGGGTTAGAGGCTCGTCGGGACATGACTAATTGTGCAAATTGCATATGTCCTTGGGGGGGGGGGGGGGGTGCAGCGCCCCAGAGTCCTGGTCGTTGCAGTACTGTGGCTCCGCCACTATGGGGAGCTGTGGTGCGTCTGATGGCACTGAGGGAGTTCATCTGATCAGGTATCACAGACACCAATACATTTCACAGCCGGGCCTCCGGGGGGAGCTAAGGGTTCTATTCACTAGGCCACTCCCCACCATAGTGGGTAAACTGGGGGTCAGGCAGGAAGTTAGATCAGAAAGCTGACTGGGTTGGAACCAGGCAACACCTTGTGGCAGAGGGTGTTGTGGGGGGAAGATACAGTAGGGTCTCTGTCAGGGGTGGGATCCTGACAGAGGCTTGGCAACTTGAACGAACGTAACGGGACCGTGCCTGCTCAGGATAGCGGCGGTGCCCAAGGAAGGACCAGAAGCGAGATAGATTGTGCTGAGTGAGAAACGAGATCAAGCAATAGGAGAATACCAGTAGGGGTCGTGCTGTAAGACCGAAGCAACACCCTACTGAGGCGCACTACCGGTGGCCGGAACGCCGAGAGGGTATTTCAACATCCAGCTTCAAGCAATACTCTAAACAGCGGCAGGGCAGTCAGTCTAAGGCGGGCTGTCTAACTTAAATCACCTATGCAGTCTTGGGGGGCAACTTGTGGAGAGGGGCGACTCTAGGGTCCCGGAAGAGCTCCGAGCCTACCCGTCAAACGGGTGCCGTCCCAACCAGAACACCAGGGAGGGACGGAGGATTAGCAGAACATCATCTAATCGAGTTGTGAGGGAACTTAAGAAACAGACACAACAGTTGTGGGGACTTTCTGTAAGCACAGCAGGGAAGGACCACAACACATAGCGCTAGAAGGAAGGCACAGATTTCCACCTGCTAAGAGAACTCTGGAGGTGCCATTGGACCGGCCGGACTTGCGTAGCCTGGTTATCCGGATTCCGGACTGAGGACCCAGAGATCTTCAGTAAAGAGGTAAAGAGACTGCAACCTGGTGTCCTCGTTATTTACTGCACTGCACCACCACCATCTACATCATATCTATTATTCACTGTGCGCCCCTCGGCAGGGTCACGGACCGGGGCCTAGCCACCGTGACAACCCCAGAGCAGAGACTCAGAGGCCCGGTACCGGGTACCCCTCGGCCCTGCGGCAGTGGGGGCGCTACAGGGGGGGGGCGCCAAACTGAATTTTTGCCATGGGTGCCAGAAACCCTATACACCTCTGACAGAAGCACCAAATGGTGAAACAAGCCACAAGGTTAGATCTGTAGTTAGTTCTCTGAGATGTTTGGAATAACCTCTCTGCTGAGTTCCTTCAAAACCAGTGTTGTTGTGGATTCTGTTGGTGGGCTCCCTCTGGTGGTTACTGCTGGTACTGGGTGACTTTGGTGGGTTGCGGCCTTTGGTTTCCACCTGTCCATCAGAGGCTGGGTGTTTCCTATTTTACCTGGCCTTTCTGTCATTTCCCTTGCCGGCTATCAATGTATTCAGATGTGCTCTGTTTGGTTCCTGCCTACCTGCTCCCAGATCTTTCAGGATAAGCTAAGTGCTGATTTTCAGTTGTTTGGTTTTTGGTCCAGCTTGCTTAGAATGTCTCTATGCTAGCTGGTTGCTCTAGTGGACTGAGGTTCTCCCCATGTGCCATGAGTTGGCACATGGGTTCTTGTAATCTCAGGATGGTTTTTTTGATTAGGGTTTTTTGCTGACCGCTCAGTCCCCTTTTGTATCATTCTGCTTTCTAGTTTTCAGCGGGCCTCTATTTGCTAAAGCTATATACATCATCTCTATGTGTGTGCCTTCCTCTCATTTCACCGTCAATACATGTGGGGGGGCAACTATACCTTTGGGGTTAATTCCTCTGGAGGCAAGTGAGGTCTTGTTTTCTCTGCAGTACTAGTTAGCTCTTAGGCTGGTGCGTGGCGTCTAGAACCAACGTAGGCACGCTCCCTGGCTATCTCTAGTTGCGTTTGTCAGGCGTAGGGCAGCGGTCAGCCCAGGTTCCATCACCCTAGAGCTCGTCCGATATTTGTTATATTTTGCTTGTCCTGTGCTATCCCTAGCCATTGGGGATTCATGACACAGTGTACAAGTGTAACCAGAAGAATTTTTGCTGGTTTAAAGACAAAGGACGGTCACACCAAATGTTGATACGATTTAGTTTTCTCTTATCTTCATTTACTTTGTATTTTATTAGTTTAAATACGGTAATCAGGGCCGGTTTTAGACAAAGTGGGGCCCTAGGCAAAAATTTAAAGTGGGGCCCCAAATGCTGACATTGTAAAATCACACAAACATTTAGGTTACATTACATGAGCAGGATGCGGATACAGTTGGTGGAGGGGCCTGGAGCCAGTGCTCACACTGTGGCCCCATATTTTGGGGGCTTATATCGGCCAACAGGTCTGCCACTGTTAGCTGTATGCAGGGGCGTTGCTAGGGTCAGAAAAGATTGGGGGCCCAAACCCCAAGACAAAGAGTTGCCCCCAACCCCCTCTTAATTTTTTTTTTAACAACACAGATAATACAGTGATAACTCTCTGAGAACAGATAATTTAGTATATATCACATGCAGTCCTATGTAACACCACAGATAGACATAGCGTTTCAGAGTAAGACTATGTTCACATGCAGCATTTTTTTCAGTAGCCAAAACCTTTTCTATTAGCAGTAAAAATGTTGCGTTCAAAACACCCGTTTTTCAGCTTGTTTTGTGGTGTTCTTCACACTTTTTTCAACTTTTTTTTTTGGAGTGAGGATGTTTGCTTTGTCTACAGTATGTTTAAGACCACATTCATATGATCAGTATTTGTTCAGTATTTCACATCAGTATGTGTAAGCCAAAACCAGGAGGGTGATAAATACAGAAGTGGTGACGTGTTTCTCAGGGCTTGTGCACACGCTGCGGATTTTGCTGTGGATCTGCAGCAGTTTTCTGTGCGTTGTACAGCACTATGTAAACGTATGGAAAACAAAATCCGCCATACACATGCTGCGGAAAATACCACGCAGAAACGCTGCGTTGTATTTTCTGCAGCATGTCAATTCTTTGTGCAGATTCCGCAGCGTTTTACACCTGCTCCATAATAGGAATCCGCAGGTGTAAAAACGCTGTTGAAAACCGCACAAAAAATGCGGTAATTCCGCCGTAAGTCTGCAGGTAAAACGCAGGGCGTTTTACCTGCAGATTTTTAGGAATCTGCGTGGAAAAATCCACGGCAGATTCCGCAACGTGTGCACATAGCCTCATTGTTCCACTGCTGTTTCTGCATTACAAATACTGATGTGAAATACTGAACATGTGAACGAGACCTAATAGTTTAATTCACCAAAACCACTTAAAAAAATGCAGTGAAAAATGCCGTTGCAATATCTGCAGCTTTTTTATTCTTTCATTGCTTTCTACAGGTGAAAACACACTGAAAGAAGTGACACGCTACAGATTTAGAAAGCGCTACAGTTCTGAAATCCAGTCAGAAAACAAACAAGCGCCTGCAGGAGATTTTGGAAATCTCCTATGTTTTGCTGGCACTTTGAAAAGCAGCTTTTCGCCATGTTCATATGCAGAATTTTTGCAGCTTTTTCTTCTGCAAATAAGAAGTTTAGAGCATTTTACAGCACAAGCAAAAACTGAGATTTTCAGAAATCTCCTGCATACGCTTTTATTTTCCCCTGACTGAATTTCACAAGTGCAGCGTTTTTTAAATCTGCAGCGTGTCGCTTTCAGCAATTTTTTTCACCCGTAGAAAGCAATGAAAAAGTTAAAAAAATGCTGCAAATGTTGCAACGTTGTTTTTCATTGCGTTTTTGGTGAATAAAACTAACTTTATTAAACATATGGACAAAATGCATACTGTAAAAAACAAACAGCAAAAGCTCTAAGGGTGTGTGCCCACAATCAGTAAACGCTGCGGGTCGGCTGCTGTGTACTTGTGCAGCGTCCAACCCGCAGCGGCCACATGTTACAGCATAGTGGAGGGGATTTCAAGAAATTCCATCTCTACTATGCGTGCACTATCACCTGCACCTCACCCGCAGAGACGGACATGGGGCACGTCACTCCAGACCCCAGCATGCCAATTTATCTGGCATAGACGCGAATCTCCACAAGAGAAATCTCACCCGTGCAATGTATAGGACACAGGGATTCCGCACAGATCAATAAACACATGCGGAATCACCTGTGTTCAAAACATGGCAGCACTTTGGACGCAGCACATGTCCACTGCATCCAAAGGGCGGCCATTCCCGGATCGTCTGCACATACCCTAAAAAATAGGTGCTTTGAAAGCAGTGTTTTTACTGCCAAGAGAGCAGGTTTTGGCTGCAAAAAAAATGCACCAAAAACGCTGATTCCTATGCACACGTGTACTATATATGTGTATGGTTTACCCTTGTAATTTCACGTGGGAATTCATTTATTTCTATATAATAAATGCCCTGATTCAGCAGACAATATTCCTGTCTTCTGTCATCCAGACAGTAGTGACAGGAGGTTGCCCTGTCAGATTACAAGCAGTGATTTAGTGACAGTGGTCAGAGCCTATGCTGATCCCTGCTGTATGTGACTGTGAAACCTGATCCTACAGCAATCATCACAGAGCTCTGGGACCACAGTGAGTAAATCACTGCACTGAGGGGGTCTTAAGGGGGTTTGAGAGAGACGCTCTGGGACTACAGAACAATGCACAGCTTATTCACTGCTGTACACCCTCTGGGCACTTCATACAGGGGCTGCGGAGGCAGGGGGCTCCCTTTCTAGGTGGGGGCTCCAGGCCTCTGCCTGGTCTGCCTGTGCCAAACGCTGCCGGCCCTGACGGTAATCTATTACTTCTATTCCTGACATCATTCTTACTTTGCAGCAATTTTTTACTCCAGCCTAAAACATTTGCACACTACCTTATTTCCCATATAACAAACAAAAACACTAAATCATTTGTGTATTTTCGTTTTTTTATTAAAAAATATCCCATTTAAAAAAAAAAAGTTTACACAATTAACAATTTCCGTCACGGTCAAAACAACCAAATAACATCAGGTGCTAAATGTGTCAATAAATATATATATATATATTAATAAAGAAGCTAAACATAAAAAATATAAAACACACATGGAGATTATACCCATTTAGAGTATTTCACCCTGTTCATTTAGATAGGGCTACACAGTTCTTAGCTTGCTTATTATCTTCAGACCAAATGTCCCAATGCAATTTTTGGACTTTTGTTAGCCGGAAGCCAAGGATTTCAGTTGTATACTAAGAACAGCTTGGATCCGCCAATATCTTCTGCATAAAGATGGGATGATGGTGCCATGGAAAAGGATTGTGGGACTATATGACTAAACTTGTAGGAGAATTAAAAATATCTGTGTTAGTGGAGAAAACAATATCTGGAGAAGGGCATTCTCCTTCTGGAAATTGGAAAAAAATATGTAGAAATAGTTTCTGAAGTCTTCAATAAATTCTATAGTCTTTATCGTTATTTTAGTTCGATGTGCCAAAAGTTTTTTAACAAGTCTGCCACTTTTCGGGCCACTTTAACATCCATTAATGACACCTTTTTGATGTATATTGTCACAATACTTTCTGTTTACAGTGACAATTCTAAGTAAGAAAGTGTCTGCATTTTTACAGAATGACATTCATTCCGAACTGTAGATGCTCATATTGGAAGATGTTGAAAAAAAATCTCTATGGACATGCTACAATCAATAAGGCCTAAAAAACAATTAAAAAATAAACAATCCTAGAGAAATTTTTTACTATTTTGGTGCAGAAGCTGAGAAACACAATAAGGAATAATTCCTACAGCAGCCAGTGGCACGGCAGCACTTTTGCAGAATGACAGGCCATAGAAGAGCATCTCCACTTTAGTGGGAGGCTTGAAAGAGTCAAAAAGATGCAGAACAAAAAGGGAGGCTATAATACAACAAATTCGAAACATGAACTGGCTTCCTTGTTTGCCACGGCAACTGTCTTGGTAAAGTTTGGAGTTAAGAGCCAATCCTAAGCCAAAGAAGATGCCCAGGTTTCTAAGGAGACCAGCAAAAGGTGTGGTGTCGATATGGATCCATTCAGGTCTTTCACACCATTTCTTAGCTTTCTCCAGTGTCCATAGTAGGTCCACACCCATAGCTTTAAGAATGAGGCAGAATCCCAAGGCGAAGGAAAACAGGAAAAGGGTGGTAAGGATGTATTTCTTGAGACTGGCTTTGTAGATAGATTGCGTGTGATGGAATGCTTCAGCCACTACAATGCCTGTGTAGAAGAAGGAACAGGGTCACGATTAGATCTCAGTATTAATTCTCATCCAAAAAATAACAGGAAACACCTTACTAGAGCGGAAAATAGTCTCATATGTCTTTCACAGTTATATTATGCCTCTTACTGAAACATTTACACAACTACTGAAGGGTAGGCCTGCTCTCTGTCACATTACAGAAGATACAATATTTCAGGAACAAAGCAAACAGATGTTCTTTGATTTGACCTGATTTATCGCAAAGGTAAATCCAATGTGTTGCTACCAGACCCTGACCATAAAAAATGCCCAACACTTAAATTACTTTTTTTTGCCATAGCCCAAATATATTAAGAAACATAGGGTGTGATTCATTATTTAATTTGTGACTTTTTTGTCTAGATTTTGGTGTATTACACTTGTGTTTCATTTACACCCAATTTTTCTTTCCATTTTCACTTTTTTAAAAGTGTAACTTTGTGTTCACGATTATGGGTAGAGTTTAAAGTTTCCAGATGTTTTCATCTTATTCATTCATCATTTGCGACTTTTTAAAAATTCTCCAAATTGTCGCAAATGGACTCCATCTATGTTGGAGTGATTGCTGCGCAATTTTTGCACAATTTTTGCGACACATGCACTTAAAGGTTATAAAATGTTGAAAGACGAAAATGTAAGATAATTTTCGACTTTGGGAAATATTCATGAACCACGTGTGTCATTTTGATGAATTTGCTTAAAAAAAGAGAACAAATACCATAAGACAAAAAGAAAAGTGATTTGATACTGGATAGCACCATCCAAAATTATATTTTTTTCTGTAGCATTTTGCATCAGTAAACTGATTAATCTACTGGGAATTTCTCTGCCCATGACATTTTTTAGCCATAGTAAAATGTTGGTTTCAGTGTATGCAGGATGCCGCAATCATTTTTACAAGAAAGGAATGGGTAGTTTTCCTTTTTTGGTCCAACAGGAGAAACAACTACAGTTGGATGGAGTCATTTCCATCCTATCATAGGCCAAAAGAATACATGGAGGGTCAAATACAAGGCTTCATTAATGTCCTCTCCTAAAGCCTACTCCTAAATTATTTTACATTAATGAAGAGATTGAGGCATGAAGGTATTCACATTACACACCTGAAATGACTCCAGCCACAACCTGGTGAGGGAAATGAGCAGCCAAGAAGATTCTGGATAAGCAGACGCAGACTTGGACAGCCCAAAACATGGTCCAAAGTGCTCCACGCAGGCACCTAAAATACAAGAGGAGTTAAAATATAGTGATCACTTCACAACAAAATTGATTAAGCCATGAGCTTTTACACAAATCATGCCGCAGTAGTACACCTAGAATGGTCACAAAGACTTCTGGAGTAAAGGTAAATTTATATAGTTGATATTTACTGTGCAGGAATCATAAGAAATTTTGGAAATAGATATGATAGGGAATTTTCTTTTAAGTTAATGAGGAATTTTCTAAGGCTTTACTTTGTGAACTTGGCATGTTATTGGGATCAATATAACAATGCCACCGTAAGCCATGGTAGTATCATATCATGTGAGATTATGATTTTAAAGGGTTATTCAGTTTGTGCTATATTAATAATTTAAGATGGTATTAGAAGTGTCTCTACTTACCGGCTAGAAAACATGGATTCCTTCTTCTTTAGCATGATTGTAAGGATGGCTGTGATCATGACGTAATAAATTCCAGCAGACCCCATCGCATGTCCTGAAGGACTTCCTAAAAAGTTGTAAGTGGAACATGAACAAGTCAGGTAAGATATTCAATGTATAATCTTCACTTAGTTGAATAAATATTTTGAATTATACATTGTAGTAGGAGACCACATGAGCGGAAAAGGTAGAAAAAAGTCTGAACATAGGGAACCTTATCTAGACTTTCTCAGAATATATGTATTTTTTTCTAAGTTATTAGATTCTTCAAGTTAGAAGCCTAATGTCTCAGTTCTAGGCATATTATGATCTGAATGCTGATTAAATTTATATTATGTAATGAGACAATAGAAAGATGGATCAAGATATCACTTAATGTGTCAATTAGAGCTTGATTTTTTTGTTTTTTTACCTGGGCCGGTCTCGCATGTCATAGGATACTGTTCAATGACTGGAGCTGTTGTATTTCCATAGTAATCTGTGTCATGAACCCACCAATATGGTCTTTGTCCAAAAAGAATCCTAGCAAATGAAACAGAGCAAGTTAGAAAAAAGATTATACATACAAGATTTACAAGATTATCGTATTTATCTGTTTTAGTGGGTTATATGGTTAAAGTATGTACATTAGAATCTATGGGCAGAATAAACAATGTTTTGAGTTTTCAAATAAGTTTCAATTCAAATAAAGGTAAATGTAATGTCCTGTGGTGAATACAGGATGAGAAGTAAAAATAGGCAAAAGGTCTAGAGATGCCAAGGTTTATATGTGACCCATGACATTTTTTGGGTCCAATAATGTGATGTGCTGATTTTACACTATTATGTACTTGGTTTATTCTACATATTATTCAATTACATGTTAAATAATTATACCTATTAATCTACAAGTAAACCAAATTGTAAGCAAACTGTTATATCTATTGGTCGTAAAGAATCCTCAGCTTACCACTGTAAGTACCGGTATGATCCTAATTAGTAGGGTGAATACAACCACTCAGTATTATCCCCCTAACTCAAAAATGTTAGATATAACAATCCAATCCAATGTGTTACTATTAATTACAATACTTCTTTTTTTATATACTCACCATTTAAAAACAAGATTGAGCCAGTCTCCGATCACTGCCACCCAGATGAGTTTGATGCCCACTGACTCGCAAAGATGGAACCAGATGGGGAAGAAAATGAAGAAAGTATTTCTTAGATCAGCAGCAAAGGAGACAAACATGAACCAGTCTTGAGAACTCTTGTAGTTCATCTGGAGGTACTGGACCATTTGGACTCCAGAGTGGTGAAGAGCATCCATTCCGTTCTCCATTATTGAGTTCATTGAATCTCTATACTAGTGCTATGTGAAGCTGTTAGTATCACCATGTGTACTGTGTGTCACTGTGCGCCTTCAGCAATATTTATACTGTCCTGGGCCTCTTGTTTGCCACTGAAAAACCTGCTTTCTGACCTTTGGACCTGTAGAAAAAAATTACTTTACTCAAAAGAAAAAAAAACTCCTGTCGATCAAAGGTAATGTCACAAACATGTTTGGTACAATGTAACTGAAAAACAGCTCAATAAGTCAGCGTTGTATTCCAGAGACTCATTGATTAACTCTGACCCTCTGGAACCTTTTAGGATATGATGAGGGTTTTGACGATATTGCTAGTCAATCAGACATCAATTGTACAAGTCTCTCCTGATAATCATTACTATTCTGAGAATGTACTATTACGCTGTAGAACATTTTATTATTTTTTAGATTCACATTTTATGATTTGCGTAAATGAGAGGATTTTTATTAATATAGCTATGCCACCAGTTTACTGTTTCATATGACATTTATCTGTTTTATTTTACATTATAAAGATGTACACATCTGCTCTTTGATGGGGGTATTGTTACTTTTCATGACTAGAATAGTACATTATTTTGTTAAATGGTGTAAAGCTCGATGGATTCCCAACAGACCCTATTATAAGTTAAAGTGGTTATTCACTCACCAATTGGATCTGATGTACAAAAAATTGAGCACAGTGTCATGGCCTCTGTTATGCATGGAAGCAATCAGCAATACCTTTGTAAAATAAGGTAGCTTAATCATTCGTGCTACCTGTACAGCTGTACATGGGCCCAAGAGGTAATGGGGCCCATTTCCACCACCAAAGTAGGTGGAATTGGGCATTATGATGAGCCCTTGGGCTGTTGGGCTGCAAAGAGCCGATGTATTGTTGTAGCACAGGGGTCCTTTTCTGTTTGTGTCTGCGAGCGGGAAGACAAAAGGTTCATTGGCTGGTTACCATCAGTGGCGCAATGACTGCCAGACAATCAAAAGCCAACAGCTGAAATCGGTGTGCAAGTGACTGAGAGCACATGGCAGTCGTGTCATGTGCTCTGTTTGCACGCTGAGGTCTGCTGCCGGCTTCACAAGAGGACGACGCAGCGGGGGAGCACAGGGAAGGTGAGTATTTTTTTTTTTTTTTAATTAGTGACCATACTACTACATGGATGACTATGGGCTGTGCATTATACTAAATGGAGGACTATGGGCTGTGCATTATACTACATTTTATGTTTGTGTGTGTGTAGCCCATTCACTACTTTCATCTATCCCCCACCCCCTGAAGATGGCTGGACCATCATTGTAAATACACACCTGTACTTTGTATCTCCCCCACCTCTGTTATGATGACCTGGTGGTTAGGAGCACTAGGAATGACCTGATGAGCAAACTAGAAATACAGGACAAGCTCTGGGAAGTGGGAGCTCTGCTGACCGCAACCCCTAATCCTATCACAAACAACTAGAAATAGCCGTGGAGCGTACCTGACTCTGCCTAGATGCCTCTTCACAGCCTAAGAGCTAACTACCCCTAAAGATAGAAAATAAAGCCTAACTTGCCTCAGAGAAATTCCCCAAAGAAATAAGCAGCCCCCCACAAATATTGACTGTGAGTTAAGATGGAAGTCACAAACACAGGAATGAAATAGGTTTCAGCAAAGGAGGCCAGACTTAACTAAACAGACTGAGGATAGAAAAGGTATCTTTGCGGTCAGCATAAAAAACTACCAAAAAACCACGCAGAGTGTGCAAAAGAGACCCCCGCACCGACTCACGGCGTGGAGGTGCCACTCTGCATCCCAGAGCTTCCAGCTAGCCGGACAAAATCATGATAGCAAGCTGGACAAGAAAAACAGTGGTAAACAAATAAGCTAGCTGGGACTTAGCATTTGCTGGAGTAGACAGGTCATCTGAAAGATTCAAGAGAAAACTGAACCAGTACTAGAACATTGACAGCTGGCATCAAGTAACGATCTAAGAGGAGTTAAATAGAGCAACAGCCTAGAACTAAATGAAGTCAGCTGAGGAAGGAACCTCAGAACCAGCAGCTCCACTCACAGCCACCAGAGGGAGTCCATGGACAGAACTCACCGACGTACCATTCATAACCACCGGAGGGAGTTCGAGAACAGAATTCACAACACACCTCATTGTAGATTGTAAGCTCTCACAAGCAGGGTCATCTTATTTTGCTTTAATTATTGTATTGTTAACGTTGTTACTTATGACTGTTTTGTTTGAAACTGTTAAACTGTAAAGCGCTGCGGAATATGTTGGCGCTATATAAAGATTATTATTATTACATGGAGATCTATGGGCTGAGCATTATAGTTTATGGATGACTATGGGCTGTGCATTATACTACATGGATGACTATGGGCTGTGCATTATACTACATGGATGACTATGGGCTGTGCATTATACTACATGGATGACTATGGGCTGTGCATTATACTACAATGATGACTTTGGTCTGGGCATTATACTTCATGGAGTGCTATGAGCTGGGCATTATACTTTATGGAGGACTATGGGCTGGGCATCATACTTTATGGAGGATATGGGCTATGCATCATGCTATATGGAGGACTATGGACCTTGCAGTATATTATATGGAGGACGATGGGATACATTATACTATATAGAGGACTATGGGGAAGCATTATACTATAGGGAGGACCATGGGCTGTGCATTATACTATAGGGAGGACTATGGGAGGGCATTATACTTCTTCTATATGGGCCAATGACATCTATATACGCCCCTGGGGGCCATAATGAGGGACATATATATCAGGATGAGGAATCTATAAACCTCTATACGAGGATGGAGGGTACATATATAATTTATTCAGTATGGGGAGCGGTCCAAATGTAGCAACGGAGCCTGTTAGAATCTAGTTACACCACTGGTTACCATCAAGAATGACACAGGAATAAACATCAAAAAATTGAAAGAAGCTATGTAAAAGCCAGCAGCATGGTGAGAATTGGCCTCCAGGGAATCCACTGATGGGACATGACTGAATGGAGAGAATTAAAATCTAAGAAAGTTGCAGAGAAAGAGACAGGGTCAAATTATCATCTATAGTTATGCTACTTCTTATAAAATATGCTCCACTAAAAGGTATTTGTCAGACGCCCCATCACCCAAGGAACAGATGATTGCTCGGCTGTACAAAATCTACATTTTGTGTGGGGGAGGGGGGGTTGGATAAATTACTTTTATTACTGGCCTGTAATGTAGTCTCCTTTATACTTGGGGATAAAATGCCAGATGTTTTATTACTTCATAGCCTCCTTGTGTTGTAGCTACTTGGAACAGCTGTAATACTTTTAATACTTAGAACATTGCATAACAGCCAGATGCCCATTTTCCATAAAAATAAATCACCTATTCCTGCAAAAGTATACATACCGAGATTATACGCTTATAATCTGTTATGTAATTAATATGTAAAACAAAGTCTTAATTAAAAATATAGATTAATGAATATTTTACTTATTTATCTTCCAGTTGGACTTCTGCGCTGGGATCAGCACATTTCCAGATATCAAAGCCTTTTATTGACGATATTCAGCACTCTGATTGGCCAAGAGCCTCATGGACGAAGGCCCAACAACTGACGCAGCATCGATGATATACGATGTAATACAGACACTTATCTTTTCTGAACAGCACATTTTAATCTACAAACTGTTCTGCCAGTTGTAGTCATAACATCTGTAATCTGGAAGACGTTCATTCAAACTACTGTCAGCACCAAAATCTTCGATAAATTGTGGAACATTAAACTTAATGCATTAGATTCTCACTTTCTTCTTTCCAGAAATGTTTAGTTTCTTGTTACCAATAACCTCTGTATCTGAACTCTGCGGGAACACCAGATGGAAGAAGTTCTAAACAATCAGAAATGGAGATGTGAGGTCCTAGGGGTCAAAGCAAAAGGCCAGTGTCCTCAATGTTACTTTACACTAATCTGCTTCAAGCTGTCCACAAAGTAAAGTCAGAAAACCAGCTGGAATACAGGGTATTTCAGGCAAAAGTTATGACTGTTAAGAATGAAAAAAAAAACATGTGACCTTCAAGAAGCCCCAATACAGGTCCTTCTCAAAAAATTAGCATATAGTGTTAAATTTCATTATTTACCATAATGTAATGATTACAATTAAACTTTCATATATTATAGATTCATTATCCACCAACTGAAATTTGTCAGGTCTTTTATTGTTTTAATACTGATGATTTTGGCATACAACTCCTGATAACCCAAAAAACCTGTCTCAATAAATTAGCATATTTCACCCGACCAATCAAATAAAAGTGTTTTTTAATACCAAACAAAAAAACCATCAAATAATAATGTTCAGTTATGCACTCAATACTTGGTCGGGAATCCTTTGGCAGAAATGACTGCTTCAATGCGGCGTGGCATGGAGGCAATCAGCCTGTGACACTGCTGAGATGTTATGGAGGCCCAGGATGCTTCAATAGCGGCCTTAAGCTCATCCAGAGTGTTGGGTCTTGCGTCTCTCAACTTTCTCTTCACAATATCCCACAGATTCTCTATGGGGTTCAGGTCAGGAGAGTTGGCAGGCCAATTGAGCACAGTAATACCATGGTCAGTAAACCATTTACCAGTGGTTTTGGCACTGTGAGCAGGTGCCAGGTCGTGCTGAAAAATGAAATCTTCATCTCCATAAAGCATTTCAGCCGATGGAAGCATGAAGTGCTCCAAAATCTCCTGATAGCTAGCTGCATTGACCCTGCCCTTGATGAAACACAGTGGACCAACACCAGCAGCTGACATGGCACCCCACACCATCACTGACTGTGGGTACTTGACACTGGACTTCAGGCATTTTGGCATTTCCTTCTCCCCAGTCTTCCTCCAGACTCTGGCACCTTGATTTCCGAATGACATGCAAAATTTGCTTTCATCAGAAAAAAGTACTTGGGACCACTTAGCAACAGTCCAGTGCTGCTTCTCTGTAGCCCAGGTCAGGCGCTTCTGCCGCTGTTTATGGTTCAAAAGTGGCTTTACCTGGGGAATGCGGCACCTGTAGCTCATTTCCTGCACACGCCAGACTCAGTCCACTGCTTCCTCAGGTTCCCCAAGGTCTGGAATCGGTCCTTCTCCACAATCTTCCTCAGGGTCCGGTCACCTCTTCTCGTTGTACAGCGTTTTCTGCCACATTGTTTCCTTCCAACAGACTTACCATTGAGGTGCCTTGATACAGCACTCTGGGAACAGCCTATTTGTTGAGAAATTTCTTTCTGGGTCTTACCCTCTTGCTTGAGGGTGTCAATGATGGCCTTCTTGACATCTGTCAGGTCGCTAGTCTTACCCATGATGGGGGTTTTGAGTAATGAACCAGGCAGGGAGTTTTTAAAAGCCTTGGGTATCTTTTGCATGTGTTTAGAGTTAATTAGTTGATTCAGAAGATTAGGATAATAGGTCATTTAGAGAACCTTTTCTTGATATGCTAATTTATTGAGACAGGTTTTTTGGGTTATCAGGAGTTGTATGCCAAAATCATCAGTATTAAAACAATAAAAGACCTGACAAATTTCAGTTGGTGGATAATGAATCTATAATATATGAAAGTTTAATTGTAATCATTACATTATGGTAAATAATGAAATTTAACACTATATGCTAATTTTTTGAGAAGGACCTGTAGATGTTACAGATGAGAACTGAAGAACTTTCATGGTCTCATTCAATACTACAAATGTTCTACTATGCAAGTATAGGACATAGCTATATTCTGTGCTATCCTGTAGGAAACGCTGTTGATTTATTATGGCCTCTTGACTTTTTCACATAACTGTATTTGATTGTACAGCACATCTTATAGACAACTATTTTCTGTTGCTTATTGGTGTAATAGATGCAGATGCTAGAGAATAACATAGAGGGTGGGACTGGGAAGAATATTCTTTTTTTTAGATAACTGTCTTTAGGCCACTTTTAAAGAGTTTCAGGGAATTTGATCGCAACTATTATTGTAAGAAGAGTTTTAAAATCCAATGGATTATTTAAGAGAAAACAGTCCAATGTGGATGCAGGAATGTGGGCAGAGCACCCTTCCTTTTACGGTTTTGTTTACTAAATCTGTACACGATGCATTGATGACAGTCCTGAGGTTACTAGTTTCTACTGTGGTAGAAAGAGTGCTCGGGATCATAAATTACGATTTTGCGCTGGAGTCCTGGGTTCAAATCCCAGGACAACATCTGCAAGGAGTTTGTATGTTTTTCCCTTGTTTGCGTGGATTTCCTCTCGGTTCTCCGGTTTCCTCCCACACTCCAAAGACATACTGATAGGGAATTTAGATTGTGAGCCCCATCAGGGACAGCAATGATAATGTGTGCAAACTGTAAAGCACTGCAGAATATGTTAGCGCTATATAAAAATAAAGATTATTATATATTAAGGAAATCCTGAAAGCATGATCTGTTGGTGGCACTTGACGACTGAAGTTGGGGAATGCTGCTTTATAGGGTTCATACACATGTAATTATCTTCTTTTCTAAAATCCTTCAAAATGTTGTTTAATCACATAAAATAAGCCATACAGCATGGACATCTATCAATAATCTGACACCAACAGGACTAGATGAATAGACTATTAAACTTGGCTCTTAGAGTTGGCCATACGCTTTGAACAGCTGTTGACCAAACACTTGACTTATTTCCAATGAGAAGAAAGGATCAGGTATGTTGAAATTCAACAAGACTGATCTTTTTTTCCCTCGACACAAGGTGAAAGAAAACTGGCTGACAAAAGAGAAAAAGGAATGTTTCCAGACTCTAAATGTCATAAACCAATAGTACCCTTTCCTAGCAACTTTCATGTAACATCTCTCATTTTTTCTTTTCGTGTTCAGTGTCCCCTATCTTTACACCACACACTGCGTGGATCTCGATTCGAATGAGTTACCGGGCAATAGACAGTAAATTTTGCGGGATATATGCAGACAGATTTTTTTGAGGGTTCCCAAAACTGACAATTTCTAGTGGGAACTGCTTCAGGAGACTATTCTTCTTTGGGGAGTTTTTCGAGCAGTTTTTAATTTCCTTAAATGGTTTTGATTTTAAAGAATTTTGGAAAAGTTTTTCTTACAAAACCTTTTTTCAGCCTTCTGATTGGACAATGTCTAGTTTAGAGCGGATTCCATCTGGAGCCACCTTAAACAAGTGACATGCAATTTTATTTTTCTTCCACTAGGCATTTTTCAAAACCAGAGGTGGAAACAATGAACAAAACATGGAACATATGAGCAGCAAAGTGGATTCTGAATTGAAATTGACAGGAAGTGTTTAAAGTGATTTTCCAGGTGCTTTTTTGAGTGGGGAGTGGTACAGGGGTCAAAGTGATGAAAAGTCATAATCACTTATATCTAAGCTCCAGGAACAAGCACTATACACTGTCTGCATCTTAACAATAAAAATGGTGATTTTACAAAATTCATGTAGATGACTGCTCTATTCCCAGCAGTAGTCCTGGTTTGATATTCCCAATGTCACCAATGAAAATAAATCCGATTATATTTGTTTTCATGGGATTATTGTCATGCCACCAGTAAACTTGTTTTGTCCACATGTCATACACTGAAGTTCACAAGAACTCTTTCTCCTGTGTCCCAGTGATGTAATTAATGATTACTCTGCTAAATAACGTCATGTCCAGGTTCATCAACCCCCTGCTTTCCAAGCTTCACAAGGCAAAGTTTAACCTTCTGTTTCTGTTTTCATTGTGTTGTAATTTGTAACAATTTATCATGAATAGGGCGTGGAATGGGGCAAATAGGTATAAAGGTAAGTAACCCTATGACTGTGGCACTGCTGACTGCTAATGGTGTTTTTAAGGCTAGGTTCACATCGCGTTAGTGCCATCCGTTTAATGGATCCGTTAAACGGATGCGCTAACGTTGATGCCCAAAATTTATTTTTCTACAATCGTGCTAACGCATGGTACCATTGCGTTGGCATGCGTTAGCAATAGAGGTCTATGCACAATGAATGCGTCCATTCACTGTGCGTTAGACCTAACGTACCCAAAAACGCGGTAAAGCGCGTTCAAGGGTGCATCACAAAGTAACGCATCATCGCTAACAAATGACGATTTTGACATGCGTTAGGATGCGTTACGATAATGTAAGTCTATGGGCGCATTAACGGATCTGTTACATTGCATTAGTGCCACTAAGTAATGGATCCGTTAGACGGATCGCCCTAACGCAATGTGAACCTCGCCTTACACCACCTGACTTGTGGCATTAAATGACCACCGATCATCTACTTATTACCTGATCGATGGTCGTTTAATAGCCTATTAAGTCTGGATTTAAACTGGACAATTATGAATGAGCATTCTTAGGAACGCTTGTTTCCTGCTACTCGGGCGGTTTAAGCAGTTCATCGATCATGAAATGATTTTGAAGTGGGTTTAAAAATTATAGTTTTCGGCAGCACATTGTTCAGTGTTAACAGGCTGTGTGGTGCTGAGAACAATCTGAGAACAATGACAGTCCAGACTCACAGAACGTTCTATTACTGATTGTTTTGTGCACGTAGGAAATGAGGTCGGCCTGACTAGCTGTGTACACACAATCATGAGCTGCCGAGAACCATGATTTTTAAGCCTGCTTAAAATTCATTTAATTTCATGAATGAGCATCTTGCTTGTTCCTAAAGTGATAGGCAGCCTGTTTATACTGCACACTCGTTCACGGTAATCAGCCACTATAAATTCAGCTGACTATGGAGGCAAATTCAACAAAGCATACTGTACTCTATTATTTTAATGTAAAAATCATATATATTGTAAAAATTTTGTGTAAAAATTCTGGTATATGTAGCCCCATCTCTAAGGTGTAATTACTAGTTTTCATTTGCCAATCACAGTCAGATCCATATTTGCATTGGTTTACATTTCCTTCTATTAAATATTATTATTAGTAGTAGTTTCGTGCAGCAATAGTAGTAGTAGTAGTATTGGTCGTGCTACTGTGAGCAGCCTATGTCGCCTAAATATGCTACTATTGCCTGCAGTGTGTCCGGACTTGTCCCCCTTCCAGCACATCTGGGGTGTCATTGGTTGGCAATTCCATAAGGA
This sequence comes from Ranitomeya variabilis, assembly GCF_051348905.1. Taxonomy (NCBI): domain Eukaryota; kingdom Metazoa; phylum Chordata; class Amphibia; order Anura; family Dendrobatidae; genus Ranitomeya; species Ranitomeya variabilis. The sequence continues at coordinate 504,722,880 of NC_135235.1, forward strand.
GCTGCAGCAGTGCATCTTGATTTTGCTGACGTGCATTCAGAGTGGCAGAACATTCCTCAGACAACCATTAATAACCTCATATGAAAGGGTGTGTGTATTTCTGCACGGTTTTTTCATACTCAATACTTCTGAAAAGTTCTATCCATTTTTTCATCTTTTACATATCATTAGCATATCTATCAATCCTGTGATTTTCATAATTGCGCAACTTTTCCTTCTTGGTGTTGCGATTTCAATTTTTATATGTCTTTCATTTATCTACCTTATTTATCAACAAAAAACTAAAACCTGACCAGCACCTCTATATAGTGTGAACAGGTGCAAGCTGCAATGACTGCACAATATACAAATAAAGAGCACAGCAGCAGTGTCACCTTGCCGTGGTTGATGGGCATACATCTATCGCTTATATCCTTTTAACTATACAAATCTGCATTATTAATGTAATACTCTATAACATATACTTATGTTTTACAGATCTATTTTTTTCATTTCACCTCCAATAACACACTTATAAGACCCTAAACTTGGCTTTGAACTTTGAGTGTTAGAGAAAAAATTATATTTTGCACAAGTGTTCCTAATTGGACTCATATTCTTCTGTAATAAATAAGCCGTGGGTCCTTAAAGGGAACCTGTTACCAGGTTTTTCCATTATAATCTACAGTTGCCACCTGTAATATCTCTTTTACAGCAGTATAGCAAGCAGTTTATAAATCGCCAACCTCCTCTGCGTACCCCAAAACACTATTTTGTAATCTCCCCACATGGCGCTGTCTGGACCGATGGGCATCGCTGGTCTTGCTTCGGTGCCTCCTCTCTCCTGGGCACTGGAATTGGGGATTTATATACATCTTGCTAGAATACTGTAAAAGAGGAATTGAAGGGGTGGCCTTAGTTTATATTGGGGAAAACTCGGTAACAGGTTCCCTTTAATAGTAAAAATTACCATATACAATTCTATGTTCTATCCTACAACCTTTATTGAAAACTGTTTCTGATTGGCAAATATTCAGTTAACAAATTCTAAAATCTCTTAGAAAGAAAATGAAAAAATGAGCAGCTTCTCATACGTTACTACAAATAGTAATGCATGCCATCTTTACAACTTATTTTTGCTTCTGATAGCGGCTTACTGCATTCCCGAGAAACAGCAGTCATGTTGTTTTTTGCACTTGGAATGCTACTAGTTGTGTCTTGAGTAATCTACAAAGGAACATAGTTAACCCTTCTTCGTCTTGTTTACAAGAGATATGGTCTGTGTTTTCCTCCCTCTTCGTTCATGCCATTTACTAGGTGTCAGTTTGAATGACATTTCCCAATGAAGTCAACAGAAAAACAGCCGGCCGGATGGGTTAATAATTATCCATTACTGAAAACACCTCCATCCAAAGACGAGGCTTTGGTTGAAGACCTTGAACAAGGGATCAGATGTGACGGAGTATTTGTGTCCTGCAGTGAATAACAAGCTGTTGTGTTGGTTGCTGAAGTTTCCAGGTACTAAGTTTAGTGAACCCATTTTACCTGTCATAAAGGAATTTTATTTGTAAGCCCTGAAGATAAACTTCACTATGAATTCCTGCATTTAAGAATATGTAGTTGTCTGCTTGGGGTTTGTATAGTCTCCCAATGTTTGCCTGAATTTCTTCTGAAATCTAATTTCCTCCCATACAATGGGCACAGAAGCCATGTACATACGGACAAATTCTCCTTTCATCAAAAGCTATTTATTTATTATTTATTCATTCTCATTCATTCTGAATAATACAATCTCATCCACTACAAGTATAATTCAAAATGACTTTACACATTGGATAAAACAATTAAGATGGGACATGATCAAGTCATCAAAATCATAATAGAGGGTATAATGGTCTCAGAAACTTATGGATTCAATAATATCTCATTTCAATAAAGTGCATAGGACAAAGTAAAGGATAAAAAAATGTGATATTAATGATGACATAGATATCTCATTAGATTTAAAGTATGATGACGTACTCCTCATTAATGTATATGTAGCCATTGAGTTTAGTACAACAAATAAATATCCTAAAGGCTATTATAGTTAGTTCACCATAGTATTCAAATACATAGTGTTATCAATTAACATTACCCTCTATTATGATTCTGATTGGCTTGATCTTTTCTATATTTTATTTTAAAAATATAATGGACCTGTAGAAGTGCCAGCAAGGTTTGTTTTTGTCCAATTTCTATAATAAACATTATTTAGCAGTATATTTGTAGCCAGTGTATTGTTTTATGTAGAATTAATTACACCAAATAAAATTAACATTTGTTATTGAAGCTCTCTGGCTTTGACTGTTGACGTATATTCTATTTTATGAATTTTTAAATGGAACCTGTCATATAAAAAAAGTATTCACCTGCAGATATGGGGCACTGAGAGCCCTGCTGCCGGGAGGAAATTAACTTCTTTCTTTTCGGCAGCCTCTGACTTTCAGTCACAGAGATGTGGCCAGCATGGATTCAGCAAATGCTCAGTACATAGTGAGCAGCGGCTGTAACCACGCCCCGGCACTGACTGACAGCAGGCGCTAATGTAGATTTCGATAGTTATTTTACTGTCTGGAAGTGAACTTGAGAAGAAACTGGACAAGTTGAATGCTGCTTCTAGAGATCCTGGTAAATATTTTTATGCTAAAATGGTAAAAAAGATGAAAAAAACTAATACCCATTCTTTGTCATTTTTGGATCTCATAGGGAACGAAGACCAGGCGTGTGGGAGGACATGACATTCTCCTCGATTTCTTCCAAAGATTCCTTAAAAGGAACCGGACATCAAAAATTGCCTAAGCAAACCTCATGCTACTGCAGGCAATTAAATCATAAATACAGTGATCTTTGTAGCTTAACTATGTGTAGTGGTTTTGCTATAGCTATAAAAAAGTAAAAACTTGGCTCGGTGAGTGGAAAACTGTTACCCCAAGTCATCAGGTATGGTATACTGACATAATCACCGAGTCATGGTTTGAAAAAATTTTCTTTCCCTTGATTGCTCAAGCCAGGAGACATATGTCTTTGAAATTCAGCGCAGACATGTACATGATCTGGGCTCAGTATGTGCCTGTTGCGCTCTGAGTCAAGGTGTAAACATCCTTGGCTCATTGCGCATGCAGAGACGTCCTGAGCCCAGATCATGGTAGCCCCCATGATGTAAGGGAGGTATCATGGTCACATAGACCCTTATAAGTTTTTTTTCAGTTTACAGTTTGTAAGGGACCATATTTCTGAGGTGAAATCTGTTTATTAAAGGTCATAAGGTCATTTACAGTAAGCTGTGGCATTCTCCATGAGCAGGTTCTGTTCAGTTCTGTCTAGTTGTACTTGGCCCCCTTTTTCAGGCTTTGGATTGGACAATTTGAAGAAAAGGCGGGAAGAAGATGTGTATAAATAATTGACAGGGTGTCCGTTATCCTTCACATCCTGTCAGAAGATTGAAGATCCCACCCCTCCACCCTGTTATTTAATACTCTTTGTTTTATGTCATAATGTTTATTTGAGGGAAAAATCGCCAAGTAATTTTGGGTGGATTGGAGTGTTTTATATAAGGAATCTATTGGTGTTATGGTTATTTAAATGTTATTATGGCTATTTCAGTTACCCGAAATAACACCAGAGCCATTATTCTCCATACATCGGTGTCCTGTGTATTTACTTCCTTCATAATAGGTTTTGTGTTACCATGTAATTGTATGAGCTGGGTTTTGGACACGCCAACCCTGACAACACCTGGCTGGATTGATCTATCAAAAAGAAAGTTTTTTCAAACCATGACTCTGTGACTTGGCCAGAATAATGTACTACCATGGTGACTCGGAGAAACGGTTTCCACTCATGGAGACAAGTTTTTACTTTATAGCAAAACTACTGCACAAATAGCTTACCTATAATTTTCTGATGTCAGGTTCCCTTTAAGTTGTTTTATAGATTGGGACCATGCCTACTCTGAGCCCCCATTTAGATTGAAACATGAAAATGTATTGTAAGTTTTATTTTATCAAGACTTTTCATTTGTAACTATTTACTATGAAATGTACCGAGTTCACCTTTTCCTTGCATTGCATATATAACAGAACATGCTTTACAACTGCTTATACTAGAACACTAAAAACAAGTTCTGACTTATAAAAAGGCATCAAAGTACAATGTACTGGTACAATAAGTTACAAAATAGAAGAACATACAGAGAGGTTGATTGCAGGAATTGACACAGATTTTTACATAAAGCTATGTTTACATGTTGCGTTTTTGTGCAGCGCCCCCACTGCCGCAGGGCCGAGGGGTACCCGGTACCGGGCCTCTGAGTCTCTGCTCTGGGGTTGTCACGGTGGCTACACCCGGTCCGTGACCCTGCTGAGGGGCGCCCAATGAAAGGTGTGCGCGATGGTGATGATGTTGTGGTGGTGCGGTGCAGGTTGCAGTAAATAACGAGGACACCAGATTGCAGTCTCTTTACCTCTTTACTGAAGGCTTCAGGATCCTCAATCCGGAATACGGTTAACCGGGCTGCGCAAGCCTGGTCGGTCCGATGGCACATCCAGAGTTCCCTTTGCAGGTGGAAATCTGTGCCTATCTGCTAGCGCTTGTGTGTTGTAGTCCTTCCCTGCTGAGCACCACGGGATAGTCCTCACAACTGTTGTGTCTGTTTCTCGTGTTCCCTCACAACTCGATTCTGATGTTCTTCCACGTCCCCCAGATCTTATGGTTAGGACGCACCCGTATGATGGGGAGGCTCGGAGCTCTTCCGGGACTCTAGCGTCGCCCCACTCCTGTTGTTACCCCCCTGTGTCTTCCTAGGTCAATTGGGTGAGACAGCCCGCCTATAACTGACTGACCTGCCGTAGGTTTGAAGTTTGGCCTGAAGCTCTATACTTCCTCGGCGTTCCGGCCACCGGTTATGCGCCTCAATAGGATGTTGCCTCGTCTTACAGCACGACTCCTACTGGTATTCTCCTTGTTGCGTTGATCTCGTTTCACACTCAGCACAATATACCTCGCTTCTTGTCCTTTCTTAGGGTACCGCCGCTATATCGTGCAGGCGCGGTCCCGTAACGTTCTCTCTGGTTGCTAGGCCTCTGTCAGGATCCCACCCCTGACAGGGACCCCTCTGAATCTTCCCCTGCAACACCCTCTGCCACAAGGTGTTGCCTGGTTCCAACCCAGTCAGCTTTCTCTTCTAACTTCCTGCCTAACCCCCAGTTTTACCAGATTGTGAGGAGTGGCCTAATAAATAGAACCCTTAGCTTCTCCTGGAGGCCAGACTGTGAAATGTATTGGTGTCTGTGATACCTGGTCAGATGAACTCCTTCAGTGCCATCAGACGTACCATAGCCCCCCTTAGCGGCAGAGCATCAGTACTGCAACGACCAGGACTCTGGGGCGCTGCACTTGCAGTGTTTTTTATGGAAATTTTAAGCTGCGTTTTACAGTACCAGCAAAACCTATGAGAGTTCAGATATCTCATGCACACATTGTTTTCTCCATCAGCAGAGAGGAAATAAAGTAGCCAGGTGGTGAAGTGGTCAAGAAAGGTGGAGATGGTTCTGGGGGGCGGTAGATGACAGCCAGCTGGAGGTTGGAGGGGGAATAGATGCGGACGGAGTGCACCTCAAACAATGGAAGAGTAGCGGAGGGTGGTAGCACGATTGGAGTAAAGGAGCAGGTGTCAGACAAGAGCAATCCAACCCCTCCACCATGTTTGTTGCTGGGGCGAGGGGTGTGAGAGAGGTGGAATCCGCCATAGGAAAGTGCAGCTGGAGAGGCTGAGTTAGAGGGGGTGAGCCAGGTTTCAGTGATGCCAAGGAAGGAGAGTTTGTTGGTGATGAAGAGGTCATGGTCATGGATAAATGGCAGTTTGTTGCAGACAGAGTGTGTGTTCCATAGTGCTCCAGGTAGGGGGGCCGGGGGAGTGTGGCCTGGATGAATGGGTATGAGGTTATCATGGTTGGGAAAACGTGCAGAGGATCATGGCAGGGGGTTAGAAATTAGTATAGGGATGTGTTGAGGAGGGACAGGATTTGGGATACGTCACCAGAGATGAGGAGTAGCAGACAGAGCGTTAGAAGGTGGGAGCAAGATAGGATGTGATGGGGCCGTGTGTGTCTGGAGAAAAAGGATTATATGTGGAGGAACAGTTCTGAGGAGAAGGTGAGATGACTGGGAAGAATAGAGGAAGAAATAAGTAGTTCTTTACTAGGTGGAGGGATTGCAGGAGATTGTAAGAAGGAAAGTAGTATGGGGGTGAAAGAGAAAAGAAACCAAAACATTGTAGTGGTTTGGTATTCTGTTACTTTCCAGTCAATTCCAGTCCCATTCAGTCTAATTCAAAGTAATTAAAAATCTGTAATTTGAAAGATGGAATGTGAAAGATGCATGGTTCAGAGTACGTCTGGGTCAGACTCCTGGGTGTGAATATATCCCCAGCTAAGGGCAATCAGGTGTGAATGAGGAGGTGGCTGGGTATGGGAGACCAGATGTAGAGAGTTAAGCAAAGGTCATAAAGAGAGGGAGGGGTTGGACTGACCACTCAAAGATATGCCAGAATAACAATAATGAGAGACATGAAACAGGTCATGGAAACAAGATGATGGGACCCTGGTAGCTGCCTTGGGTCTGAGATAAGTTGTAGGAGTGTGCAGATGATTGCTATGGGGTTGCACCACTCTAGAGAGGGGAATGAAGCACACATTATATAAGACAAGAGATATAAGATTTGTAAATGGCGGCACTCACCACAGGTATGTTAAAAACAGTAACTTTATTAGGGCAACGGGTGAAGAGCGAGAACCTGGAAAGGTAAAATGAGCTGTGAGGAGCGTAGATCTGGAAAGGTAAAAGGAGCAACAGCTGTTTTGCGTAAAACACACTTCTTCTGGCTCTTGCCATCACACACATATTGAAGGCTTTTTGGCACCAGTAGTTATTTCTGAGTAATGTAGCCTAGTAAGAAAGAGAGCACACAGCTGTGGTTCTGGGAGCAAAACAAGAGCTCTCCCAGTAAAGAACTGCTGTCCTTGTAAAGACCTCCTATTACAGTTGGGTCAGGGAGGAGGTGTAGTGCCATTGAGGAGTAGAATTGTTTTCAAGTTGTGCAAGGTGTAACCTACTAAGGCTAGGGTCATACTACGGTATTTTCTCATATCTGAGAGAATCGGACTGATTATGCGAACTATACTCTGGTCAGAGTTAGATCACAGTATGATCATAGTGTGATCTGATGTTCTTGGATGAGGAGAAGAAGGAAAAAAACTCTGTCTTCTCCATTCTGTCAGTGTGTGGATGTCAGACTGCGCTCTGATGTCACGGACTGATTCACTTATATGGCCAAATCTGATGCAATTTCTTCCTCGGAGAGACTTGGTCTAAGGAAAAATGTTGCATATGTATGGCCCAACATTGGTCCGAATGTGATCTGATATTTATGAGTTTCCAATTGGACCGAAAATATGGTCATCTGTACAAGCCCTAATAGTGAGAAATGAGCAGGGACTACAGTCCCTTAATGAACGTCCTCCCCTTGAGAAATACGAGGGGGTCGCATGATAACACAATCCCCCCATAAAATGTATACTTTATATGGATCTGTATATTTTTAATGTGAGTTCTGAAAGGGTTAACATTTCTGTGGTAAGCTGTGCTAACGCACGAGCAGGTTCTATCTATTTTTAGTTGGATGGCTTCCCGCACTTTTTCCTTTAATTTGATTGGTTGCCAGTGAAAAATGCTGGAAAGAAAAGGGCTATAAAACTCAGCTGTTGGAGCGGTTTTACATCAGTCATTGTAAGAAGATTGAAGATCTGAAGAACAGCTGATGGAACCGCTCCTTCAACAGCTGATATGGAGGGCCGAGGACGAGGGAGGTGTTGAATGGTTGCAGAGCTTCCTAGCTATGAAACCCGCTATAAAACTACCTCTACTTCAGAGGTTTTGGCAGCTCTGCTCCACGCTCTCTGCCTTCCCCTCCCATGGTTCCGACATCTCCCATTCCGGCGAGGTCAAGCTGCAGCTCCAGGAGGAACCGTCGGGCCAGGATCGTGTATTCCCCCTCACCACCAGCTTCCAGGGCTCCAGATCGCACACAGGACGTGCGTGGCCGAAGCCGGAGATCTTCACAGCGGAAGTCTCCGAGTCCAACGCAAGATCTTCATCGCGGTCACATGATCACAGACGGCGTCATCCAATGGCGACGCTAGATCTTCGGCATCGCTGCGGGGAGAAACTTCGGAGGTACCGGTGCATGGAAGATGTGCTTTAAAGGTATCTAGCCACCGCAGCCTTATAAGCGCTGTGGTGGCCCAGGGATCACCGGTGACAGCAAGTCATCTGCACAGGGGTACGACATCAGAACCTTCTGCTGCTTGTGCTGCAGCCAGGTCATGGAGAAAAGCATCTCCTACATCAGAACCAGAGGAGGATCATCTGTCTCTTCGTCGGCCGCATTCACCTGCTATAGTGGGCTTAAGTGCTGGCAATCATACGGACCAAGATCTCCTACGACAGCCACGGGGCGAAATTTTAAATGTGCCCCTGTCTGTCCCCTCTCTTAATTTAAAGTCTTTAGTTAAAGAAGTTTTGGATGAATATTTGGGCAGTGGTGATTCTTTACCATTGCCCAGATATTCTACCATGAATCCTAATTCAGGCAGCTGTACTTTTGTTGTGAAACCTGGGCTGCCTGAAGTTCAGTTAAAAGAATCGCTTACGTGTGATGTATCCCCTTTGGGATTTCATTTAAGTGCTTCAGTTAAAGAACAAATTTGGAACAGAGATTATGTGGATTTATTTTCTCTGTTACCATCTGCTAGGGAACAGCAGCAAAGATATGAAAAAAAGATGAAGCAGATGATAAGAAAATAAATACCGTTAAATCATTTAATAATTAGCTTCAAGCTTTTTCTATCTATGATGCTGTTCTAGGTGAAAAATACCCCAATTTCTGTTCTGGTCTTTTTCAACATTTCGATTTAATACTAGAAGCTTACTGTAATTTTGGCGATATGGCTTGGTTACTTTATGACGAATCATTTAGGCAGAAATTAGCCATGTATCCTTATCTAGCTTGGGGAACAAAAGATGTAGGTTTATGGATAAATTTAATGTTACCCCAGAAATTTTCTGTAGCCAGACAGGGTATGGGTGCCCCCAACAAAAAAATAGTTTGTTTAGCTTCTAATGAGTCAAGCTGTAAATGGTCTCATAGTTGTCGTTTTTGACACGAGTCCTCATTTTGTGGGGGCACCCACCCAATGTCTAAATGCTTCAAAAAGCAAATGCAAAATGGTCAGCAAGGAATTAATAAGGAGCCTATTTCAAAAAGCAGTGACTCCTGTGACCCTGGAAAAAATGACACCTTGGCTAGGAATCTATCCAGATCAGGAGAGTAGCTTTCTTCTACATGAAGGTTTCGCTAATATTTTGTATTGCCTGCCTTTAAAGGTATTGGGTGTACATTAGTCAATACCGTATTTTTCGGACTATAAGACGCACCATACCATAAGACACACCCCAAATTTGGGGTGAAAATTGCAGAAAAAAATATTTTTTTATAAGATGGGGGTCCGTCTTATTGTCCTAATTTAATATCTTTTACCTGAGGGCAGGCAGTGGCAGAGCAGGGTCACAGGAGGCATGGTGTCAGCAGAGGTGCGGTGATGCTGAGGTGCGGTGGGCAGTACGGCGTGCACCTGAGCAGGGTCCCTTCCTGCTTAGGTGGGCGATGCCATTGCCTGGTGTCCATGGGGAGGCTGTGGTGGCGGCGGCAGATGTGCGGCCACTTCCTCAGGTGGCGGCGGCCAGGATCCCTTCCACATTTGAGGTGAAGCCGCGGTGGTATTGAAGGAGAGTAGCAGAGCTGGGTGAGTCACGGTTTTCCCGGTGGCGGCGGCCATCTTCCTGAGGCCACGCGTGCGCAGATTCAGTGCTCTGCTTCCCAGGGCTTCAGGAAAATGGCCGCGGGAGGCTGCGCGTGCGCAGATGGAGATCGCGGTGGCCATTTTCCTGAAGCCGAGATCTCAATCTGCAAAGTCAGCTTCAGGAAAATGGCCGCCGCGATCTCAATCTGCGCATGCACGGCCTCCCGCGGCCATTTTCCTGAAGCCCCAGGAAGCAGAAAACTCAATCTGCGCATGTGCGGCCTCAGGAAGATGGCCGCCGCCATCGGGAAAGCCGTGATTCACCCAGCTCTGCTGCTCTCCTTCAATACCGGGCCGTGGCATCACCTCAAATGTGGAAGGGACCCTGCTCACGCCATACCGCTCACCGCGCCACATCATCCCCGCACCTCTGCCGCTGCCACACTGCCGGTAAGCCTGCATTCCAACTATAAGACGCACCCCCCAATTTCCTCACAATTTTTTTGGGGAAAAAGTGCGTCTTATAGACTGAAAAATACGGTAATTTAACTTCAGCATTAAAATTCCCCCATATCGTTCAAGAAAAAATAGTAAAGGAATTGGAGGCGGGTAGGGTTGCGGGTCCTTTTAATTCACCCCCTGTTAATAATTTTAGGATTTCCCCGCTTGGGGTATGCCAAAAATAGAGCAAGGGGCTTATAGGCTTATTTATCACTTGTCTTATCCCAAACGCTTTTCTTTGAATGATGAAGTTAATAGCGATATGTGCTCTGTGAAGTATACCTCTTTTGATTTAGCAATAGATTTATTGCAGAAATTTGGACGTAATTCTCTCATGGCTAAATCGGATATCAAGTCTGCATTTAGGCTTTTACCCGTCAATCCGGATGGATTCAGTTCGTTGGGTTTTATGTTTAATGATAAATTCTTTTTTGATAGATGTCTCCCTATGGGTTTTTCGCTATCTTGTTTTTATTTTGAGACGTTTTCTACTTTTTTGCAATGGGTCGTTGAATTTAATTCTGGGGGTGGGGGAGCCTTGCATTATCTGTACGATTTTTCATTCATTGGTCCTAACGACTCGTAAGTTTGCTATTCTTTGTTAGATAAATTTATTAAAGTTTGTGATCATATTGGTATACCTATTGCTCACGAAAAAAACTGTACACTTTTGTGCCTCACTTGAATTTTTGGGTATTTTGCTCAATTCATGAAACATGACTTGTTCTCTTCCCCTTGAGAAACTTTCTAAACTCCGTTCAACCATCGATCTTGGTTTAACCCCTTTACGACCTCGGACGGGATAGTACGTCCGAGGTCAGAACCCCCGCTTTGATGCGGGCTCCGGCGGTGAGCCCACATCAAAGCCGGGACATGTCAGCTGTTTTGTACAACTGACATGTGCCTGTAATAGTGGCGGGTGGAATCGCGATCCACCCGCCGCTATTAACTAGTTAAATGCCGCTGTCAAATGCTGACAGTGGCATTTAACAAGCGCTTCCGGCCATCGGGCCAGAAATGAGTGCATTGCTGACCCCCGTCACGTGATCGGGGGTCAGCGATGCATTGGCATGACAACCAGAGGTCTTTTGAAGACCTCTATGGTTGTTGATGCTAGATTGCTGTGAGCGCCACCCTGTGGTTGGCGCGCATAGCAATGCAGCAATTCTACTACATAGGAGCGATCTGAGCCGATCAGGCTATGCCAGCTTCTAGCCGCCCATGGAAGCTATTGAAGCATGGCAAAAGTAAAAAAAAATGTTTTAAAAAATATGAAAAAAAAAAATATATAAAAGTTTAAATCACCCCCCTTTCGCCTCATTCAAAATAAAACAATACAAAAAAATATACACATATTTGATATCGCCACGTTCAGAATCCCCGATCTATCAATAAAAAAAGGATTAACCTGATCGCTAAACGGTGTAGCAAGAAAAAAATTCGAAACGCCAGAATTATGCTTTTTTGGTCAAAGCGACATTGCATTAAAATGCAAAAATGGGCGATCAAAAGAATATATCTGTACAAAAGTGGTATCATTAAAAACATCAGCTTGGCACACAAAAAATAAGCCCTCACCCAACAGATCACGAAAAATGGAGACGCTACGGGTATCAGAAAATTGCGCAATTTTTTTTAAGGCAAAGTTTGGAATTTTTTTACCACTTAGACAAAAAAATAACCTAGACATGTTTTGTATCTATGAAGTCGTAATGACCTGGAGAATCATAATGGCATGTCAGTTTTAGCATTTAGTGAACCTAGCAAAAAAGCCAAACACAAACAAGTGTGAGATTGCACTTTTTTTGCAATTTCACCGCACTTGGAATTTTTTTCCAGTTTTCTAGTACATGACATGCAAAAACCAATGATGTCATTCAAAAGTACAACTTGTCCTGCAAAAAAATAAGCCCTCACATGGCCATATTGACGGAAAAATAAGTTATGGCTCTGGGAAGGAGGGGAGCAAAAAATGAAAACGCAAAACCGAAAAAGCTGGGGTCATGAAGGGGTTAAGGAAGGAGAAAGTCACTTTGAAAGAGTTACAAGTTTTGCTGGGCCTAATAAATTTCGCTGTGAGAATTATTCGTATAGGCTGAGTTTTTTCTAGGCGTCTGTATGAGTCAACTGCAGGATATTCTACTCCTAATTCTCACATAAGGTTAGGCAAAGAAGTAAAAGATGATTTTTTAAAACTTGGCTGATTTTTTTGTCTAGGTTTAACGGTTAATCTGTATGGCAGAGCCTTTCAGTATTTGCAGATGATTTATCCTTGTCATATTGTACTGTACTGGGCCCATAAATAATTACAAAAAACTCAGTAGTCTTAGATCTGTTTTCCTTATTCTTGTGTATCCATCTTTGGGGTTCATCCCTCAAAAACAAGCGAATACTTTTTCACTCTAATAATCAAGGTCTGGTTTTTGCCTTAAATACACTTTTGTCAAACAACAAGTGGGCTGCCCAGATTGATAGGCAGATGATCCTTCTTTGTCTGGAGCTTAATATTTGGCTAAAAGCTTCATTCTCTCCTATGTTGAACAATAATAATGCTAAATTTATTTGTCACCGCCAGTGGTTACAGTTCCTGAAGGAAGTTCCAGAGGCAGACAACGAAGGAGCAATATGCCCACAATGGATTTGGAACATAGTGCATGTTTAATTCCACATTTTATAGAGAAATCTTTGGCTGATAAAACTTGGGTCGATTATTCGGTCGCTTGGTGCTTGTGGGTAAATTTTTGTTTGCTCAATAATTATCAGCATAATGAATCCGATTCTGAAGCAGGTTTAACATTTGTTGAACATTTAGTATTAAAAGGCTTATCTTATTATTTTCCAACTTTGAATTTTTATACCCTTAAATCACAGAGATATGTCACACAAAATACTTACTAAGTTACATTTCCCACATGTCTACTTTACATCAGCACAATTTTGGAACCCCAATTTTTTTTTGTTAGGGAGTTATAAGGGTTAAAAGTTGACCAGCAATTTCTCATTTTTACAAAACCATTTTTTAGGGACCACATCACATTTGAAGTCACTTTGAGGGGTCTATAGGATAGAAAATACCCAAGTGTGACACCATTCTAAAAGCTGCACCCCTAAAGGTGCTCAAAACCACATTTAAGAAGTTTATTACCCCTTCAGGTGTTTCACAGGAATTTTTGGAATGTGTAAAAAAAAATGAACCTTTAACTTTTTTTCACAAAAAATTCAGCTCCAATTTGCTTTATTTTACCAAGGGTAACAGGAGAAATTGGACCCCAAAAGTTCCATTTTGGAAAGTAGACCCTCTAAGGGACTTATCTAGATGTGTGGTGAGCACTTTGACCCACCAAGTGCTTCACCGGACTTTATAATGCAGAGCCGTAAAAATAGAAAATCATATTTTTTCACAAAAATGATATTTCGCCCCCCAATTTTTTATTTTCCCAAAGGTAACAGAAGAAATTGGACCCCAAAAGTTGTTGTGCAATTTGTCCTGAGCACACTGATACCCCATATGTGGGAGTAAACCACTGTTTGGGCGCATGGCAGAGCTCAGAAGGGAAGGAGCGCCGTTTGACTTTTCAATGCAAAATTGACTGGAATTGAGATGGGACGCCATGTTGCGTTTGGACAGACTCTGATGTGCCTAAACACTGAAACCCCCTACAAGTGACACCATTTTGGAAAGTAGACCCCCTAAGGAACTTATCTAGATGTGTGGTGAGCACTTTGACCCACCAAGTGCTTCACAGAAGTTTATAATGTAGAGCCGTAAAAATATTTTATTGGTACCATTTTCGGGCACGTGACATTTTTTGATCGCTTTTATTCCGATTTTTGTGAGGCAGAATGACCAAAACCCAGCTATTAATGAATTCCTTTTTTTTTGGGGGGGGGGGGCGTTTATACCGTTCCACGTTTGGTAAAATTGATAAAGCAGTCTTATTCTTGGGGTCAGTACAATTACAGCGATGCTTCATTTATATCATTTTTTTATGTTTTGGCGCTTTTATGCGATAAGAATCATTTTGTATAAAAAATAATTATTTTTGCATCGCTTTATTCTGAAAACTATAACATTTTTATTTCTTCGCTGATGATGCTGTGTCACGGCTCATTTTTTGCGGGATAAGATGACGTTTTCAGGGGTACCATGGTTATTTATATCTGTCTTTTTGATCTCGTGTTATTCCACTTGTTGTTTTTTTGCCTCGTTTTTTTTTTTTACGGTGTTCACTGAAGGGGTTGACTAGTGGGACAGTTTTATAGGCCGGGTCGTTACGGACGCGGCAATACTAAATATGTGTACTTTTATTGTTTTTTTATTTTTATTTAGATAAATAAATGTATTTATTGGAACAATATATATATATATATATTTTTTTTTTTACACATGTAAATATTTTTTTTTACTTTATAACATTGCCCCAGGGGGAAACATCACAGTATAGTGTCAGATCGCTGATCTGACACTTTGCAATGCACTGTGTCAGATCAACGATCTGACAGGCACTGCAGGGAGGCTTGCTGGCGCCTGCTCTGAGCAGGCGCTTGCAAACCACCTCGCTGCAGGACCCGGAAGGCCCCCCGTGGCCATTTTGGATTCGGGGTCTGCAGGGAGGAGGACGTAGGAGACCCTCTGAACAACGCAATCACATCGCGTTGTTCCGAGGGTCTCAAGGAAGCACGCAGGGAGCCCCTTCCCTGCGCGATGCTTCCCTATGCTGCCGGAACGCTACGATCATGTTTGTAATAATCAGCTGAGACCCGGCAGCGATCGGCCGCGCTCTCCCCGTGAACGCGGCCGATCACCTATGACGTACTATTCCATCCATGGGAAGTATGGCACACCCCACATGGACGGAATAGTACGTCTAATGGCAGAAAGGGGTTAATATATTGCAATCATCATATTATATAGCACCATGCAGATACAATTGCTCATTTTGCCTTTTAACACAGCTAATTCTTCTCTTTTCTCTGCTCTATGTAGAAACAGGAAATCTCTTATCCCTGCATTTGTCATTCCCCTCTCAATTCCTGACTCTTCACTCCTCTCCCTGCCAGGGACGTTTGCAGTGACTTATCACTCATACAGGGAAAATTGACCTCCTGTTTCTACATAGAACTTAGAAGGATTCAGCTAGTCAGTTTTTAAGCATGTGATGTAATAGACCTAATGAAAAAAAGAAGAATTAGTTGGGAAGAAGGGCACAATGAGCAATTGTAAGTACACAGTGCTATATAATATGATGATTGCAATATATTAAGAGAATAAGGCTGCCGTCACACTAGCAGTATTTGGTCAGTATTTTACATCAGTATTTGTAAGCCAAAACCAGGAGTGGAACAATTAGAGGAAAAGTATAATAGAAACATATGCACCACTTCTGCATGTATCACCCACTCCTGGTTTTGGCTTATAAATACTGATGTAAAATACTGACCAAATACTGCTAGTGTGACGGCAGCCTAAGAAGTTTTAGGGAGGAGGAGTGCTTCTTTAATCTACTTTTATAAATGTACTAGCTGAAGAGCCCGGCGTTGCCTGGGCATAGTAAATATCTGTTGTTAGTTATAGCACCTCACTTCTCTTATTTTTCCATCATGCCTCTCATTTTCCCCATCACATCTTTCATTTTCCCCCTCACATCTCTCATTTTCTCCCTCACACCTCTCATTCCCCACTAACACTTGTCATTTCGACCTCACATCTGTCATTTTCCGATCACTCCACTATTTTCCCTCACTTTTTGCACTCACACCTTTTCATTTTCACTTCACACCTCTCATTTTCACCTCAGTATATACATGTTTGTCATCTCCCTTATATATAGTATACACCTGTATGTCATCTCCTGTATATAGTATATACCTGTATGTCATCTCCCCTGTATATAGTATATACCTGCTCTGTGTCATGTCCCCTGTATATAGTATATACCTGTATGTCATCTCCTATATATAGTATATACCTGTATGTAATCTCCTCCTGTATATAGTATATACCTGTGTGTCATCTCACCTATATATAGTATATATCTGTGTGTCATCTCCTCCTGTATATAGTATATACCTGTATGTCATCTCCTTCTGTATATACTATATACCTGTAGGTAATCTGCTCCTGTATATAGTATATACCTGTGTGTCATCTCCTCCTGTATATAGTATATACCTGTATGTCATCTCCTGCTGTATGTAGTATGTACCTGTATGTCATCTCCTCCTCTATATAGTATATACCTGTGTGTCATCTCTCCTGTATATAGTATATATCTGTGTGTCATCTCCTCCTGTATATAGTATATACCTGTGTGTCATCTCCCCTGTAAATAGTATATACCTGTGTGTCATCTCCTCCTGTATATAGTATATATCTGTATGTCATCTCCTCCTGTATCAGACCTCGTTCACACGTTATTTGGTCAGTATTTTTACCTCAGTATTTGTAAGCTAAATTGGCAGCCTGATAAATCCCCAGCCAACAGTAAGCCCTCCCCCTGGCAGTATATATTAGCTCACACATACACATAATAGACTGGTCATGTGACTGACAGCTGCCGGATTTCCTATATGGTACATATGTTGCTCTTGTAGTTTGTCTGCTTATTAATCAGATTTTTATTTTTGAAGGATAATACCAGACTTGTGTGTGTTTTAGGGCGAGTTTCGTGTGTCAAGTTGTGTGTTTTGAGTTGCGTGTGGCGACATGCATGTAGTGACTTTTGTGAGATGAGTTTTGTGTGGCGACATGCGTGTAGCAACTTTTTGTGTGTCGAGTTGCATGTGACAGGTTAGTGTAGCAAGTTGTGTGCAGCAAGTTTTGCGCATGACGAGTTTTGCGCGTGGCGAGTTTTATGTGTGGTGCCTTTTGAGTATGTGCAAGTTTTGTGTGAGGCAACTTTTGCATGTGTTGCAACTTTTGTGCATGTGGCATTTTTTCCGCGTGTGCAAGTTTTGCGTGTGGCGAGTTTTCCATGAGGTGAGTTTTGCACATGTGGCGAGTTTTGCATGTGGAGAGTTTTGCGCGTGGCGAGTTTTGAGCGGCGACTTTTGTGTTTTGACTTTTATGTGGCGAGGTTGGTGTATGTGTGGTGAAATGTGCGCTGAGGGTGGTATATGTGTTCGAGCACGTGGTAGTGTGTGGCGCATTTTTCTGTGTGTGTTCATATCCCCGTGGTGGTGTGGTGATTATCCCATGTCGGGGCCCCACCTTAGCAACTGTACAGTATATACTCTTTGGCGCCATCGCTCTCATTCTTTAAGTCCCCCTTGTTCACATCTGGCAGCTGTTAATTTGCCTCCAACACTTTTCCTTTCATTTTTTTCCCCATTATGTAGATAGGGGCAAAATTGTTTGGTGAATTGGAAAGCGCGGGGTTAAAATTTCACCTCACAACATAGCTTTGACGCTCTCGGGGTCCAGACGTGTGACTGTGCAAAATTTTGTGCCTGTAGCTGCGACGCCTCCAACACTTTTCCTTTCACTTTTTCCCCATAATGTAGATAGGGGCAAAATTGTTTGGTGAATTGGAAAGCACGGGGTTAAAATTTCACCTCACAACATAGCCTATGACGCTCTCGGGGTCCAGACGTGTGAGTGTGCAAAATTTTGTGGCTGTAGCTGCGACGGTTCAGATGCCAATCCCGGACATACACACACACACACACACACATACACACATTCAGCTTTATATATTAGATTGCAGTTTAAAGATGCTGCCAAATTTATGTTGCTGCTAAGCTTCTTTAAGTATAACAAAACAAAAAGTTGGCATGCAAGCAATGCGTAAGAGAATGTTCACACTGTGACCATTTCACAGACAATCCAAGAAAAACAACAAAATGAGTATTAATGCAATAGTGAATAAATAAGTAAATAGTAATAGTAAATGTAATAACATAGGGCACTTAATACTATTTTTATTAACAAAAAAAGGGTAAAAGCCATTCCACCAACACAAGGTGTACCCACTCAGGATGGACCTATCCTGCCTCTAGCATTAAGATAGGGGTGTGTCCTTAGTATTGCACAGGTGATTGAATGCTTGCCTGTCCAGGTGATGCAATCATCACCTGTGCAATACAAAGAAAATCCTGAAAACATGACCTGTTGGTGGCTCTTGAGGACTGGAGTTGGGGAACACTGTGCTAGAGTATGGCCGGGGTCACACTTGCGAGTGTGATGTGAGAAACTCGCACGAGTCTCTCGCATCAATACCCAGCACTGCCACCGGCTGTGAAATGCATGCAGGATCACACTTCGGTCCCAAGTGCTGGCGGCAGTGCTGGGTATTGATGTGAGAGACTCGTGCGAGTTTCTCACATCACACTCGCAAGTGTGACCCCGGCCTAACAGTGAAATCAGTGGTGTGGGCAAGGCTGTAAGACAAAGATTTCCTCCCACAGCAATGTTGACATATTGGGCTTCATGTTAGTGATAAATTTAGGTCGATAATTTTTGCGTTTATTTGTGAAAAAAATTGAAATTTGGCAAAAATTTTGAAAATTTTGCAATTTTCAAATTTTTT
Organism: Ranitomeya variabilis; assembly: GCF_051348905.1. Classification (NCBI taxonomy): domain Eukaryota; kingdom Metazoa; phylum Chordata; class Amphibia; order Anura; family Dendrobatidae; genus Ranitomeya; species Ranitomeya variabilis. The sequence goes on from NC_135235.1 coordinate 504,741,787, forward strand.
ATTTTTATTCTGTTAAATGAGAGAGTTATGTGACACAAAATAGTTAATAAATAACATTATCCACATGTCTACTTTACATCAGCACAATTTTGGAAACAAAATTGTTTTTTGCTAGGAAGTTATAAGGGTTAAAATTTGACCAGCGATTTCTCATTTTTACAACACCATTTTTTTTTAGGGACCACCTCACATTTGAAGTCAGTTTGAGGGGTCTATATGGCTGAAAATACCCAAAAGTGACACCATTCTAAAAACTGCACCCCTCAAGGTGCTCAAAACCACATTCAAGAAGCTTATTAACCCTTCAGGTGCTTCACAGCAGCAGAAGCAACATGGAAGGAAAAAATGAACATTTAATGAACATGATCTTTTAGCAACATTTTTTTTATTTTCCCAAGGGTAAAAGGAGAAATTGGACCCCAAAAGTTATTGTACAATTTGTCCTGAGTAAGCTGATACCCCATATGTAGGGGGGAACCACTGTTTGAGCGAACGAAAGGGCTCGGAAGGGAAGGAGCGCCATTTGACTTTTTCGATGAAAAATTGGCTCCAATCTTTAGCGGACACCATGTCGCGTTTGGAGAGCCCCTGTGTGCCTAAACATTGGAACTCCCCCACAAGTGACCCCATTTTGGAAACTAGATCCCCCAAGGAACTTATCTAGATGCATCGTGAGCACTTTGAACCCCCAGGTGCTTCACAAATTGATCCGTAAAAATGAAAAAGTACTTTTTTTTCACAAAAAATTTCTTTTAGCCTCAATTTGTTCATTTCCACATGGGCAAAAGGATAAAATGGATCCTAAAATGTGTTGGGCAATTTCTCCTGAGTACACCGGTGTTACACGCTAAAAGCAGTCATCCTGCGCATACAATAAAGTCAATACCTATTGGAGAATTCACAAGAATTCACAAGATTGAAGAGAAACTGTTATAAGGATGAGGACAGGATTAAAGAATTTGATGCCCTTGAAAACAAATTGATAAGGCGCAAATATCCCAAGTGGTGTCTCAATAGGGCTCGCAATATAGTGGATAAAAAAGAAAGGGTTAATCTGTTAAAACAACAAAAAAAAAGAATAGAATTAATATAGATAAAAGAAAAGAAAAACCATTTGTTTGCCTTCAATTTAGTCCCCAATTTTCAGATATCAAGTCCATTATTCATAAACGTTTACCCATACTGTTGGAAGATGAGGAAACTGCTAAAATTTTAAGTAAAGGGATTAACATTGTTGCGCGCAGAGCTCCCACAATTGGCAACATGATTTCACCTGGTTTGTTTCTGTCTAAATCAAGATCCCAAATCTGGTTGCATTGTAAGGGATTTTACAAGTGCGGCACTTTGTCTTGCACCACATGTGCCCATAGTCTGATCAGTAAAACATTCACGAACTCTGATGGTACAAAGGAGTTTAATATAAAATAATTTATTAACTGTCACTCTGAAAATGTGGTGTATAAAATTAGCTGCAGGGAATGCAATGTTGCATATGTTGGGTGTACAACTAGGAAACTAAAAATAAGGATATCGGAACACCTAAGAGATATCACAAATTTTAATACTATTAATAGAAATATGTCTATGGTATCAAAACATTTTGCAACGTGCCATGGAGGTAATATCTCTGCTATGTCAATTCAGGGGATTGAGCAAGTAAAGCGGTCTGTCCGTGGAGGAGATGTTAAGAGATGCCTCCTCACAAGGGAGGTGTACTGGATTTATAACTTACAAACTAGATTGCCTCTGGGACTCAATAAAAGGAACAAAATTATGTACCACTATTGTTGAAATTAGAAATGCAAGGATGAATTTTAAATATATGCTTCACAAATTGATCCGTAAAAATGAAATAGTACTTATTTTTTCGCAAAAAAATTCTTTTAGCCTCAATTTGTTCATTTCCACATGAGCAACAGGATAAAATGGATCCTAAAATGTATTGGGCAATTTCTCCAGAGTACACTGATACCTCACATGTGGGGGTAAACCACTGTTTGGGCACACGGCAGAGCTCGGAAGGGAAGGAGCGCAATTTGACTTTTTGAATGAAAAATTAGCTCCAATCGTTAGCGGACACCATGTCGCGTTTGGAGAGCCCCTGTGTGCCTAAACATTGGAGCTTCCCCACATGTGACCCCAATTTTGAAACTAGACCTCCCGAGGGACAAATCTAGATGTGCGGTGACTAGTGTTGAGCATTCCGATGCTGCAAGTATCGGGTATCGGCCGATACTTGCTGTATCGGAATTCCGATACCGGGATTCCGATACTCTTGTGGTATCGGGTATCGGGTATCGGAACAACATTTTATTTTAATTCTCTCTTTTACACATTTTAACATTGTTAAAATGTGTAAAAGAGAGAATTAAAATAAAAAATATCGCTATACTCACCTGTCCGACGCAGCCGGGACCTCAGCGCAGGAACCGGCAGCGTTGTTTGTTTAAAATTCCCGCTTTTACATGGTTACGCGAACTCCCGGCTTGTGATTGGTCAGGGCGCCCATGTTGCCGGGCCGCGGACCAATCACAGCAAGCCGTGACGAAAATACGTCACGGCTTGCTGTGATTGGTCCGCGTCCCGGCAACATGGCCGCCATTAACCAATCACAAGCCGTGACGTCACGGGAGGCTGGACTTGCGCGCTTTTGAAAAAGCGCGCGTGTCCAGCCTCCAGTGACGTCCCGGCTTATGATTGGTTGCGCCGCGATCAACCAATCACAAGCCGGGAGGCTGGACACGCGCGCAATTTTAAAATGCGCGCTTGTCCTGCCTCCCGTGACGTCACGGCTTGTGATTGGTTAATGGCGGCCATGTTGCCGGGCCGCGGACCAATCACAGCAAGCCGTGACGTATTTTCGTCACGGCTTGCTGTGATTGGTCCGCGTCCCGGCAACATGGCGCCGTGACCAATCATAAGCCGGGACGTCACTGGAGGCTGGACACGCGCGCTTTTTCAAAAGCGCGCAAGTCCAGCCTCCCGTGACGTCACGGCTTGTGATTGGTTAATGGCGGCCATGTTGCCGGGACGCGGACCAATCACAGCAAGCCGTGACGTATTTTCGTCACGGCTTGCTGTGATTGGTCCGCGGCCCGGCAACATGGGCGCCCTGACCAATCACAAGCCGGGAGTTCGCGTAACCATGTAAAAGCGGGAATTTTAAACAAACAACGCTGCCGGTTCCTGCGCTGAGGTCCCGGCTGCGTCGGAGAGGTAAAGTATAGCGATATTTTTTATTTTAATTCTTTCTTTTACACATTTATATGGTTCCCAGGGCCTGAAGGAGAGTTTCCTCTCCTTCAGACCCTGGGAACCATCAGGAATACCGTCCGATACTTGAGTCCCATTGACTTGTATTGGTATCGGGTATCGGTATCGGATTGGATCCGATACTTTGCCGGTATCGGCCGATACTTTCCGATACCGATACTTTCAAGTATCGGACGGTATCGCTCAACACTAGCGGTGACCACTTTAAACCCCCAAGTGCTTCACAGAAGTTTATAACGCAGAGCCGTGAAAATAAAAAATCATTTTTCTTTCCTTAAAAATGATTTTTTAGTCCGCTATTTTTTATTTTCACAAGGGTAACTGGAGAAATTGGACCCCAAAAGTTGTTGTCCAGTTTGTCCTGAGTACGCTGATACCCCATATGTGGGGGGAACCACTGTTTGGGTACACGTCGGGGCTCGGAAGGGAAGTAGTGATATTTTGTAATGCAGACTTTGATGGAATGGTCTGCGGGCATCATGTTACGTTTGCAGAGCCCCTGATGTGCCTAAACAGTGGAAACCCCCCACAAGTGACCCCATTTTGGAAACTAGACCCCCCAAGGAACTTATCTAGATATGTTGTGAGCACTTTGAACCCCCAAGTGCTTCACAGAAGTTTACAACGCAGAGCCGTGAAAATAAAAAATCATTTTTCTTTCCTCAAAAATGATGTTTTAGCAAGCAATTTTTTATTTTCACAAGGGTAACAGGAGAAATTGGACCCCAATAGTTGTTGCCCAGTTTGTCCTGAGTATGCTGGTACCCTATATGTGGGGGTAAACCACTGGGAGCACCATTTGACTTTTTGAACGCAAGATTGGCTGGAATCAATGGTGGCGCCATGTTGCGTTTAGAGACCCCTGATGTGCCTAAACAGTGGTGGAAACTCCTCAATTCTAACTCCAACACTAACCCAAACACACCCCTAACCCTATTCCCAACTCTAGCCATAACCCTAATCACAACCCTAACCCCAACACACCCCTAACCACAACCCTAACCCCAACACACTCCTAACCCTAATCCCAACCCTAACCTAACCCTAACCACAACCCTAACCCCAACACACCCCTAACCACAACCCTAACCCCAACACACCCTTTGTAATAATTATAGGGGATAACTCAGGAGACTCTTTTTTTGGAACAAGACAACTACAGGACACAGTTTTATAAGTGGTAAAGTCTATATTATCACATGGTGATTCAAACAGGTGCAGAGAGAAACTCAAGTCCACAACACTTGGTGCAAATATCAAATGCAGCTCAGCAGTCTATAGGAAACTTCAGAGGAAAAATGCAATCATGCAGAAAGTCTATGAAGCACAATTATTCTTGAGGATACTTGACACGAATAAGTCCTTGCTTAGTCCAAAACACAGATAGGTATGCTTATAAGGCAGTTCAAATAATATCTTAGCTCAACCAGGGAAGTCTCAGGTTCTTGCAGAGCAGAAACAGCTTACATGTCCAGCAAATGCAGATGGAAGTAAACACGAGCAGCAGATGAAGGAGGATTACTGGAACTGGTGTATGCAGCAGGAACTCAGAGCAGAGTAGCAGGATCACCACACAGGTTCACAGGAGCAGGTATATAGCCAGGGAGTCACCAGAGGTCAGGAGCTGGATGCAAGGCAGAATACTCTAGCACAGACTGAAGGCTGGGGTGGAGTTTTATAGCAGGAAGACACAGTGCACATGAGACCAAAGACGCCATCTTGGAAAAGGGCAGTAATGCACAAAAAGGTAATAAAAAATGTTCAGAGTCCTGACATTACTCCCTCCTTAGAAGCGGCCTCAGGACGATCCTGGACCTGGTTTCTCAGGGAATCTCTGATGAAAATGAGAAATCTTCTGTTGGGCATTGATGTTTTCCACAGGTTCCCAAGAGTCTTCCTCATGGGGATATCCCTGCTATCTTATCAGATATTGGAGCCGATTCCTGCGAATCCTGGAATCAACAATTTCCTCCACCACAAATTGTTCTTGCCCATCAATCACCACAGGCTGCGGAGGTGGCACAACACGTCCCTGGAAAGTATTAGGAGATACAGGCTTTAGTAAAGATACATGAAAAACTCGGTGTACCTTCATAGTCCTAGGCAGCTTTAGCCGGCAGTCCACAGAGCTCACAATACCGTTGATCTTGAAAGGGCCAATGAATTTCTGTCCAAGTTTTTGTGAAGGAACGTTTAACTTCAGATTCTTAGTTGCTAACCACACGGAATCTCCTACCTTGAACATGGGTGCAGGTTTACGGAATCTATCAACCAATCTCTTATAACGTTCTTGAGCTGTGGTCAGGGATTCCTTCAGAACCTCCAGATTTTGCCTCATCGCAGTCAGCCTTTCCTCCACTGCCGGAACCGGAGAATTAATTGGAGACCTAGGTAAGATACACGGATGATAACCCAGATTGGCAAAGAAAGGTGTAAATTTAGTGGAGGCGCTCTGAGAATTGTTATATGAAAATTTGGCTAACGGCAGCAACTCCAACCAATCATCCTGGAGATGGCTGACATAGCATCTTAGATATTGTTCCAGCGTCTGGTTGGTACGCTCAGTCTGACCATTTGTCTGGGGATGCTAAGCGGAAGAGAGACAGACATTAATATTGCGTGCAGAGCAAAACCCCTTCCAGAATCTTGAAGTGAACTGCACTCCACGGTCAGAGATGATCTCATCCGGAACCCCATGCAACCGAAAGACATTCTGTATAACCAAGTTCACTGTATCTTTAGCTGAGGGGAGGCCGGTGCACGGAACAAAATGAGCAGCTTTAGTCAGGCGATCAACTACCACCATGATTGTATTCATGCCCCCCAATGTAGGCAGCTCCACAATAAAGTCCATTGATATAGACCCCCAAGGTCGGGACGGAACAGGTAATGGTTGTAGAAGACCCGTAGGTGCCACATGAGAAGTCTTGTAATGAACACATACCTCGCAAGAGAGAACATAGTCCTTGGTATCCTTCAGGCAAGTTGGCCACCAGAAGAATTGGCTCAGGAACTCTTGTGTCTTCTGTACCCCCCTGTGACCAGCCAACTTGGAGTCATGTATCAACTTGAGGATCTTCAGACGGACGACCTCAGGGACGTAGATACGTCGATCTCTGAACCACATGCCACCCTTAAAGACAAGATTAATATCCACAGGTGGGTTGGCCAGAAATACATCACCGTTATAGGCCTCCCATCAGATAGAATGGTCTTGGACGGGGCTCCAGGTACGGAATCCGCAGCATGGATTCGGGATAAAGCATCAGCCTTCCCATTACGAGAACCTAGACGGTACGAGATAACAAAGTTAAATTGATTTAAAAATAAGTTCCAATGAGCCTGATGAGGAGAAAGACATCTAGCGGATCTAAGGAACTCTAAATTACGATGGTCAGTTAGCACTATGATCTGTTGTGCAGCTCCTTGCAGATGATGCCTCCATTCTTTGAAAGCCGCAATAATAGCCAGCAATTCCTTGTCTCCCACGTCGTAATTCTTCTCTGCTGAGGTTAGTCTAGGGGAAAAGAAAGCACAAGGATGTAGCAGACCCTTCTCTCCAGTTCTTTGGGACAGAAAGCATTATTAGAAGTGTCCACCTCCACAATGAAAGATCAAAAGCTTCTTGAGCCTGTGATGACCACTTAAAGGGCTTTTCCTTCTTTGTCAAGGAAGTAATGGGACGGACAATATCAGAAAAATTTCGACTGAAGCGTCTGTAGAAATTTGCATAACCAATAAAACATTGGACCTCCTTAACGTTCTTGGGTACCGGCCAGTCAAGGATAGCCTGAATCTTACCAGATTCCATGTTCAGCCCCTGGGGAGAGATGATATAACCTAAGAACTGTATCTCAGAACGATGGAACTCGCATTTCTCCGGCTTAATATACAGATGGTTCTCTTTCAGACGTCTTAAAACAGTTTTGACATGTTCTTCATGTTCCTGTAGAGAGTCAGAAAAGATTAGTATATCGTCCAAATAGATCACTACAAACTGGTCCAACAAATCTCTGAAAATGTCATTAGCAAGGTGTTGAAATGTTGCAGGGGCGTTACAAAGCCCGAAAGGCATCACAAGAGATTCAAAGTGTCCATACCGGCATCTGAATGCTGTCTTCCACTCATCCCCTGGACGAATACGCACCAAATTATAAGCCCCACGAAGATCCAGTTTGGAGAACACCTTATCTTGGCAGACTCTTTCCAGTAATTCGGGAATCAGAGGCAGAGGGTAACAGTTTCGTACGGTTACCTGTTATGAACTGGTGGCCTAGGAGCAGCATGGACGAGCTCTGGAGTAGGTGGCCTCTATACTGACCGCAGACCCTGTACTTAACACATCAACTAGAAGTAGCCGTGGGATGTTCCTGTCACTCCCTAGACACCTCGTCACGGCCGGAGGACTAATTACACCTAAAGAAAGAAACAGGAATACTATCTTGCCTCAGAGAAAATTCCCAAAGGAAAGGCAGCCCCCCACAAATATTGACTGTGAGAGGAGAGGGAAATTACAAATGCAGACTGAAAACAGAATTTATCAAAGGAGGCCACGCTACCTAGAAAGAAAAGACAGGAAAGAGTACTGTGCGGTCAGTATAAAAAAATACTACAAAATCCACCACAGAGAATACAAAAATCTCCACGCCTAACTAAAGGCATGGAGGGTAACTCTGTGACTCCAGAGCTTCCAACTTGGCTGAGTAAATCTTAACACAGACAAAGCTGGACAAGAAAAAACATAGCAATTCACAGAACTATTAAGTCCACCGCATGTGGACTGCAAAATCAGAGCCAGGACATATCTTTGATGATTTGGACAATCCAGAAGGAGAAACCAAGCAGAGATGTGGATCCCTAGAAAACAATGGACAACTGGCACTCACTAAAGGAAGGAGCCAGACTAAATAGCCCCGTCCAAAGTGGAAGCAGCTGATGACTGTTGTGAAGGACAAACAGCAGCACTACCACTTATAACCACCGGAGGGAGCCTAAGAGCAGAACCCACAACAGAATTCACAACAGTGACCTTATTGAGTTCCCGATAGTCAACACAGGGTCTCAGGGTCACATCCTTCTTCTTTACAAAAAAGATAGGTGCCCCTGCTGGTGAGGAAGAAGGACGTATGAAGCCTTTGGCCAGATTTTCATTAATATACTCCTTTAAGGCTTGAAGCTCAGGTGCCGCCAAAGGGTATACGTTACCAAAAGGAATAGCTGCCCCAGGAAGCAACTCAATGGGACAGTCATAATGCCTGTGTGGAGGAAGCTGATCTGCATTCTTCTTGTCACAGATGTCAGAGAACTCTTTATATGCTGGAGGTAAAGAAAATACCTGTACATGTGGTTCCGTAGCCGTGGACTCAGGGACAGCTTCTGTTAACGCTGAGTTGCTCCTTGTTGGGAAGATAATCTCCTTGGTCTCCCAGTTGATAATTGGCTTCTGAGAACGCAACCAAGGAATGCCTAAAATCACAGGAAAATGAGGAGAAGAAATTAGCAAGAAAGAAAGTTGCTCCTGATGATTAGGCTCCAACAAAATTTCAAGGGGTACGGTCTCCTGATCCACAGGCCCAGAGATTAAAGGTGACCCATCCACTGTTTCCATGGTAATCGGAGAGGCTTTTTGCTGAATTTCAATACCATGTTCCTTGGCAAATGCGATATCCATGAAATTGCCACCTGCACCAGAGTGAATCATAGCTGCACTGGAAATCCACTGTCCTGAACACTGGATCTTAATAGGGAGAGAACAGTGAGAGTTCTTTTTCTTAAGCTCCTTGGGGGGTGAAGTCATAGAAAGTGAATGGAATACAACGTTTAAAGGCAGGTTACATTCAGAGATGTCAGATTCATCATCACAGTTGTCATACTCCCCTACTGCTGCTAGCACCTTGTTAGGCTGTCTAGGACACTTAGGACAATTGATCAAGAAGTGGTCAGACTGGCCGCAGTAGAAACATAGACTTTCACAAAGGCGATACTCCCGGCGCTCATTGATCTCGCGCTTCTGAACGGAATCAATTTGCATGGGCACCTCCTCCACCTCCCGAGATGTTTTACCTGCAGGCTCTTTGGAAGGAAGGGAAAAGTTACAAATACGGTTATATGCAGCAAACTTCTGCCTACGCTCAGTAAGGCGAATGTCAATGCGCACACAATGCTGTATAAATGTCTCTAGCTCTTGTGGTGACTCAGAGCGAGCTAGTTCATCTTTTACAATACTAGACAGACCCCTTTTAACCCCTTAGTGACAGCCAATACGTCTTTTAACTGACCTGAGATATAAGAGAATAGTCTCCTCATAAAGGTCACAATCCAGCAGCTGTCAGCTGGACACTATAGCTGACAACTTGCTGTATCAGCCAAGATCAGTGTTTGCACCATCGAAATCTGGTAACCCCCTAAGATGCTGCTGTTAATAGTGACTACATCATTATAAATAGTTAACAGAGTGTGGAGGTTTTCTCTTTATCCAAACTGGTGCCCTCAGATCATGATTGTGTGGTTCTGATGTTTGCCATGGCAATTCACAACCAAGTAGCGGCCTTAGAGTCTGACGGCTGTAATAACCTGTTCAGAAGTTAGCGGCATTTAGGTGGTAAAAATACACATTTTCATTTCTGTCATGTCACTTTGCAATAATTCCTGTAAAGCACCTGAAGGGTTAATAAACTACCGCTAATCTCCTGAATTGAGAAGCATACTCAATAACAGAACGGTTTGCCTGGCGTAAAGACAATGAAGCAGATTCAGCGGTTGCACGGCGATTAGGATCATCAAACATTAATGCCATAGCGGCCAAGAAATCATCCAAGGTATTTAACCGTGGGTCACGACACTCAATCATCGGATTTGCCCAGGCGGACGCTCGTGCGGTCAGCAGCATTATTACACACAATAGTTTGGATCTATCATTAGGAAAATGGTCAGCATGCACTTCAAAATATAGCATACATTGATTCACAAAGCCACGAAATTTGTCGTGATCACTATTAAGTCTGAATGGGGGCAACTTAGGTGGGCTAGCTGGTGGCGGTTGCCCAGAGGGAAAAGTCGCTTTGCAGCTATTTGCGTGCTTATGTCCTGAAAAGCCCGTCCATACTGGGACTCTATGCCAGCAAGTTTGTTTTCCTGGGCTGCCATGCGGGTGCTTAAGTCCTGCAAAGTCTGTCCAAACACTTGTTGATTGTGTTCAAAGCTTCCAAACTTCTTTTGCAGACCTTCCACATCTTTCTGCAGTGATTTAATTATGGAAAACACCTGCTCTAGTCTGCTTTCTGCAGTCATTGTTCCAGCAGTCTCCTTTTTTTTTTTTAGGCTAGAGTATCCTGTAATAATTATAGGGGATAACTCAGGAGACTCTTTGCGTGGAACAAGACAACTACAGGACACAGTTTTATAAGTGGTAAAGTATATATTATCACACGGTGATTCAAACAGGTGCAGAGAGAAACTCAAGTCCACAACACTTGGTGCAAATATCAAATGCAGCTCAGCAGTCTATAGGAAACTTCAGAAGAAAATGCAATCATGCAGAAAGTCTATGAAGCACAATTATTCTTGAGGATACTTGACACGAATAAGTCCTTGCTTAGTCCAAAACACAGATAGGTATGCTTATAAGGCAGTTCAAATAATATCTTAGCTCAACCAGGGAAGTCTCAGGTTCTTGCAGAGCAGAAACAGCTTACATGTCCAGCAAATGCAGATGGAAGTAAACACAAGCAGCAGATGAAGGAGGATTACTGGAACTGGTGTATGCAGCAGGAACTCAGAGCAGAGTAGCAGGATCACCACACAGGTTCACAGGAGCAGGTATATAGCCAGGGAGTCACCAGAGGTCAGGAGCTGGATGCAAGGCAGAATACTCTAGCACAGACTGAAGGCTTGGGTGGAGTTTTATTACAGGAAGACATAGTGCACATGAGACCAAAGACGCCATCTTGGAAAAGGGCAGTAATGCACAAAAAGGTAATAAAAAATGTTCAGAGTCCTGACACCCCTAACCCTAATCCCAACCCTAACCCAACCCTAACCACAACCCTAACCCCAACACACCCCTAACCACAACCCTAACCCCAACACACCCCTAACCACAACCCTAACCCCAACACACCCCACAAGCCTAATCTTAACCCTATTTCCAACCCTAGCCCTAAATGCAACCCTAACTCTAATTCCAACCTTAACCCTAAGGCTATGTGCCCACGTTGCGGATTCGTGTGAGATTTTTCGGCAGCATTTTTGAAAAATCCGCAGGTAAAACGCACTGCGTTTTACCTGCAGATTTCCAGTGTTTTTTGTGTGGATTTCACCTGTGGATTCCTATTGAAGAACAGGTGTAAAATGCTGCAGAATCCGCACAAAGAATTGACATGCTGCGGAAAATACAACGCAGCGTTTCCGCGCAATATTTTCCACACCATGGGCACAGCGAATTTGGTTTTCCATAGGTTTACATGGTACTGTAAACCTGATGGAAAACTGCTACGAATCCGCAGCGGATCCGCAGCCAAATCCGTGTCCACATAGCCTAATTCTAAGGGTATGTGCACATGCTGTGGAAAACGCTGTGGATCCGCAGCGTTTCCGCAGCTGCGGGTCCGCAGCAGTTTCCCATGAGTTTACAGTTCAATGTAAACCTATGGGAAACAAAAAACGCTGTGCACATGCTGCGGAAAAAACTGCGTGGAAACGCAGCGGTTTACATTCCGCAGCATGTCACTTCTTTCTGCGGATTCCGCAGCGGTTTTACAGCTGCTCCTATAGAAAACCGCAGTTGTAAAACCGCAGAGAAATCCGCTGAAAAACCGCGGTAAATTCGCGATAAATCCGCTGCGGTTTTGCACTGCGGATTTATCAAATCTGCTGCGGAAAAATCCGCAGAGGACCAGAATACGTGTGCACATAGCTTTACCCTAACCCTAACCCTAGTTCTAACCCTTGTTTTAACCCTAACCCTAGTGGAAAAATAAAGGTAAATATATTTTCTTCATTTTATTATTGTCCCTACCTATGGGGGTGATAAAGGGGGGGTTCATTTACTATTTTTTTATTTTGAGCACTGTGATAGGTTTTATCACAGTGATCAAAATGTACGTGGAACGAATCTGCTGAATAATATACATATAACATTCACGTGACAACACCCTATACAAATGTAAAATAAATAAAAATTAAATATCTATATACTGTATGCATAACTCAAAATGGCATAAATAGAAATTAAAAGTTATCACATAAATAACAAGGCTATTTTTTTTGTGCTGTTTTAAAGATAAAAAAATTATACCAACAGTAATGTTGACATATAGAAAAATGAAAACTCACTACTTAAAGGGAACCTGTCATAAGTATTTTTTACAGCACACTAATGGCATGTATGTAAAGGTGCTGAGTAAATTCTGACCTTGTACAAATCCGTCTGGCTGTTTTAGAGAACTCAATTGAAATTGTTTGTTAACGAGCTATATCCTGATGACAAATTCTCTTTAAAAGCACTATCTCATCATCTTAGGCCGGTTTCACATGTCCTGATATTTCCGGTACCGGTAAACACGGTACCGGAGATATCTGTGTCTGTGTGTCCGTGTGACACATCCGTGCAGCACACGTGCGACAACCGTGTGCTGCCCGTGTGCCGCATCAGTACCACATGGACGGCCATGGGGGAAGCAGCGCTACAGTAAGTGTTGTTCCCGGCGGCTGGTGCTGAATCTGACTGTCATTATTCTCCCCTGCTCGGCCGGCGAGCAGGGGAAAATGAATGCAAGTTCTACGTAGTGTTTTTCCATGGCCCCTTACCAGCCTGAGAATAGCAGCCCGCACCTGTGAATTTTGCCGGGTTGGTTTAAAAATATAGAGGGGACCCCACGTTGTTTTTTTCTTTCATTCATTCTCCCATGCTCGCTGGCAGAGAAGGGGAGAATAATGACAGCCGGCTTCAGCACCACACACAGGGGAACAGCGGCTTACAGTACTGCTGCTTCCCCCGCGGCTGTCCGTGCACATGGAGGACAGTGTACATTGTTCCCCATATGCACGTGTGGCACGTTTTGCGGCCTGTGTGTCCGGGTAAAAATGGACGTCTGCGTGTTTTTCACACAGACACACGGTCCATCAAAACACTGTGACATGTGCACAGACCCATTCATTTGAATGGGTCTACGTGTGTCAGTGTCTCCGGCACGTGAGAAAACTGTCACTACACCTACACGTACGGGAGGCACTGACATGTGAAAGAGGCCTTAAGGTTAAGTTCCCACTATGAGTATTTGGTGCGTTTTGCCACTGCATATTTTCTTTACCTAAAAAAAAAACATTATATAATTCCAGTGAAATGGATGGAATTTCTATAAATCTCTTACTAACTGTGCTTTTTTTTTTTAGCGTTGCTTAAACTGAGTGGCAGTACCCAATGGATAAAATTGCAAAGTGGTGTTTAATTAGTCATATAAAATCCTCTTCATACTAAAAAGAGGATTTTTATAATTACAGCTCATTGATGAAGTTACCGGCCATTGCTAAAAAATCAGCAATGGCTGGAGCCGACTTGATCACTCCTCCACTGCTGCAACGGCAAAGCTGCATCTGCTTGCGGCATTGGGGATATCGACAGTTAGGCAAAAATGCCACTTTGATGAACTGTCGATTATTTAGGAGCACACTGCCTCTCCCGCAAGAAAAGTTGGGTGGCTGGGGAGCGGTGCATACCTGATCGACAAGAGGAACAAATTTATGTGCTGAACTGGATGGACAAATGTCATTTTTCAGCCTTGCTAACTATGTTTCTATGTTATCATGTAAATGGCATGGAATTGTAGAAAATAGTTTTTAGCCATTCCAATGATGAGTCTCACGCATGCAGTACACCGTGTGTTATCATAATTTACTATTACATCCAATCCCCGAGGTCCACACACGTCCCTTTAAGCAGTGCACATTGCCCAGTGCCGGCACAGTATGTGCTGTGACAAAGCCCCAGGTTGTAACATGTAGTCATCAGCTGCTGCTTTGTGATAGGGAATTGCACTGACCTTGGATTATACAGCTTCCAGGTATTGCTGCAGAAAAACAGATCTATTATTGTCTTCACAAGAACAAGGTGATAAAGGAAGCTGTAGTAAAGGTAGAGATTCCCTACAACATCAACTGCCCAAGAAACAACGCATTCACCTGTAGTCAGCCCATAAAACAAACATTTTCTGATAAACTCCGATTTATAGAGACCAAGCATGGGAAACTGTAAAAATCTATAACTGTACATCTATGCCTTATGCTAAGTTATGTCATAAACATGAACACAATGTCAGCTCCTCTGTATCAGAGAGTTGGGGAAGCTTCTGCATTCTGCTAGGAGCTATTGGATCCACTTATTTTGGTGTGATTTTTGGGTTTAGGGTTAAGCGCTCCTTTTATCAAGCCCTAAAATACTGGCGATAGGCGAACAAACAAGCAAGAAACTGCCCATAATGTCTCCAGCTATTTTGTGCGCATACAAGCAGAGTCCTGCTGCACTCAATTTCGCCAGTGCTAGGAGCGATGGGGGTGTATATTGTTTTTTGTGTTATTGATATAATAAAACCCATTTTTGAATTATTGGTACAGGACTCATGTTTAGATGACATGCCACACTGCAATGTTGCTTCAGATTAGAGAAACACTAATAAATATCAAATAAATGGTGACCGTCACACCGAATATTTAGGAAGGATGAGGACAGTCCCCTAGATATAAAGCTTCAGGAGTGTATATACACAGTATATCCGGGGTTCAGAACCTAGGACCTTGAGTAACAAACAATAATTATAATTTTTGTCCAGTACTGTCTGTGTAGAAAATCACTTACGTGAGCTAGCACATTAACGTTCATTGGTCATATCCTCTGTACACCCTATGGCTAAGCCCTTTAAACACATATTGTTCTGTGTAATTGAAGCATGCTTTGTTATTTGGGGATTTAATAAAACTTCTTGTATGAAAGTCAGCATTTTATCCACGCGAGTATACATGACTGGACATCCTTACACCTCAGAATGTCATACAGCGCCACCTGTTGACTGCCTACTCCAAAACAGCCAAGAATCTGCCCCTACACATTATTTCCAATCGAAATAAATATTACCCTGGCACATGTTTATTATTATGCAGTACTTATATAATGCCACCACATTGGGTCTCAAAATCTAAATTTCCTATCAGTCTTTGAAGTGTGGGAGGAAACCGGAGAACCTGGAGGAAACCCACGCAACACGGGGAGAACATACAAAGGCACAGTCATTCTATTGCAGATAGAGCTACATGACCTGTAGTATTGAACACTACATTATAGTCATTTTTCTTTCACTATTGTAAAGGGAATGTGAAATAAAAATGTACAACTCCAGTGTTTATCACTGCCTATAAAGGCATATTTATCTATTTTTGACTGCAAGGTGAATGGGGGTTTATGAAAGGAAATAAGGCTTCAGAGACCACTGCACATTGATTTGAATAACTGCTGATAGTTTGCAGTTGTAAATTAAGCCTATAAAAAATAACCATATGGAAAGAAAGACTACATAAAAATATCTCTTTTTCAGTTAGCTTTATTATGTCTAAATTTTGATGTAAATTTCAGGAACATCTTAGAACCATACATCTCTCACTTAAGCGTTATTTAATGCCTGTCATCCTACAAATTCCCACATTATCACTGGTGGTGGGAAAGGAACCAAAGTCATTAGTTGAAGTTTACATGACTTCCAGATGGGGCTAAGCACTTGGTGAAATAATTAAGAACTGGGCCTCTTTAGAACAGACAGTCTAGGAAAATCGTGCTTATATAAAGTGACCTCTGGAGAACATTTTTCTTCAGACTTTCTTCTTTTCATACACAACTATTTTCTCTGGGTCATGGAGACCACATCAGCTGCAATGAATAATCTCAAAAATGTTGTTTCTGTTCTTCCACTGTTTTTCTTGGAAATAGTTATTATGAATAAAATATCCCGGAAGGCCCAAAGACATTTATTCCAGAAAGTATGTTTTGCATTGTTTATTATGGAATATTTTAGTGCTTTATGAAAATATGAAGAAGGGCACTTGTAGAAAAGTTGTATGATTGAATCCATCGGGCCCTGCTGCCTATGAATTATTCATCCTCTTGCATTTCCCATTATCTCTGACTGATAGATTGGGACACCTAAAGTCAAATGTCCTGTGCAATCACACTACAAACATTTCTCATTGGATTGCATTTTTTTTTCAGCCACCAGAATGAGAAATAACATTTGGGGACGATCATGACGGATGATGGCTATATGTCATCAGAACCAGATTAAGGTTGAGCAAAATATTTGGTTCTACTTCTATTACCTTGATTTATAGACCCCATTTAGTGGTGGCATATAAGAGAGTTGACAAATCTTCTATTTCCATAGGATTAATGGGTACAAGAGGTGAGTTGTGTATATTACTACCAAAATTAATAGTGACTGCAAGGGGTGGTAAATGTTGGAGCAATGAGATCTGTAAAAATTCTAATGTTCTTCACATTTGGACTCCTACGCTTGGATGTCCCCTCCATAACGTTCCTATGCCCAAATAATGCATATGGAGGGTTTTCCAGATGAGGATTACACTTGAGATAAATATTACAGGGGCTGTTCCATAAACAATATATATTTCCTATCCACAGGATCGGTGATAAATGTGGTGGACCAACTGTTAAGGACCTCTACCAATATTTAGGATGGGGATCTCACAGTTCCCTATGTGCAACAAGCGGTGATGAGCTTCTCAATTTATTTTTGAAGATCATAATGATACAAATAAAGAATTTAATATAATTTATGTTTTTTTGTGCATCTAATAGAAAAAAACATATTGATTTGTCATCTCATTTCCAGTTATAACTTGTCTATCAGGTGGAGAAAAGCAGGAAAAAATCCAGTATAGTAAAAATAAAAAACTTTATTGAGAATAATCCCTAAAAATCGCACCAATGTGCATGGTGGGTAAGACAAAGAATATGCCATTCTTTGTCTTACCCATGCACATTGGTGCGATTTTTAGGGATTATTCTCAATAAAGTTTTTTTCCTGTTTTTCTCCATGGTTCTTTGACTGCAGCACTGCGTGTTCCTTGCGTGGCAATTTCTGTGAAGGTGAGCTGACTTTTTTCTTTGTCTATCCGGTAGTTTGCAACTCATGAGACTCCAACTGTTTGATATTAAAACTACAAGCAGCATGATGCCTGTTTTGAAAAATAGGACCAAATGTCTTCACCCTCCAGCCTTTTGTATGGGTTCCAGCAAGGCCTTTACTAGTAAACACATTAAACATAATGTTGGCATATTTAATCAACATAGCATCTATTTGTATGGTGGGAAAACATTGAGTGAGGTTAATAAGTTCAGTAAGCAGTTGTAAACAGTGTTCTCATTGTGATATCTTTTGTAAGCTTGTCACTAGAATTATGAGAGGGCACAAACTAAAATTCTTTCTATGACATAATGTTATCAATATTTGACCATCTTGGAACATTTTTCGTCTTAAACAATACCCGACAGGAAGATGAGGAAGGAACAGCTTGTGGCCGGTGGTCCAATTTATGGATAATAGCTGCTTGCAGGAGCCTTTGAAGGTTGGGAGTGGCCTCTGTGCAAAAACAGTATCACTTGTGTTGTATATGTGACTATGCAGCAAAAACTGACAAATTTACTTTCCCTATCCCCTGCTCTCCAACTATCTTTTTCACAGTGCTTTACTCCAGCAGCCAGTCTCTATATGCTGGGATGATATGGAAAGAGTGTCCCAAACAGGGAGAATAGAGCTCCAACACTTGGAATACAGTTGTGTTCAAAAGTTTACATACCCTGGCAGAATTTTTGCTTTCTTGGCCTTTTTTCAGAGAATATGAATGATAACACAAAAACGTTTTCTCCACTCATGGTAAACGGTTGGGTGAAGCCATTTATTGTCAAACTATTGTGTTTTCTCTTTTTAAATCATAATGACAACCCCAAACATCCAAATGACCCTGATCAAAAGTTCACATACCATATTTCTTAATACCGTGTATTGCACCCTCTAACGTCAATAACAGCTTGAAGTCTTTTGTGGTAGTTGTGGATGAGGTTCATTATTTTCTTAGATGGTAAAGCTGCCCACTCTTCTTGGCTGTCTAGCATGAGCTGCGCGCTTGAGATCTCCCCAGAGTGGCTCATTAATATTGAGGTCAGGAGACTGAGATGACCACTCCAGAACCTTCACTGTGTTCTGCTGTAGCCAATGACAGGTCGACTTGGCCTTGTGTTTTGAATCGTTGTCATGTTGGATGTCCAAGTATATCCCATGCGCAGCTTCCGGGCTGATGAGTACAAATTTGCCTCCAGTATTTTCTGATAACGTGCCATGCCATACAAAAGTCACCCACAAAGTACATCCTGACTCTGGCACTGGTGTCAGGACGTAATCTTTCATTGCCCTTCAGTGATCAGTAGTGAACACTGCGTGTGTGTGCTCACAGAGCAAGAAGAAATGAATGAGCTGGTGGCAATCAAAATACAGCTGCCTGCCCAAGCACTGTGGTCCCCAAGAATCTGCCTGGGGGATGGATAAAAGGTCATCGAGGGACGTAAATGGCCCGGGGGCCTGAGGTTCCTCACCCCTGTCCTACGCATAGCCGGTGATCCAGATCATCGAGCTGGCGTCTGATGTGTCCATGAGCCCTCGTAGAAGTTTGCGTCATAGGTACAGGTGTCATTGCAGATCTCCTGAGATCTCTTCAGTTTGTGATCATTCCCATGATGGGGCAGGCTGTTCCAGCTCATCCCGTTCAGTCGGTTCCACAAGGTATCGGAGAGTACCAGTATTCGGGGGTTTGTGGGGATGGTTCGGGAGTACTTACAGCCCTAAAAGTGCTTTTGAGTCAGTGCACTAATCTCCCTCTGGGTAAAAAAAGTAATTAGTTAACCCCTTTTGCTAAACCAAAATCCTCAAAAAGACCCTCTACCTGCTTGCGCAAGCATACATACGGACGTATTTTTCTGCGGTATTTCCCCCATCGGGTCCCACTTAGATGAAGAAACCGTTAACAATATTTGGATTAACGATTGCCTTAAAATTTGCTCCATCTTGTCCCCTGATCAGCATTTGGCATACGATTGATAAAGAACACTGACCTGTGGCTAGACCTTTTGATTGCAAACTGAAAGTCGCAAAAACAATTAACAATTGGTTGCAGAAATTTTTTGTTATGGGCTGCATTATGGGTCAAAAGCACCCAGAGTGCTGGTCAAAAATGTTATTTACATAGACACCATGTATAACTCGTACAGGGTGCTTGGCGGCGCTACAATGAGTTTAGGAGGCAATTAGCCCTACTAGTTCTACAACGTCATCTGGGTTGGGTAGTAAAAGCGACAGATACATGGATCGAACTTATGTTAGCCCAGAAAGCCACAACCCCCTTTCACGCAGCGACCTCTGGTCATACCGCCGGCACAGTGTCAGTGGCTGTTTACTGAGGGACACTGTCATTTTTTCAGACTATGTAAATACAATCATGAGTGTAGAGCCTGTGGAGGCCTCCATGGTGCAGTCAAATGCTCCCATCCCTCACCAAAATAGCCAACAAAACCACCCAATCAACCACAGTCTAAGGAAGCAGGAGCCCAAAATATGCTTTGGTTTCAGTTACGCTTTCTTCATCTCTTTCTCTTTCAGTAGACAACCATCGTTTTCTCCCAACCTGAAATAAGCCAGGGATTTTATGCTAATCCTTACAGAAAAGATGCAGAGGAAGGTTTCCCTGTGTAGAATAGCAAGTTCATTTTCAACCCCACCATTTTACAATTTGTGCGTTTCTCCGTTAGGAATTGTTCCCCAAAAAGATCCCGGCAAGTTTTGGCTAATTCAACATCTCGCTTTCCCCAGGGGGTCATTTGTAAATTATGGTATTTCCAAAAGCAACGTGTTTGTTACATACGTTTCCTTTGATTGGGCTATCACCTTGCTTAGTGAGGCTTTCCCCCAGGGCTTTAATGGCAAAATCTGATATTGAGTCTGCTTTTCGCCTTTTGCCAGTTCATCACCTTTTGGGTTGCTTCGTAGATGGTTCTTATTATTATGACATGTCTCCCTATGAGTTTTTTATATCTTGCTATTATTAAGAAATATTTGGTTCTTTTCTAGCATTGGGAGTCAAGTATGAAACCGGTTCCCCCAGAATTACCCATTACCTTTCCGATTTTCTTTTTGTGGGACCAAAGGTTTCACAGGTCCTGTCACATTTTGTTGGACAGTTTTCATTTTTTCATGGCACATTTTGGTGTACCTTTATTCCAGCGAGAAACCTTTTGGTCTTTCCACTTCACTATCCTTTTCAGGGATTGAGATAGATTCCAGTGCAGCGCCCCAGAGTCCTGGTCGTTGCAGTACTGTCGCTCCGCCACTAAGGGGAGTGATGGTACGTCTGATTGCACTAAAGGAGTTCACCTGACCAGGTATCACAGTCACACATTACACTTCACACTCCGGCCGCAAGGGGGAGCAAAGGGTTCTATGTATTAGGCCACTCCTCACACTCTGGTAAAACTGAGGGTTGGATAGGAAGTTAGAGAGAAGCTGACTGGGTTTTGCCCAGGTAACACCTTGTGAGAGAAGAGGTTGCTTGGGAAGATTCAGGGGTGTCCCTGTCAGGGGTGGGATCCTGACAGAGGCCTAGCGAAAGGACAGATCGTTACGGAGCCGCGCCTGCACTTCATTGCGGCGGCTGTTATGGACTGGTAATTTAGGAGCGACATGCGACTAGCTCTGAGCAGGTGGTAACTAGGGTTGAGCGAAACGGGTCGGCAATTTTCAGAAGTCGCCGACTTTTGGCAAAGTCGGGTTTCATGAAACCTGACCCGACCGCTGTGTGGGGTCGGCCATGAAGTCGGCGATCTTCTGAATCTGGAATCGGATTTCCGATACCGATTCCCGATATGTTTAAGATATCGGGAATTGGTATCGGAATTCAGATTTAAGTGTAAAATAAAGAATTAAAATAAAAAATATCGCTATACTTACCCTCTGACGGGCCCTGGTACTAACCGGGAACCTTCCTTCCTTAGAATCAGCCTTCCAGGACCTTGCGGTGACGTCGCGGTGATGTCGCGGCTTGTGATTGGTTGCGCGGCCGCCCATGTGACCGCTCGCGCGACCAATCACAAGCCGCGACGTCACCGTGACGTCACCGAAGGTCCTGGAAGGGCTGATTCTTAGGAAGGAAGGCTGCCGGAACGAAGCCGAGGGTGAGTATATTCCTATTAGGTATATACTCACCCTCGGACACGCCCTGCTTCTTTCCGGCAGCCTTTTTTCCTAAGAATCAGCCCTTCCAGGACCTTCGGTGACGTCACGGTGACGTCGCGGCTTGTGATTGGTCGCGCGAGCGGTCACATGGGCGGCCGCGCGACCAATCACAAGCCGCGACGTCACCGCGACGTCACCGCAAGGTCCTGGAAGGCTGATTCTAAGGAAGGAAGGTTCCTGGTTAGTACCAGGGCCCGTCAGAGGGTAAGTATAGCGATATTTTTTATTTTAATTCTTTATTTTACACTTAAATATGGATCCCAGGGCCTGAAGGAGAGTTTCCGCTCCTTCAGACCCTGGGAACCATTGGAAACCCAATGCACTGCATTGGGTTTCGAGTTTCGGCCGACCCCGACCCCGACTTTTTTATAGGATCGGCCGATTTCACTCGACCCGACTTTTGAAAAAGTCGGGTTTCGTGAAACCCGACCCGATCCTATAAAAGTAAAGGTCGCTCAACCCTAGTGGTAACTATACAGACCACAGTTCCTGATCTTAACACAACACTAGAAGTAGCCGTGGGATGTTCCTGTCACTCCCTGGACACCTCGTCACAGCCGGAGAACTAGCTACCCCTAAAGGTAGAAATAGGAAATCTATCTTGCCTCAGAGAAAATCCCCAAAGGATAGGACAGCCCCCCACAAATAATGACTGTGAGAGGAGAAGGAAATTACATACGTAGTATGAAACAAGATTTAGCAAAGGAGGCCACTTCTAGCTAGATAGATAGTACAGGAAAGAACACTGTGCGGTCAGTAATAAAAACTAGAAAAAGTCCACCGCAGAGATATGCAAAAATCTCCACACCTGACTAAAGGTGTAGAGGGCAAAATCTGCAGCCTAGAGCTTCCAGCTTAGCTGAATAGATCCATACTGATAAGCTGGACAAATGAACAAAACATAGAATGTGCTGAACAATAAGTCCACAACAAGTGGACTGCAAAAGGACAAGCAAGGACTTATCTTTGCTGAATGGGTCAGAGTGTCAGGGAAATCCAAAAGAGCCGTGACTCCAAGCAGGAACAATTGACAACTGGCATTGATTGAGGGATAAAGCCAGACTAAAATAGCCGAGCAGAAAGACGATCAGTGGAAGCAGCTGCTGATGCTAAATCCAAGAAGCAGCTATACCACTCAAAACCACAGGAGGGAGCCCAAGAGCAGAAATCACAAAAGTGCTACTTACAACCACCGGAGGGAGCCCAAGAGCGGAATTCACAACAGGCGGCATCTTAAGAAAGGACACGAAGCGAAGTATATTGTGGAGAAGTGAGAAACGAGATCACAGCACAAAGGCGATTGAACCAGTAGGAGTCGTGCCCCGAGATCGGCAACATCCTACTGAGGCGGATAGCTGGTGGCCGGAACGCCGAGGAAGTATTGGGCTCTACGCATTACTTCAAACCAACGGCAGGGCAGTTAATTTTAGGTTGGCTGCCTCACCTTAATCACCTAATGAAGACAACGGAGGCAATCGTGGGAGAGGGGCATCTCTAGGGTCCCAGAATAACTCCAGGCCTACCCCGTCATACGGGTGCGTCCTATCCATATCATCTGGGGGACGGAGAGAAAGAACAGAAACACACACGACAGTTGTGAGGACTATCCCGTGGTGCTCAGCAGGGAAGTAAGACAACACCCAGGCGCTAGTAGGTAGGCACTGATTTCCACCTGCAAAGGGAACTCTGGATGTGCCTTCGGACCGGCCGGTCTCAGCCAGCCCTGTTAGCAGTGCTCTGGATTGTGGATGCCGAAGCCTTCAGTAAAGAGGTAAAGAGACTGCAACCTTGTGTCCTCGTTATTTACTGCGACCTACACTACCACCTACACCTTTTATTAGGTGCCCCTTAGCAGGACCACGGACCGGGTCAGGCCACCGTGACATCCTCAGAACCGATAGACCCGGTACCGGGTATCCCCGCCGTCCTGCGTCTGGGGGCCGCTCCATCCAGTGCCATGGTTTTACGAATTCCCGCAGATAAAATTTTAAAATTGCTGTCCCTGATTGAAGGTTTTTGTTCTGTCTCCAAAGTAACGCCACGTCAGATGCAGTCCTTGTTTGGTCTTCTCATCTTCACTTGCCAGGTAATGCCCATGGGGAGAATTTTTTTAAGACATTTGTCCCTGTCTACCAGAGGTATCAAGCTTGCCTACCATAGAATTCGGATAAAACCCACTTCAAAAGCTGATTTGCTGGTTTGGTTCGAATGGTCACACGTTTTCAGTTCCTGGAATTGACTAATGAAGATCTCTCTCTTTTTTCCACTGGGTCCTTGGGTTTTGGTGTTATTTTTGGAGATCAATGGTGTGCAGATCGTTGGCTGGAATCTTGGCACACCTAAGGCTGGTTTAAAAATCTTACATTGTTGGAGTTGATTCCCATTGTTACAGCTATTTCCATCTGGGGTTTGTCTCTCAGGGATAAACAAATTTGTTTTTGGACCTACAACATGAGCGTTGTACACTCCATAAATCACCTGTTATCCTCGTCCCCCCAGGTATCAAACTACTTAGGTTCTTGTTATTAAAATGTTTAAATTTCAATATCTGGTTTCGAGTGCTCTACATTCTGGGTACAAAATAATGTCATTACTGATTCTCTTTCATGCTTTGATTGGCAGAAATTACTGAAATGTTTTCCCACGGCCAAAGCAAAGGGGCACCCATTCCCATCCCTCATGTGGCAAGAGGTGGAGGACGATTAATGGACCTGGTGAGAGCCTTGGTAGCCCTGTCTACATGGCATTCTTATGGTAACGCGTGGAGGAAGTGGTAGAATTTGGTAAGGGATAGACCGGTTGCGTCATCCAATGACATCTGTTTGGAAGTTACCGCTGAATATTTACTTCACCTTCAAAGCATTGGGGTTTCAGCGATAGTTGCTCAGAACCACATATCTGGTTTGGCCTTTTATTTTCACCTTTTTGGTTCGCCTGGGTTTTTATCATAAGACAGTCCATCAAGGGTTGGAGGATGGGGCACATTCGTCAGGAGAACAGACGGCTATTTTAGTTTGCTTACCAGTTAAATTCATCACCATCTGTTCATCTCCTTTCGAGTCTGCTCTTTTGTCTACTCACATTATTTGGTGCCCTATACATTAGTGAGTTAGGTTCCTCATCAAAGCATAGTCCGGGAGGCCTCCAATGTGATGACGTATGCCCCTGTGATGAAGGCCTGTGACCCATTCGGTATTGGTTCATGGGTCCCCCTTTTTGCCATTCCTAATCGCATTTGTCCTTTAAACCTGGTTAACAGTTATTTATCTGTTTGTTGTTCTGGTGGGTCTTTTTTCTCCATGGTTCTCCTCTGACAGTATTTAAGTTCCAACTGATAAATATGGTCAGTTGGTCTCAGCAGTCAAGATGCAGTCAAAATCATCTCTGAAACCTACTGCCAGTTTTTAGAAGACACTTTCTACAAGCAGTGATACTGGAAAAAACTTCACCTTTAAAAAAAAATTGAAAGGCAGCTATATTGGTCACTGATATGTTTTTTCAAATGTCAGAAATGTATTTTTGTACACTTCAAATTGTTTGGTTATTATTCTCACTTGAACATATGAAAATTAACAATTTCATTGTGTAATAATTCAGCACACTGATAGTTGCCCAATAATTCTGCACACATAGATAAGGGCCGGCAGGGTGGTGAGGTGCAAATTGCACAGGGTGTGAAGGGTTAAACTAAAATCAAAATTAAAGCAGGCTTCATTTTGTGCTTTTTGACTCTATCTTGCTGTTTTGAGATAAATTTTTATTACTAGGTAAAGTTCACAGCTGTTACGAGACCTTGATTGTTTCAACCTGGACAGGACATGAGACTGAGGGTGTATTGTTCTATGAGACTTTGACGCAGCGTCGGACTGGAGGACCTTGGGCCCACCAGAGAAAATCCTTCTTGGGGCCCACTATGTAGCTACATAGAAATACATTCAAGACCATCAATTGTGCGGTAAAACATGCTAATATCAGGGCATAATATAAGGTAGTACACATCTTAATTATGTAGCTGGGGTTGGGGTAGCCCCCTCATAGAATATAAAGTAGCCCCCCTCATAGAATATAATGTAGCCTACAGAATATAATGAAGCCCCCCATAGAGTATAATGCAGATCCCTCATAGAATATAATGTAGCCTCCCTCATGCAATATAATGCAGCCCCCCTCATAGGGTATAATACAGCACCCCACAAAATATAATGCAACCCCCTCATAAGGTATAATGCAGCCCCCCATAGAATATAATGTAGCTCCCTCATATGGCATAATGCAGCCCCTCATAGAATATACTGTAGTGTCTCATAGGGCATAATGCAGCTCCCTTCATATAGTATGATGTAGCCCCCTCAGAAAATAATGCAGCCCCCACAGAATTATAATGTAGCCCCCTCATAGGGTATAATGCAGCCCCCCTGAAAGGGTATAATGCAGCCCCCTCCACCATCATCATTGTTTTCCCCTCCACCATTGTACTCATTACCACCTCCATCATTGCCTCCTCCCCCACCACCATTGTCCTTTCCACCACTACCATCTTTGTCCTTTACACCACAACCATCATTGCTTTCTTCCCCACCATCATCATTGCCTCCTCCACCACCATCATCATCATTGCCCCCACCACCATCATCATTGCCTCCAGCACCATCATCATTGCCTCCAGCACCATCATCATTGCCCCCACCACCATCATCATGGCCTCCAGCACCATCATCATTGCCTCCCCCCACGCACACACGGAGGCAGGGACACACATGAAGGCAGAGGCACACAAACAGACACTCACACAGCCGCACACACGCAGCCGCACACACGCAGACACACACAGCCGCACACATGCAGGCACACTCATGCGCACACACACACGCAGGCACACTCGCACACACACACAGCACTCACTCACCTCTCTGCACGTTCCCAGCAGCCGCAGCACATCCCAGCAACTTTCTGTCTGAAACAGCCGCGCTGAATGATAACGTCATCCAGCCGCGCTGATTCAGACAGGAAGTGCCGGGCAGGAAGGAGGACGGCGTGGATCCCTGCAGCTCCACTCTGGTCCCAAGCTGCAGGGATCGCAATCAAGGATCGCCGCCCTATAGGTGCCCACCTCCGGGGCCCCCCATTCAGCAGCAGCGGCGGGCAGTGTTAGCCTCAGCCTGCAGCTAACGCTGCCCGCCATTAAAGTGAAATGGTATTCACGCCTCTCCATGCCCATGGGGGTGTGGGGAAGCGTGAATATTCATTTCTCTTTAGCAGCGGGGACAGGCTCCTGTCCATCTGCTGCTCTCTGGCACCAGAAGGGGCCCCCTTGACTCAGGGGCCCCATTGCAGCTGGGTGTGCCACTCCACTGGCTGGGGGGTCCCTGGAGCGGTGGGGGCCTTGGGCAGCTGATGGCCAATATGCCAGCAGGTGTCAGTGCCTATGCTCACCGGAGAATCCTCCGGTTCTCCGGTGGGCCAGTCCGACCCTGCTTTGATTATGAAAAGTGATACACAATAAACGGGGGCCAGAGATCTGCTCGATCCCCCCAAACAGAGACACAAGTCTCCGTCTGGTCATTTTCAGTTGCCGGCAACACTCTGTAGATCAATTTGAAAATCACTAAGTCAACCGTGAAGGATCACTTTAGATCCTCCCTCAACAAGGGTAACCACTCCCTTAGGAGTCCCCAGCATTTACTGCAGAAACAACATTGATAATAATATTATCAATGTAGTATCAGATGTTCAGACTGCTTCAGGACCTGTGGTGACATCACATTCATGGCGCTATCCCCACAGGACCTGTAGGATGCAGAAGTTTAGAAGAAAATAAGAAGAGGAGACAGAGTGGTAGGTATTCTATAGTTTGCATGTGTGTGTATATGTAGCGCCCCCACTGCCGCAGGGCCGAGGGGTACCCGGTACCGGGCCTCTGAGTCTCTGCTCTGGGGTTGTCACGGTGGCTAGGCCCGGTCCGTGACCCTGCTGAGGGGCGTACAGTAAATGATATGATGGATGTGGATGGTGGTGGTGGTAGTGGTGCGGTGCAGTAAATAACGAGGACACCAGGTTGCAGTCTCTTTACCTCTTTACTGAAGGTCTCTGGGTCCTCAGTCCGGAATACGGTTCGCCAGGCTGCGCAAGTCCGACCGGTCCGATGGCACCTCCAGAGTTCTCCTTACAGGTGGAAATCTGTGCCTTCCTGCTAGCGCTATGTGTTGTGGTCCTCCCCTGCTGTGCTTACGGGATAGTCCCCACAACTGTTGTGTCTGTTTCTCGTGTTCCCTCACAACTCGATTAGATGATCTTCTGCTAATCTTCCGTCCCTCCCTGATGTTACGGTTAGGACGGCACCCGTATGACGGGTAGGCTCGGAGCTCTTCCGGGACCCTAGAGTCGCCCCTCTCCACAGGTTGCCCCCTATGTCTTCGTAGGTGATTTAGGTGAGACAGCCCGCCTATGACTGACTGTCCTGCCGTTGGTTTGAAGTATTGCTTGTAGCTAAATTTATAAATACTTCCTCGGCGTTCCGGCCGCCAGTTGTGCGCCTCAGTAGAATGTTGCCTCGGTCTCACAGCACGACTCCTACTGGTATTCTCCTTGTCGCTTTGATCTCGTTTCTCACTCAGCACAATCTATCTCGCTTCTAATCCTTCCTTGGGCACCGCCGCTATACTGAGCAGGCACGGTCCCGTGACGTTCTCTCAAGTTGCCAGGCCTCTGTCAGGATCCCACCCCTGACAGGGACCCTACCGAATCTTCCCCCACAACACCCTCTGCCACAAGGTGTTGCCTGGTTCCAACCCAGTCAGCTTTCCTCCTAACTTCCTGCCTGACCCCCAGTTTTACCAGTATGTGAGGAGTGGCCTAATGAATAGAACCCTTAGCTCCCCCTGGAGGCCCGGCTGTGAAATGTATTGGTGTCTGTGATACCTGGTCAGATGAACTCCTTCAGTGCCATCAGACGTACCATAGCTCCCCTTAGTGGCGGAGCCACAGTACTGCAACGACCAGGACTCTGGGGCGCTGCACTCCCCCCCGGTTAAATCCAGTACTCCTGGACTGGGAAGAAACAACAATACATGTCAGCAAAAAGACATACAATTTTGAAAATGCAAGTACAAGTCAACTTTTTAACAGAGCTTCCCTTTATGGGAGGTGAGGACACTTGAACGTTACAAACATGGTTAAATACTTTTAAATAACTTTACTATAAATAACTTTTCTTACCCAACCGGGTATTCTACTAAGTGCAAAATTTTGAACACTAATCCAACTTTGCCTTTAACCCTGCTGTTTTGTTCACATTTACTATACACTTGTAGTGTTCCGGGTCACTATGACCCGGCTTATTAAACCTTGATTTTAGACACTCTAACTCCATTTTTTTTTATACTTTTTGCTTACTAGACTGTTTGTGAACATGTTTGGTAGTAAAAAAAAAAAGAAAAATAAACTAGAAATCTTTTTTTTTGTTTTTATTCTGAAAAAACAGATCAATGAGCAAAACGAAAATAGAAAACTACACATATTTTGTAAAAAAACAAAAACAAAACATGTGTACTGATAAGAGCAGAGAAGATAAGAACCCTTCTGAAAACAAGCAGATAAGCCAGGAAGACACACTTACTTAGCAAAAATAAATTATTTGCAAGACTTTACAGCTCAGCTTTACAAAAAAAAAACGTCTTAGACAGCGCGTTCTGAGCAGTCCGCTCTGTGCATAATATACACGTGTAGTGCACACCTAGTGATCTCTCCGGATGCACTCTACATTTTAGAATAGACTGCGCACCAAAAATAATCAATATAAAGCCATTTTTATGGTGCGCAGATCTCAATGCATACCCCCGGTAGAGCGCGTGTACGACCCCATTGAAATAATTTAGGAAATAAATCAATTGATATACAATAGTAGATGCAATAAATAGACCCAACTGAGGTTATAACTCCTTTATTTCACTGAAAATATGGCCTCACAGCTGTAAAAAACGATGTCGGGTCACTATGACCCGAACACAACAAGTGTAACTTTTTGCGTGTAGCAAAAAGTAAACGAAAAAAAAAAAAATAAATACTCATAGGTAGGTCCCCCCAAATGAGGAAAAGTCAAGGAGTCTCAAGTTTTATAGACTTACAGAAAAAAATCTACAGGGCCGCAAAAGTCTGTTCGGGTCACTATGACCCGAACAGAACATTAGGGTTAAGGACGTACCTGCTGAATCCACTAAAGACCTTCTTATAATCACATTATAAGGTTAGGTTACTGAACATTTTTACATTCTCCTACTTGAAGTCTGCAGGACCGCCTGTCCTAACCGCTCCAGGCCTACTGCCTCTCCTTTCTGTTAAAGGACCGCCCCTTTCAGCCCGGGCCTACTGCCTTTTCAACTACTATACACAGTATAGAACATAACATTTACTTTCAGTTTGAAATCACTGAGCCATCCCAACATGGCTCCTAAGAGGACTCACTGATTAACCCCGTACGGGTTCACTTTCTGTCCTCATTTTTCTTTCAACGTTATCAAACATTTCTTACAATCAACTAGTTGGATACATATAACTTTTACACGTAAGCATCATCATCACTTTCTTTTTGTCAAAACATTATAGCTATCTATCTGTCTTAAAGCAATACCATTCTTTAAGTGCAACAGGTGAACATCCCCTTTAAGAGGGGATCCAGTCTGTATGAGGTAGCACATCTTCTCAAGCTACCAGTCCGTACTCAGCAAAGGCTCCGGTGCGGTATCTTCGCAAAGAGTCCTTCTTTAAATAAAACCAGTAGGGAGCACCTTTAAGAAGGTGCAACTATTTACAAGCAGTTTGTATCATGCACTGTTCATGATTGCGACAGTTCTTAATAACAAGGAAGAAAATAGAAAATAACCAAAAAGCAGTAGGGATCCCGGGTCAACAAAGGGATCCCTTTTAAAAGTTAACCCTGAACGGGTTTAGCAGCAAAACAGTAGAACAGTAACTATTTACATTCTCATGGTATCGAGGTTTATCCTCATAGTAAGGTGCACGACATCAGCCGAAAGTGGACACCTCCTGACTGCGCAAGCCCCGGCCCCTGGTCCACGACTGATGCGGTGCCAGTGTCAATAGTTGGTCCCTCGGGTGCAGTCAGACCACCTGATGTCTGGATTTGAAGGCGGACTCTAGCCGCCAGCTCAGTTGCTGCAATAAGACGTACGGCGGCAATAGTAGTAAGGTCTGCCACGTCTGGTTCAATCCCAGTTGAAGTAACAGATGACGCCCCCTCAGGTTCACTTCGGCGAACGTTCCGAGCGTACCATCCTTGCGCATTCCGATGATGGGTGTAGGTCACCTGATCCCCCTTTTGCAACGGGTCACCATCTCGGCTGCAGCAGGGAGTTTTCACGTTGTGACTAGTAACGAAGACGTCAGTTGGTAGCCCCGATTCCTGTATGGAGCCCCATCCCCTCTTCGGGTGGAAGGCCAACACAGTTCCCCGCTTTACCACGTCTTTCCTATCACGCGCAAGAGGTGGTTGTTGTACTCTCGGTGGGTCAGTTAATTCTGCCTCTTTTTGTCTTTTCCAATGTAGGATCAGACATTGTTTGTATTGTTCCCAGGTAAGCACAGCAAGGGTGAAACCTTTCTCCCGAGCTCCATCTGGCCCAATCCGGGGGGTGTCCCACTGGAGAATCACCCCGTCTGGGCCCACGTCTATGGGTTCTCCCATCTTGGTCGGCAGCGGTGGTACCAGCTTCCCCATTGCGTCGGGGGGTAACACCACTAGCTCTGCCGAGAGGAGGCGGCTTTTACTGGGGTGAGGGTCGGTCGCGAGAGCGGGATCGAGCGGGGGAGCAGGGGCGTCTTCCATACCTGCGCCTGATGTGATTCCACCGATGTCTCCGGATGCGGCTCCGCCTCTGGTGGATGAGGGCAAGCCGGGATTGCTCCTTCCTCGTTTAGGCACTTGCTGTTCATCATCGCTGTCTGATAGTCGGTGGCAGTGCATGCACCTGACTCCGCCATTTCTCCGGGGCCGAGCTTAGCCGTCACCCACTTCCCGCCGTTGCAAATCAAGGGGTGGTCCTCTGCTTTGAGGCAGGTCCTCGCTTTGCAGCAAGAGGCGCAGGGGGCGGTCGCCGCTTCTGGCGCCACTTTGGTAGTCTCCTCCCATGGCACGCCCTCCTTCTTCTTTGGTGTAGCAATGGCGGCGATTTTTGGCGAGAACTTCTGGCGGCAAACGGCAATACACAATCCTCTCAATAAAGCACAGTCCAAGCACAATAAATCACAGTTCCAAGGCACACATGACCCGATTCCTCAGGCTTAAGTAGATCCTGTTCGTGACGCCAAGTTGTAGCGCCCCCACTGCCGCAGGGCCGAGGGGTACCCGGTACCGGGCCTCTGAGTCTCTGCTCTGGGGTTGTCACGGTGGCTAGGCCCGGTCCGTGACCCTGCTGAGGGGCGTACAGTAAATGATATGATGGATGTGGATGGTGGTGGTGGTAGTGGTGCGGTGCAGTAAATAACGAGGACACCAGGTTGCAGTCTCTTTACCTCTTTACTGAAGGTCTCTGGGTCCTCAGTCCGGAATACGGTTCACCAGGCTGCGCAAGTCCGACCGGTCCGATGGCACCTCCAGAGTTCTCCTTACAGGTGGAAATCTGTGCCTTCCTGCTAGCGCTATGTGTTGTGGTCCTCCCCTGCTGTGCTTACGGGATAGTCCCCACAACTGTTGTGTCTGTTTCTCGTGTTCCCTCACAACTCGATTAGATGATCTTCTGCTAATCTTCCGTCCCTCCCTGATGTTACGGTTAGGACGGCACCCGTATGACGGGTAGGCTCGGAGCTCTTCCGGGACCCTAGAGTCGCCCCTCTCCACAGGTTGCCCCCTATGTCTTCGTAAGTGATTTTGGTGAGACAGCCCGCCTATGACTGACTGTCCTGCCGTTGGTTTGAAGTATTGCTTGTAGCTAGATTTATAAATACTTCCTCGGCGTTCCGGCCGCCGGTTGTGCGTCTCAGTAGAATGTTGCCTCGGTCTCACAGCACGACTCCTACTGGTATTCTCCTTGTCGCTTTGATCTCGTTTCTCACTCAGCACAATCTATCTCGCTTCTAATCCTTCCTTGGGCACCGCTGCTATACTGAGCAGGCCCGGTCCCGTGACGTTCTCTCAAGTTGCCAGGCCTCTGTCAGGATCCCACCCCTGACAGGGACCCTACCGAATCTTCCCCCACAACACCCTCTGCCACAAGGTGTTGCCTGGTTCCAACCCAGTCAGCTTTCCTCCTAACTTCCTGCCTGACCCCCAGTTTTACCAGTATGTGAGGAGTGGCCTAATGAATAGAACTCTTAGCTCCCCCTGGAGGCCCGGCTGTGAAATGTATTGGTGTCTGTGATACCTGGTCAGATGAACTCCTTCAGTGCCATCAGACGTACCATAGCTCCCCTTAGTGGCGGAGCCACAGTACTGCAACGACCAGGACTCTGGGGCGCTGCATATACATGTACATGAATGTGTTCTTTGTCTGCAGCATTTCTGTTTATGTACAGTATAAATGTGTTCTGTGCCTGCAGCATGCCTCTGTATGTATGTGCTCTGTGTATTCAGCATGACTGGATGAATGTGTGTGCTCTGTGTATGCAGCATGTTTCTGTATAGATGTATGTGCTCTATGAATGCAGTATGTCTCTGTATGTATGTGCTCTGTTTGTGCTTTGTGTATACATGTCTATGTACATATGTGCTCTGTGCATACATGTCTGTATGTGCGTATTCTGTGTAAACATGTGTATGTACACATGTGTGTATATGCATATATATACTAGAAGAAGGCCCGATGCTATCGCATCAGAAGGGCGGTAATGTCACGATGGGGGCAGGCTTTGCAGCATTGAGAATCTCTCCCCCCATGTGCTCACCCACCTATCCACTCTCTCTTTCCCTATGTGCTGACTTCTCCCATCCGTGCTCTCTTCTTTGACCTGTCTACCCCATGTGCTATTCTCCTTGTCTGCTGTCTCTCTCCTTCCTGTGCTGTGTTCTCCCCTCATGTTCTGTCCTGTTTGAGCTGTCTTCCCCCTGTGCTCTGTCTCTCTCATCCCTGTGCGCTTTCTCACTTCCCCATCTGCTGTCTCTCCTCTCATGTCATCTCTTCTTTGACCTGCGTAGGCGTATACAGTCTGTGTGTGTGTGTCTGTGGTGCGTGCGGCGTATACGTACAGTGAGTGTGTCTGTGGTGCATACAGCATATACAGAGTATGTGTGTGTGGTGCATGCGGCGTATACAGTGTGTGTGTGTGTGTATGGTGCGTACGGCGTATACAGTGTGTGTGGTGCATACAGCATATACAGTGTGTGTGCGTCTGTGTGTGTAGTGCATGTGGCTTATACGGTGTGTGTGTGTGTGTGTGTGTGTGTGGTGCGATGGTGTTCCACTGGTGGTACCACGCAAAAGCAAAGTACTGCAGTGCGCAGGTGCCGGGCCTTTCTGACCTTTCCCGGCGCCTGCGCACTGCAGTACTTTGCTCTGCCCTCAACAGGGCAGGAGCTGCGGCAGGAAGAAAAGAAGAGGACGTCATAGTATGAAGATGGGAGGCACCGGACCCGGACCGCGACACCCATCGGACCGGAACGCACAGGGACCGCCCCTGGGTGAGTATAATATAACTTGGTTTTTCTTATCTTTCAGGTTACATCGGCGGCTTATCTACAGCATTAAAGAATGCTGTAGATAAGCCCCTGATGCCGGTGGCCTTAGCTTATAGGTGGATTTTGGGGTGACAGATTCCCTTTAAATCTCATTTGCCAAGTGTTCGCCCATTCAGTCTTCTTTCCCAGATAGTTTTGCAAAATTGTAATGTCAAGGTCAGATTTTAGTGTCCTACATAGTTTGGTGTCGTCAGCAAAGACTGACACTTTACTGTCAATCCCATCCACAATTCGGTCCTAGCACAGATCCCTGTTGTACCCACTGCTGCCTGTATGCCATTTGGAGAATGACTCTTTGTTTCTTGTCATTTAGCCAGTTCCTTACCCATCTGCATAGTGTTTCCCATAGTCCCTGCTTATGAAGCTTCAGTATAAGGGTGTTATGTGGTACAGCGGGGTGTAGCTAGGGGTTTGGCTCAGATGCGGGCGAAACAACTGGC
This sequence comes from Ranitomeya variabilis, assembly GCF_051348905.1. Lineage (NCBI taxonomy): Eukaryota > Metazoa > Chordata > Amphibia > Anura > Dendrobatidae > Ranitomeya > Ranitomeya variabilis. The sequence continues at coordinate 504,776,526 of NC_135235.1, forward strand.
TGGCCCCTAACCATATACAAGGGAACCTCATCAGATAACAGAGCTGCTATATAAAAAAAATCTCTATACAAAGACCAACACTGATAGTACGCCATATAGTAGTAGATTCCAGTCCTGCAGAACATATAAGAGATTACCAGGGTCGGCGTTAGTGCAGACTAGGCAGTTGCCAAGGGCTTCCAATCCCTTGAGGGTCCTCAGTTCCTGCAGCAGGAGTTTCATATCATTATCAGTGAAGCTTCCGATGCAGAGACGGTAGAGGCTAAATCCAAGTCGGCTAAAGGACCTCTGCAGACGTCATGCCCATGTGAACGGAAGGGGCGGCGCCTCTTCCTCCATAGAACAGACAGAGCAGACACGAGGAAGCTGTGGATATCATGGCGGGATTTCGTGCAGGATTTGGTTTTGGAGTGTTTTGTGCAGGATCTGCCTCTTCCTCCATAGAGCAGAGCAGACAGGAGGAGGTTGTGGATGTCATGGCTGGATTTCGAGGATTTTGTGCAAGATTTGGGGTCATTCTCCAAAGTCACAGATCAGGTAAGTGGGAGTCTGCCTGGGGAGAATGGGGTGATGTTGCTTGCATGGGGCTGCCTGGGGAGAATGGGGTGATGTTGCTTGCATGGGGCTGCCTGGGGAGAATGGGGTGATGTTGCTTGCATGGGGCTGCCTGGGGAGAATGGGGTGATGTTGCTTGCATGGGGCTGCCTGGGGAGAATGGGGTGATGTTGCTTGCATGGGGCTGCCTGGGGAGAATGGGGTGATGTTGCTTGCATGGGGCTGCATGTGCATGCTGGGGGGGGTTCTGCCTGGGGAGAAGGAGGAGATGTTGTTTGCATGGGACTGCGTGCTGGAGGGGCCTGCCTGGGGAAAGGTGACTGCATGCTGGGGGTCTCAGTGGGAAGGGGGTCATGTTCCTTGCTAGCGGTGCTGGGTGTCTGTTGGGAAGGGGGGCTGCAGGTCTCTGGGGAAGAGAGGCTGTGTGCTGGAGTCTCTGTTGGGAAGGGGGTCATGTTGCCTGCGTGGGGGATCTGCCTGCAGAATGGGGCTGATGTTACTCGCATGGGTCTGTGTGGTGTGGGGGGCTGATGTCACGTGCTGTGCAGGTCAGTGTGTGTGATGTCACTTGCGGTGGGGGGTGCAGGGAAGTATAGTGCTACGTGTGTGGGGGCGAACAGGGGAGGGGATGAATGATGATGGAGATCTGAGGGATTGATATTACTTAGCATGAGAATCTCTGCCTGATGGTGAGGAGTCGGTCCTGTTTTTTTTTTTTTAAATACATAAAACATTTTCTCATTAATATTATTGGGGACACATGCTGTCAGGTTGATGACTGACCTATGACCTCTTGGAGCGAAACAGCTTTACAACAATGTCTCCAGATCCCTGGCTTTATTCTCCCCTCGCACGCTGTGCTGGTCAGTATTAGCCCGGTGGCCACTGGTGTCAGCCACTACTTGTATCCAGTTTTCTGCATGATTTTTTTTCTGTTTTATTCTAGGTATTGTGACTTTTCCCCATCCTGTGCCCCCCCAGAGCAGTGACCTCCCTGCAGATGTCATTTCATCTCTGGACTTCTTTTCACCAAGTGGAATGGCGGTGCCCCCACAATCCATGTGAGGACCCAAAGGGATGACACTGTGTGCGTCTGATAATGTCAGATAGATGAGTATAATTACTATTACTGTCTCCCCGCTCTCCCTCTGTCTCCCCGCTCTCCCTCTGTCTGTTAAAGGGAACCTGTCACCCCCAAAATCGATGGTGAGCTAAGCCCTCCAGCATCAGGGGCTTATCTACAGCATTCTGTAATGCTGTAGATAAGCCTCCAATGTAATCTAAAAGATGAGAAAAAGAGGTTATATTATACTCACGCGGGCGGTCCGGTCCTGGGCCTCCCATCTTGATAGGATGACTTCCTCTTCTTGTCTTCACGCTGCGGTGCGCATGCGCCGGGAAAGGTCAGAGAGGCCTGGGGCCTGCACACTGCAGTACTTTGTGCTGGAGCCGCAGCGTGAAGACACGAAGAGGACGTCATCTGATGAAGATAGGAGGCGCCGGACCGCGATGCCCATCGGACAGGACCGGGACTGTCCCTTGGTGAGTATAATATAACCTCTTTTTCTCATTTTTTAGGATACATCGGGGGCTTATCTACAGCATTACAGAATGCATTACAGAATGCTGTAGATAAGCCCCTTATGCTGGTGGGCTTAGCTCACCCTCGATTTTGGGGGTGACAGGTTGCCTTTAAGCACCACAATGCAATTTTTGCAGCTAAAGCACAGGGGACTTTGGTACAAAATGTGTTTTTCTTCTTTGTCATTAATCTGTCTTTGATGTTTAATTCATTGTTTTGATTTCTAAAACTCTTTATTATTGATTTGTATGTATGCATACTTATATACACTCACTGGCCACTTTATTAGGTACACCTGTCCAACTTCTTGTTAACACTTAATTTCTAATCAGCCAATCACATGGCGGCAACTCAGTGCATTTAGGCATGTAGACATGGTCAAGACAATCTCCTGCAGTTCAAACCGAGCATCAGTATGGGGAAGAAAGGTGATTTGAGTGCCTTTGAATGTGGCATGGTTGTTGGTGCCAGAAGGGCTGGTCTGAGTATTTCAGAAACTGCTGATCTACTGGGATTTTCACGCACAACCATCTCTAGGGTTTACAGAGAATGGTCCGAAAAAGAAAAAAAATCCAGTGAGCGGCAGTTCTGTGGGCGGAAATGCCTTGTTGATGCCAGAGGTCAGAGGAGAATGGGCAGACTGGTTCGAGCTGATAGAAAGGCAACAGTGACTCAAATCGCCACCCGTTACAACCAAGGTAGGCCTAAGAGCATCTCTGAATGCACAGTGCGTCGAACTTTGAGGCAGATGGGCTACAGCAGCAGAAGACCACACCGGGTACCACTCCTTTCAGCTAAGAACAGGAAACTGAGGCTACAATTTGTACAAGCTCATCGAAATTGGACAGTAGAAGATTGGAAAAACGTTGCTTGGTCTGATGAGTCTCGATTTCTGCTGCAACATTCGGATGGTAGGGTTAGAATTTGGCGTAAACAACATGAAAGCATGGATCCATCCTGCCTTGTATGGAGCATCTTTGGGATGTGCAGCCGACAAATCTGCGGCAACTGTGTGATGCCATCATGTCAATATGGACCAAAATCTCTGAGGAATGCTTCCAGCACCTTGTTGAATCTATGCCACGAAGAATTGAGGCAGTTCTAAAGGCAAAAGGGGGTCCAACCCGTTACTAGCATGGTGTACCTAATAAAGTGGCCGGTGAGTGTATTTCTCTTTTTTATTTCTAACTATTTGACTTGTAATAAACTTGTTTGACAGCTATGAGTTGAAATTTCATGTCCTTGCGGATTTACATTCTATGGGATAATGGGGAAGAGACAAAAGTTCGGGTGTGCAGCAGCTCTGGTGGTGGTGAGCCAGCAGAATGGTTATTGCAGGCTGTAGGCTTTCCTGAAGAGATGGGTTTTCAGGTTCCGTCTGAAAGATCCAAGGGTGGTGGATAATCGGACGTGCTGAGGCATGGAATTTGAGAGGATGGGGGATATTGGTGAGAAATCTTGGAGGCGGTTGGTTGAGGAGTGAATAAGTGTGGAGGAGAGAAGGAGGTCTTGGGAGGATCGAAGATTACGTGAGGGAAGATATTGGGAGATTAGTTCAGAGATATAGGGAGGGGACAGGTTGTGGATGGCTTTGTAGATCAGTGTTAGTAGTTTGAACTGGATTCGTTGAGGAATTGGGAGCCAGTGGAGGGATTTGCAGAGGGGAGGAGAGAGGTGGATTAGCCATTAGCCGGGCAGCAGAGTTGCGGACAGACTGGAGAGGTGCAAGAGAGTTAGCGGGGAGGCCACAGAGGAGGATGTTGCAGTAGTCGAGGCGAGAGATGATGAGGGCATGCACAAGCGTTTTAGTAGATTGAGGGCAGAGGAAGGGACAGATTCTGGCAATATGTTTGAGTTGGAGGTGGGTTTGATGGACAGGGCAGAGTCGAGAGGTACCGTGAGGCAGCGGATTTCAGGTGTGGGAGAGAGCATGACGCCGCTTACCATAATAGATAGATCAGGTAGGGGGGATACGCGAGATGGAGGAAAGATGATGAGTTTGGTATTGTCTACATTGAGTTTTAGGAAGCGACAGGTGAAGAAGGAGGATATGTCTGATAGACACTTTGGGATTCTGGACAGCAGAGAGGTGACATCTGGGCAAGAGAGGTAGATCTGAGTGTCATCAGCATACAGGTGATACTGGAAGCCATGGGACTTTGAGTTGTCCTAGGCTAAGGGTATAGGTGGAAAAAAGTAGGGGCCCCAGGACAGAGCCTTGAGGGACTCCAACAAAGAGAGGGTGGGATGAGCCAATGAGCCTTTACAGTCTGCTGTGCCTGCACAACGACCGCAGAGTTGCCCAGATCATACCCCTACTGATTACTGGGTGGCCACCCTGCTGGATCCCTGCTGCGAAGACAAAGTACCATTATTACTTCTGTCACTGGAGCGGGATGGCAAAATGTGTGAATACAAGCACATGCTGGTAGGGGCACTACTGACGGCATTTCCACCTGACAGAAGAAACACAAGGCAGAGGAGGAGGAAGTCGCCAATGCAGCTGGGGCACCATCTCGGAAGGGAGGGTTAGCATGGCTAAAATGTGAAAAAAAATTCATCAGCATGCCACAGCATCCTGCACCATCATCTGATACAGTCTATACAACCAGGTGCCAGCGTTATAACAACATGGTGGAAGAGTCCTTGTCCACACGTCTGCATGTACTAAGTGATGGGTCTGCCCATTTAACTTCTTGGCTTCCAAATTGGACACATGGCCTAGGCTTGTACTTTTTGACTTGGAAGTGCTGGCATGCCCCGTGGCAAGTGTAATGTTGGAACGTAATGTTGGAACGTGTGTTTATCACAGCAGGGGATAGCAGGGGATATAATCACACATGGGCGCATCTACCTGTCCAAAGCCAACGTGGGCACTCTCGCATTCATTAAAAGAAACTAGGAGTGGCGTCCACAGGACTTTTCTGTACCTTTGGCTGACAAGACAAATGTACCATCTGCACCCTGACATTGTTATATTTTATTTGCCATTTGTTTTATGTTGGGGCCTTACCAAAAAGGAAGAGAAATAAAATCCACAAAAATAATGTTGGATACCATCAAGCCTGCCTCTTCCACCTACACTGCAATGTCCACCTACTGCTAGTCCACCTACACCACCTCCTCCTCCACTAGGACATCCGACTACTGTATCTCCATTGTTCTTTTTTATTTTATACTATGTTCTTTTAAATGCTGTCCCTAAAAAAAAAAAATTAATAAGAAACCCCCCCCCAAAAAAAAAAAAACTGTTGGATACCTCATCCCCTGCCTCTTCCACCTTCATCGCCACATTCGCCTCAAGCTCATCCACCTACTACACCTCCTCCTACATTTGGACCTATGCCTCTTTTTTCAAGATTATTATTATTACTTTTTATTCTCTGTTATTTTAAGTGATCTTACTATCCACATTTGTTTTCAGGGCTATTGTCCTGCTTTCCCCCTTTTTGTTCTATTTTTCATCTTTACCGCTTACTACCCCCATTTACCGCTCGAAAGTTCGAGACCACATTGGCTGCGAGGTGGTCTCACTAGGCTGGGAAGGGCCCAATAAACATTTACCTTTTCAGCTTATTAATCAGTGAACAGCTGTCTGCTTTTTCTTTGCTGGTTATTAAAAAATGGGTGGACTCACCCAAAAAATTAATTGGGGCCCCCTCCATTTTTAATAACCAGCTACGGCAAAACAGACAGCTAAGGGCTGATATTAAAAAGCTGTGAAGGTCCATGGATATTGGCCCCTACCAACACTAATAAGACTAGTCCTCAGCCACACGAGAAATGGAGCATCTATTAGAAGCGCTAATTCTTGAGCATCGACTCAGCTCTTCCTGATTGCTTTTGTGCAGTGGCAATTGGGGTAATATATACAGCTCTGGCCAAAATTAACAAACCACCACATCAAAACCCTGCAATGGGCAGCCCATTCTCCAGACCTGAACCCCATTGGAAACCTCTGGAATGTAATCGAGAGGATGATGGATAGTCACAAGCCATCAAACAAAGAACTGCTTACATTTTTGCGCCAGAAGCAGTGTGAAACGCTGCTGGAAAGCATGCCAAGGCGCATGAAAGCTGTGATTAAAAATTATGGTTATTACACAAAATATTAATTTCTGAATAGTGATGGGCGAGCACTAAAATGCTCGGGTGCTCGTTGCTCGGGTCGAGCAAATTGGAATACTCGGCCAGAACAGCGAACCCAATATAAGTCTATGGGAAACCCGAGTATTTTTACTGTGATCCCCCCCTGGGGGTCCTTTTAAGGTCTAAAAATGTCTGAAAATGATGGAAACACTGCTCAAAAGACATAAGAACATCATGGGGATCGACCCTGGAAGAATTCCTGACTCCTAGTTCACAGCCTTAATCATTTTTTTCCGAGATTCATGCAATTTTTCCCGGTGCCACAAAAAACACATTAAAACGAAACCAAAACGGGTTTTGCTGGGAAATATGTCAAGGTACATCCTTTGTAGGTTAATCACTTGCCTGTAAGGCCAAATATTTAACCCCAGACCGAAAATTTCCTCTCCCTCTTAGGCTTAGTTCAGACGCATCGTTTTTGAAGCGTTTTTCAACTTTAACATTGCTTTCAACCACTACAAATGCATTCACTGGGAAATGTCATTATAACATTTAACACCCCTAGCTGGCCATGTGGTGTGTGACACATAAGCAGACCCATCTTGTTTCATTTACAAAGGAGGGACTCTTAAAGTCACAGAGCCTATTTTTACTGGTGCATCAGGCGGCATTAATCTTCTTAAAGGGCCAATATGAAACAGTGGGTCTCCTAAGCTGTTGTATCCTATGCTGTGCGTGGATGGGCTGCCAAGAATTACGACGCACCACAGTACCCCTGTCATAAGATGTCCAGGGGGGACTCCTGAAAAAGTGTTGCATTGAATTCAAGGCCTGCCCTGCTACCAATTCATATGCACCCCACTAGGCCTTGGAACCCACATACTGGATGTGCCCATGAAAATCCACTCGTATTTTTTATGGTATGATTTTTTGGTATAATTGTATAATTGGTATAATTCTTTGCAGAATTATTTACAGGAGAATTTGGCAATTGTGTTTGCCATGTTTTTAACACTAAGGTTCAGATACAGCTTTACAAAAGTCTAATCCTTGCAATACAAAGCAATTTCATTGCAAACTACAAAATTCAAGGAATATTAAGATTGAATAGTGAGTGCGTGCATTTTTGGATATGTTACCAATAACATACAAAAGTTAATGATTATATATAAGGATTACATAAATATACTGATTACGTATATATGAAGATTAACTTCATACAGTCTACTTAGATCATCACCAAGAGGCTTTTAAATATCATCCGTCTGGAATATCCGAGAAGCAACACCAAGACAGAGAACCCCTGGGAGATTATCTACACTGCATGGGCGTCCCCAATTATTCTGGTATCAGCACACTGTACATGTACAGGTACCCCAGTTTTGGCATCTGTCTTAATCATGTTTCTCTGGTCTTATATAGTGATTTACACTATGTAGTAACTATAGTTTCACCCAGACATTCAAGTGGCCAGCTTTCAAGGTTGGATGAAACTGAGACATCGTGGAGTCATCAGTAGTGTTGAGCGATACCGTCCGATACTTGAAAGTATCGGTATCGGAAAGTATCGGCCGATACCGGCAAAATATCGGATCCAATCCGATACCGATACCCGATACCAATACAAGTCAATGGGACTCATGTATCGGACGGTATTCCTGATGGTTCCCAGGGTCTGAAGGAGAGGAAACTCTCCTTCAGGCCCTGGGAACCATATAAATGTGTAAAAGAAAGAATTAAAATAAAAAATATCGCTATACTCACCTCTCCGACGCAGCCGGGACTTCAGCGAGGGAACCGGCAGCGTTGTTTGTTTAAAATTCGCGCTATTACTTGGTTACGTGAATTCCCGGCTTGTGATTGGTCAGGTCGGCCATGTTGCCGGGACGCGGACCAATCACAGCAAGCCGTGACGAAATTACATCACGGCTTGCTGTGATTGGTCCGCGTCCCGGCAATATGGCCGCCCTGACCAATCACAAGCCGTGACGTCACGGGAGGCTGGACACGCGCTCATTTTAAAATGGGCGCGTGTCCAGCCTCCCGTGACGTCACGGCTTGTGATTGGTTGCGCCGCGGTCAACCAATCACAAGCCGGGAGGCTGGACGCGCTCATTTTAAAATGGGCGCGTGTCCAGCCTCCCGTGACGTCACGGCTTGTGATTGGTTGCGCCGCGGTCAACCAATCACAAGCCGGGAGGCTGGACGCGCTCATTTTAAAATGGGCGCGTGTCCAGCCTCCCGTGACGTCACGGCTTGTGATTGGTCAGGGCGGCCATATTGCCGGGACGCGGACCAATCACAGCAAGCCGTGACGTAATTTCGTCACGGCTTGCTGTGATTGGTCCGCGTCCCGGCAACGTGGCCGACCTGACCAATCACAAGCCGGGAATTCACGTAACCAAGTAATAGCGCAAATTTTAAACAAACAACGCTGCCGGTTCCCTCGCTGAAGTCCCGGCTGCGTCGGAGAGGTGAGTATAGCGATATTTTTTATTTTAATTCTCTCTTTTACACATTTTAACATTAATGTTGTTGCGATACCCGATACCCGATACCACAAGAGTATCGGAATCCCGGTATCGGAATTCCGATACAGCAAGTATCGGCCGATACCCGATACTTGCAGCATCGGAATGCTCAACACTAGTCATCAGACAAGGGGCCATAAACCACTAGAAAATAAAAGCCACAAGGATTTAGATCAAACCACCACAGGCAGAGTTTCAGTAAACCTTAATGTTTTACAATGACAAACAGCAAACATATAGAGGCTTCAAACTGTTTCTGAAGTGAGAAAACAAACATTTATCAAGATTGTGTCACTATGAGCATTGTCTGTCACATCTGTAAATGTTTTACAAGACATGCAGCTATGTGATTGTCTGAATGCATTCGGCGTACAGTATTTCAATCTTGTTTACAAATCGCCATTTGTATATTCGCCATTTGTACATTTGAGGCAGCCAAAGATATGGCTCTCAAGGAGAGAAACTAATATAGTGGACAAAGAAATATTTGTAATAAACTACTGAGCCAAACTAACATCATTGCATTATCAAATTTATATGAAGTGTATTGTGTCCAATTTGTGCAACCAGGCAACACAAAAAGGAGCTTTTCCAGTGAGCTCTTTAAGGTACACAAATGTGAAGTGTTTGCCATCAAGGATGTGGTTTCCCCAATGGGGGGTACCTTTTTTAAAAATATACTATTGCCATCACAGCCACCCATGCCCAATCTTTACGGGCCTATAACAATACAAATCATGTTCACCCGGGTCATGTCGTCGGAGATAAGGAAGAGACATTGCAGGAGACAGAGTTAAGAATTAGGGCCAATGTAGTGATGTGTGTCTCTGAGACTTGTAATGCAGTGCATGATCTGCCAAACAATATCCCAATGGGGGTACTTTTTTTTTAAAAGTACACTAGTGCCATCGCATGCCCCTAGCCCAAATCAACGGCCTATAAGTATAACAGTACTGAGCACGTTTACCCAGGTGATCTAGTGGCAGGAACATTTTAGATTGCAGGAGACCGAGTTAAGAAGTCGGCCCAATGGAATGTCATGCCCAATTCCCCAATGTGGGTAACTTTTTAAAAAAAATAACAGTGCCATCACAGCCCCCTTGGCCAAAATGCACCGTACAGAGCACGTTCACCCTGGTGATCTACTGGCAGATATAGGACAGATTGCAGGCGAACGAGTTAAGAAGTAGGCCCAATGTAATGTCATGTCCAATTCCCCAATGTGTTGTCCTTTTTGGACTTAAAAAAATAGTGCCATCACAGCCCCTTTGCCCAAAATTCACTGGCCTATAACAGTACAGAGCACGTTCACCCTGGTGATCTACTGGCAGGTACAGGACAGTTTGCAGGAGACCGAGTTAAGAAGTAGGCCAAATGTAATGTCATGCCCAGTTCCGCAATGTGTTGTCCTTTTTTAAAAAAATAAAAGAGTGCCATCACAGCATCCTTGGCCAAAATGCACCGTACAGACCATGTTCACCCTGGTGATATATTGGTTCTGGATGAGGAGGATGAGGATAAGGAGGAGGATAAGAACAAACAGACCAAATCTGTAAGCGTATACCCACGTGGGGTTGTGAAGAGGTGCATGAGAATACGCCTCCCCAAAAAAGAAAATGTATTTGAGGTTATGTTTCGCTGTTTTCACTTGGTGGTGTACAGAAGTCTTTCCCAATCCAGGCCTTGTTCATTTTTATGAGTCAGCCTGTCAGCATCTTCAGTTGACAGGCTGATGCGCTTTTCTGTTATAATTCCACCAGCGGCACTAAAAACCCTCTCTGACAGAACGCTAGCAGCAGGGCAGGCCAGGACCTCCAAGGCGTAGAGCCAGTTCATGCCACGTGTCCAGCTTGGATACCCAATAATTCAAAGGCACATAGGAATCATGGAGGATGTTTGTACAATCTGCAAGGTACTCCCTCACCATCTTCCCAAACATTACACTTCTTGTGACAGCACCCCTTGCCTCTGTGCCGCCACGATGGGACTGTCTGAGAAAACTGTCCCAGAACTTGGCCATTGTTCTCCTGCCTGAGCTGGATTGTACTTCTGTCTCTCGCTTGGAGTCCTTGGTTGTACAACAACTCTGATGTCTGCTGCCAGCGTTCTCACATGGGAATTTTCTAAGTAATTCTGCTACAAGGGCCCTGTGGTACTGCAAAATTTTAGTACACCTCTCTGCCTCAGGCAGAAGAGATTGAAAGTTCTCCTTGTAGCGTGGGTCTAGAAGTGTCACCAACCAGTAATGAGTGTCACCCCAGATTTTGATAATCCGAGGGTCACGTGAAATGCAGCACAACATAAAGTCAGCCATGCGTGCCAGACTGCTAACAGGCAAGACTTCCGTGTCCTCGTCAACAGGAAGACTGACGATGCTGCCCTCCTCCTCCCTGTCCCCAGGTCATCCCCGCTGAACAGAAGCTAATACAGATGTGTTTGTAATACCATCTATAGCACATGAAAGTAGCTCCTGTTCTTCCTCCTTCTCATTGCCTACCAATCCACGTTGAGAAGACATGAGGCTGGGCTGAGTGTAATCCCCCTGTATGTTTCCTTGCTCCATGTCCTCGTGCTCCGCCTGCAATGCTTCCCCTTTATTGTGAGCAGAGAGTTTTTCAGAATGCTGAGAAGCGGGATAGTGATGCTAATTATGGAATCATCGCCACTCGCCATCTTAGTGCAGTCCTCAAAGTTTTGGAGGATGTTACATATGTCTGACATCCAGGTCCACTCCTGAGGTTTTATGTGTGGAGTCTGACCTGAAATTCGACGGCCTTGTTGATGTTGGAAGTCACCAACGGCCCTCTTCTGCTCACAAATCCTTTCCAACATATGCAGCGTAGAGTTCCAGCGCGTGGGGATGGGGCCATCACACAATAGTCGGTGAGCTGGAATCTGAAAACGCTGCTGAAGCACGGCAAGGGCAGCTGAAGCTGTAGCTGACTTTCTAAAATGGTCAGACAGACGGCGAACTTTCACTAGCAGATCCGGCAGCTCCGGGTAGCTTTTCAGAAAACGTTGAACCAAGAGGTTAAGCACATGGGCCAAGCAAGGTATGTGTGTGAGCTCACCTTGCCTCAGAGCCGCCACCAGGTTACGGCCATTGTCACACACGACCATGCCTGGCTGTAAGTTCAGTGGTGTCATCCAAACATCTGACTGCTCTTTCAGCGCTGTCCAGAACTCTTCTGCATTGTGCGGTTTGTCACCTATGCAGATTAGCTTCAGCACAGCCTGTTGCCGCTTGGCTGAAGCAGTGCTGCAGTGCTTCCAGCTTCTGACTGATGTGTTGATTTCAGAGATGGAGGATGAAGAGGAGGTGGTGCAGGAGCTGTAGACTGTGGGGGCAACCCTGATTGACATAGGGCCAGCAATCCTCAGCGTGGGGAGGATGTGTTCCATCCCAAGGTCCAACTGGGTCCCAGCTTCCACTATGTTAACCCAGTGTGCTGTCATTGAGATGTACCGTCCCTGTCCACAAGCACTTGTCCACGTGTCCGTGGTTAGGTGGACTTTCCCGGTAACAGCATTGTTGAGGGCATGGGTAATGTTGTGGGACACATGCTGGTGTAATGCCGGTACGGCACACCGGGAGAAATAGTGGCGACTGGGGACCGAGTACCTTGGGATGACCGCCCCCATCAGGTTGCGGAATGCTTCAGTCTCAACAAGCCTAAAAGGCAGCATTTCTAGCACAAACATAAGAGAAATATTAGAATTGAGGACTGTGGCCTGTGGGGCGTTGGCTGGGTATTTCTGCTTGCGTTCCAAAGACTGGGTTATAGACAACTGAACGATGTGTTGGGTCAAGGACGTGGACGGGCTTGCTGATCGTGCTGCTTGACTGTGGGCCACAACAGGTGCAGGGCTAGAGGCATCTTCACATGCACGGTGTACTGGGGATTGGCTTCTATGCAAAACAGTGGAAGAAGCAGTGGTGTGACCAGCAGGCAGTGGTCCTCGAGCCTGGAGTTCGGCCCACAAAGTCAGGTGCTTTGCTTGCATGTGCCTGATCATGCTGGTGGTCAAGCTTGTTGTTTCGCTACCCCTGCTGATGCAGGCATGGCAGGTGCTGCAAATGGCCTGTTTAGGGTTATCGGCAGAGTAAATAGCCAGACTCAGGAAGATCTCACAGGTGGAATGGCAACTTCACTCATGTTGGTGTTACAGGGAACGGATGCATGCCTTCTGTCTGTGGCCACCACACTGCTTCTTCCTGCCTGTTGGGGGATATTCTTCCTTCCCCATTTGCATTGCTGTCCTTGTTACGCATGTCCTCCTGCCAGCTTGGGTCAGTTACTATGTCATCCACCACTTTGTCTTCCACATCTGCACCCTGCTCCTCCTCCTGACTTTCTAGAAATTGTATCTCATCATGGTTCACCTCTTGTGACACTTTCCCACTATTGCCTTCGTGTGACTGGGGCTGGTCAAAGCTTTGGGCAGCTCTACATGCGATCTCATCTTTCCCCACTTCAAGTTGACTGGGAGAGATTTCTGAATCTTGAAATGGAAAACTGAACAGCTCTTCAGAGTGTCCAAGTGTGGGATCAGCTGTCTCAGGGCACTCGGCATGGTGGGAGGAAGGAGGATCAGGGTGAGGAATATCCTGGCCTCACTCACGGCTACTCAGACTTGACCGTGTGGAAGACAAGGTGGTGGTGGCTAAGTGACTGGAAGCATTATCCGCTATCCAACCAACAACCGTTACACACTGCTCTGGCTTCAATAGTTGTGTGCTGCGGTACCCTAGAAACTGGGACAGGAATGTCGAGCGAGAAGATGTGGGTCTTTGTTGTTGCCCACTTTCACCTTGCCCACGGCCTCATCCTCTGGATGCACCATCAGCATCACATCCACTTCCCCGTCCCTTGCACCTTGCCTTAACTATTTTAACCCCTTCCTGACATCCGACGTACTATCCCGTCGAGGTGGGGTGGGCCCGTATGACCGCCGACGGGATAGTACGTCATCATCGATCAGCGGCGCTCACGGGGGGAGCGCGGCCGATCGCGGCCGGGTGTCAGCTGCATATCGCAGCTGACATCCGGCACTATGTGCCAGGAGCGGTCACGGACCGCCCCCGGCACATTAACCCCCGGCACACCGCGATCAAACATGATCGCAGTGTACCGGCGGTATAGGGAAGCATCGCGCAGGGAGGGGGCTCCCTGCGGGCTTCCCTGAGACCCCCGGAGCAACGCGATGTGATCGCTTTGCTCTGAGGGTCTCCTACCTCCCTCCTCGCCGCAGGTCCCGGATCCAAGATGGCCGCGGCATCCGGGTCCTGCAGGGAGGGAGGTGGCTTACCGAGTGTCTGCTCAGAGCAGACACTTGGAAAGCCTGCAGCCCTGCACAGCAGATCGTCGATCTGGCAGAGTGCTGTGCACACTGCCAGATCAATGATCTGTGATGTCCCCCCCTGGGACAAAGTAAAAAAGTAAAAAAAAAATTTTTCCACATGTGTAAAAAAAAAAAAAAAAAAATTCCTAAATAAATAATAATAAAAAAAAATATATTATTCCCATAAATACATTTCTTTATCTAAATAAAAAAAACAAAACAATAAAAGTACACATATTTAGTATCGCCGCGTCCGTAACGACCCAACCTATAAAACTGCCCCACTAGTTAACCCCTTCAGTAAACACCGTAAGAAAAAAAAAAAAAAAACGAGGCAAAAAACAACGCTTTATTACCATACCGCCGAACAAAAAGTGGAATAACACACGATCAAAAAGACTGATATAAATATCCATGGTACCGCTGAAAACGTCATCTTGTCCCGCAAAAAACAAGGCGCCATACAGCATCATCAGCAAAAAAATAAAAAAGTTATAGTCCTGAGAATAAAGCGATACCAAAATAATTATTTTTTCTATATTTTAGTTTTTATCGTATAAAAGCGCCAAAACATAAAAAAATGATATAAATGAGATATCGCTGTAATCGTACTGACCCGACGAATAAAACTGCTTTATCAATTTTACCAAACGCGGAACGGTATAAACGCCTCTCCCAAAAGAAATTCATGAATAGCAGGTTTTTGGTCATTCTGCCTCACAAAAATCGGAATAAAAAGCGATCAAAAATGGTCACGTGTCCGAAAATGTTACCAATAAAAACGTCAACTCGTCCCGCAAAAAACAAGACCTCACATGACTCTGTGGAGCAAAATGTGGAAAAATTATAGGTCTCAAAATGTGGAGACGCAAAAACTTTTTTGCTATAAAAAGCGTTGCTGGTTTCACACTTGCGTTTTTGTCTGCAGCGTTTTTTGCACAAAAAACGCATGCGTTTTTTCCCTATATTTGACATGAAAAACGCATGCGTTTTTTTTGTACGCGTTTGGTCGCGTTTTCAAACGCATGCGGTTTTTTTCTGCATGCGTTCATTTTCAGAAATACAACCTGCAGTATTTTCTTGCGTTTTTAAGCACATGCGTTTGTTTGCGTTAAAAACGCATGCATTTTTATCGAAAAAAAACAGAAAACACACTGAAAAGCCACCCACCACCATCAAGGTGATAAAGGGATCCAAACCCTAACCCTACCCCTAAACTCATCCCTAACCGTTTAATGAACATTTTCTGACAGTCATAGTGCCACGTATTTCAGTGCCACGTATTTCAGTGCCACGTATTTCAGTGCCACGTATTTCAGTGCCACGTATCACGTATTTCAGTGCCACGTGTTTCAGTGCCACGTATTTCAGTGCCACGTATCACGTATTTCAGTGCCACATATTTTAGTGCCACGTATTTCAGTGCCACGTATTTCAGTGCCACGTATTTCAGTGCCACGTATTTCAGTGCCACGTGTTTCAGTGCCACGTATTTAAGTGCCACGTATCACATATTTCAGTGCCACGTATTTAAGTGCCACGTATTTCAGTGCCACGTATTTCAGTGCCACGTATTTCAGTGCCACGTATTTCAGTGCCACGTATTTCAGTGCCACGTATTTCAGTGCCACGTATTTCAGTGCCACGTATTTCAGTGCCACGTATCACATATTTCAGTGCCACGTATTTAAGTGCCACGTATTTCAGTGCCACGTATTTCAGTGCCACGTATTTCAGTGCCACGTATTTCAGTGCCACGTATCACGTATTTCAGTGCCACGTGTTTCAGTGCCACGTATTTAAGTGCCACGTATCACGTATTTCAGTGCCACGTATTTCAGTGCCACGTATTTCAGTGCCACGTATTTCAGTGCCACGTATTTCAGTGACACGTATTTCAGTCACGTTTAGGGTTAGGGTTAGGGGTAGGGTTAGGGTTAGGGCTAGGGTTGGAGGTAAAGTTAGGGTTAGGGTTTGGATTACATTTACGTTTGGATTAGGGTTGGGATTAGAATTATGGGTGTGTCAGGGCTAGGGGTGTGGTTAGGGTTACCGTTGGGATTAGGGTTAGGGGTGTGTTTGGGTTAGGGTTTCAGGTAGAATTGGGGAGTTTCCACTGTCCAGGCACATCAGGGGCTCTCCAAGCGCGACATGGCGTCCAATCTCAATTCCAGCCAATTCTGCGTTGAAAAAGTAAAACAGTGCTCCTTCCCTTCCGAGCTCTCCCGTGCGCCCAAAAAGGGGTTTACCCCAACATATGTGTTATCAGCGTACTCGGGACAAATTGAACAACAACTTCTGGGGTCCAAGTTCTCTTGTTATCCTTAGGAAAATAAAAATTTGGGGGGCTAAAAATCATTTTTGTGGGAAAAAAAAGATGTTTTATTTTCACGGCTCTGCGTTATAAACTGTAGTGAAACACTTGGGGGTTCAAAGTTCTCACAACACATCTAGATAAGTTCCTTGGGAGGTCTAGTTTCCAATATGGGGTCACTTGTGGGGGGATTGTACTGTTTGGGTACATCAGGGGCTCTGCAAATGCAACGTGACGCCTGCAGACCAATCCATTTAAGGCTGCATTCCAAATGGCGCTCCTTCCCTTCCGAGCTCTGTCATGCACCCAAACAGTGGTTCTCCCCCACATATGGGGTATCAGCGTACTCAGGACAAATTGGACAACAACTTTTGGGGTCTAATTTATCCTGTTACCCTTGTAAAAATACAAAACTGGGGGCTAAAAAATCATTTTTGTGAAAAAAAAAAGAATTTTTATTTTCACGGCTTTGCGCTATAAACTTTAGTGAAACACTTGGGGGTTCAAAGTTCTCAAAACACATCTAGATAAGTTCCTTGGGAGGTCTAGTTTCCAATATGGGGTCACTTGTAGGGGGTTTGTACTGTTTGGGTACATCAGGGGCTCTGCAAATGCAACGTGACGGCTGCTGACCAATCCATTTAAGTCTGCATTCCAAATGGCGCTCCTTCCCTTCCGAGCTCTGTCATGCGCCCAAACAGTGGTTCCCCCCCACATATGGGGTATCAGCGTACTCAGGACAAATTGGAAAACAAATTTTGGGGTCCAATTTATTCTGTTACCCTTGTAAAAATACAAAGCTGGGTGCTAAAAAATCATTTTTGAGAAAAAAAATAAAAATTATTTTCACGGCTCTGCGTTATAATCTGTAGTGAAACACTTGGGGGTTCAAAGCTCTCAAAACACATCTAGATAAGATCCTTAGGGGGTCTACTTTCCAAAATGGTGTCACTTGTAGGGAGTTTCAATGTTTAGGCACATCAGGGGCTCTCCAAACGCAACATGGCGTCCCATCTCAATTCCAGTCAATTTTGCATTGAAAAGTCAAATGGCGCTCCTTCCCTTCCAAGCTCTGCCATGCGCCCAAACAATGGTTTACACTCACATATGGGGTATCAGCGTACTCAGGACAAATTGGCCAACATTTTTTGGGGTCCAATTTCTTCTCTTACCCTTGGGAAAATAAAAAATTGGGGGCGAAAAGATCATTTTTGTGAAAAAATATGATTTTTTATTTTTACGGCTCTGCATTATAAACTTCTGTGAAGCACTTGGTGGGTCAAAGTGCTCACCACACATCTAGATAAGTTCCTTAGGGGGTCTACTTTCCAAAATGGTGTCACTTGTAGGGAGTTTCAATGTTTAGGCACATCAGGGGCTCTCCAAACGCAACATGGCGTCCCATCTCAATTCCAGTCAATTTTGCATTGAAAAGTCAAATGGCGCTCCTTCCCTTCCAAGCTCTGCCATGCGCCCAAACAATGGTTTACACCCACATATGGGGTATCATCGTACTCAGGACAAATTGCACAACATTTTTTGGGGTCCAATTTCTTCTCTTACCCTTGGGAAAATAAAAAATTGGGGGCGAAAAGATCATTTTTGTGAAAAAATATGATTTTTTATTTTTACGGCTCTGCATTATAAACTTCTGTGAAGCACTTGGTGGGTCAAAGTGCTCACCACACATCAAGATAAGTTCCTTAGGGGGTCTACTTTCCAAAATGGTGTCACTTGTAGGGGGTTTCAGTGTTTAGGCACATCAGGGGCTCTCCAAACGCAACATGGCGTCCCATCTCAATTCCAGTCAATTTTGCATTGAAAAGTCAAATGGCGCTCCTTCCCTTCCAAGCTCTGCCATGCGCCCAAACAATGGTTTACACCCACATATGGGGTATCATCGTACTCAGGACAAATTGCACAACATTTTTTGGGGTCCAATTTCTTCTCTTACCCTTGGGAAAATAAAAAATTGGGGGCGAAAAGATCATTTTTGTGAAAAAATATGATTTTTTATTTTTACGGCTCTGCATTATAAACTTCTGTGAAGCACTTGGTGGGTCAAAGTGCTCACCACACATCAAGATAAGTTCCTTAGGGGGTCTACTTTCCAAAATGGTGTCACTTGTAGGGGGTTTCAGTGTTTAGGCACATCAGGGGCTCTCCAAACGCAACATGGCGTCCCATCTCAATTCCAGTCAATTTTGCATTGAAAAGTCAAATGGCGCTCCTTCCCTTCCAAGCTCTGCCATGCGCCCAAACAATGGTTTACACCCACATATGGGGTATCATCGTACTCAGGACAAATTGCACAACATTTTTTGGGGTCCAATTTCTTCTCTTACCCTTGGGAAAATAAAAAATTGGGGGCGAAAAGATAATTTTTGTGAAAAAATATGATTTTTTATTTTTACGGCTCTGCATTATAAACTTCTGTGAAGCACTTGGTGGGTCAAAGTGCTCACCACACATCAAGATAAGTTCCTTAGGGGGTCTACTTTCCAAAATGGTGTCACTTGTAGGGGGTTTCAGTGTTTAGGCACATCAGGGGCTCTCCAAACGCAACATGGCGTCCCATCTCAATTCCAGTCAATTTTGCATTGAAAAGTCAAATGGCGCTCCTTTCCTTCCGAGCTCTGCCATACGCCCAAACAGTGGTCTACCCCCACATATGGGGTATCAGCGTACTCAGGACAAATTGTACAACAACTTTGGGGGTCCATTTTCTCCTGTTACCCTTGGTAAAATAAAACAAATTGGAGCTGAAATAAATTTTGTGTGAAAAAAAGTTAAATGTTCATTTTTATTTAAACATTCCAAAAATTCCTGTGAAACACCTGAAGGGTTAATAAACTTCTTGAATGTGGTTTTGAGCACCTTGAGGGGTGCAGTTTTTAGAATGGTGTCACACTTGAGTATTTTCTATCATATAGACCCCTCAAAATGACTTCAAATGAGATGTGGTCCCTAAAAAAAAATGGTGTTGTAAAAATGAGAAATTGCTGGTCAACTTTTAACCCTTATAACTCCGTCACAAAAAAAAATTTTGATTCCAAAATTGTACTGATGTAAAGTAGACATGTGGGAAATGTTACTTATTAAGTATTTTGCATGACATATGTCTGTGATTTAAGGGCATAAAAATTCAAAGTTGGAAAATTGCAAAATTTTCAAAATTTTCGCCAAATTTCCATTTTTTTCACAAATAAACGCAAGTTATATCGAATAAATTTTACCACTAACATGAAGTACAATATGTCACGAGAAAACAATGTCAGAATCGCCAAGATCCGTCAAAGCGTTCCAGAGTTATAGCCTCATAAAGGGACAGTGGTCAGAATTGTAAAAATTGGCCCGGTCATTAACGTGCAAACCACCCTTGGGGGTGAAGGGGTTAAATGGACTACTGCACTATTTCAAATGCTCAACACAAATGTCTTTATTAGTAGCAAAATAATATGATCAGTATGCCTGCAAATCTATGATTTTTCAAACCCAAACACCAGGCAGGCCTCAGCCTGACCTAACAGACTGTATTCAATTTTTTTTTTTAAAGTTAATTAATGCAAAATAGTGCTCTATAGAATTTGAGTATCACACAGCCAAAAAATAAGTACACCGGCCTCCAATGCCCAAACTTGGAGCACAGAGATATATGACGGCTGTAACGGAAATACCACACTGGCAAATCTGTGGCCTTTGAATTTTGTTGATACGAAATAGTGCTGTATAGAATTTGACTATCACACAGTCAAAAAATAAGTACACCGGCCTCCAATGACCAAACATGGAGCACACAGATATATGAGGCCTTTTTCAATGAATTTAAAACACCAAAAAAAGGGAGTACAAGGGTCGCACAGACAACTATGCTACGTATGCCTGACAAACTATTACTTTTCAACAGGCCTCAGTCTGACAGAACAGACTGTATTTTTTTTTTTGGGGGGGGGAATTTTTAGAAAAAAAAAAGAAGGAAAAATAGGTATATAGACCGTAAATAAGCAGCAGCAGGCAGTTATGGAGCTTTGGGAGGGATGCAGTGGGAGCAATGGACGCACATACAGTGCCTGCAGGCCTTGCACTGATGTGGATATGCTGTGCCCTGCCTGCCTAGCGCTGCAATATCGGGACCCACGAATTAGCCCTAAAAAGGACTGTTGGTTTCTGAGGAGTTGTGGATGTAAGAGTTGCAGACCTACACTAACTCTAAAACCACGATTCAGACCCTATCTCGGCAGCAGCTCTCCCTACTCTCGCTGAAACAGGAACAGAATGCGGCGAGCAGGGCTGCGCCAAGTCTCTTATACTCAGGATGATGCTGTACGGCCCAGCCAATCACTGCACGACACAACAAAGATGGCTGCGGCGTTTCATGGCCTGGCAGACAATCCCTGCACCGTGATTGGGTCTCTAAAGTCCGCCAAAACTGCTGGGTGGAGACTGCAGTTACCGCCGAATAATACCGGAAATGCTCGCTGCTCGCCGAGTACCCCGATTCTCGGGCGAGTAACAAGTAGTGGCAATCACGTTCACTCATCACTATTTCTGAACTCTTCCTGAGTTAAAAAATTAGTTCTGTTGTTTCTAAATGATTATGAACTTGTTTTCTTTGCATTATTTGAGGTCTGAAAGCACTGGGTTTTTTTTATTTTGACCATTTTTCTTTGTTAGAAAAAAAATACTAATTTTATTGCTTGAAAATTCTGAGACATGTCAGAAGTTTATAGAATAAAAGAACAATTTACATTTTACTCAAAAATATACCTATAAAGAGAAAATCTGACAAACTGGACATTTTGCAGTGGTCTCTTCATTTTTGCCAGAGCTGTAAGTATAATTACAACTGTGATTTGTCAAAAATCACAGCTGACAGCAAGCCCAGGGTTAGTAATAGAGAGGTGTCTATGAAACACCCCGTTTACTAACACTGTAAGTAAAAATAAAGAAACACAGATTAAAAACATGTAATTAAAATATAAAAACAGACACCCTCTTTCACCCATTTACCAAAAAAAAAACACCTGCAGGTTCAATGAGATCCACAAGGTCCAGCGTAATCCACATCGAGGTCCCAAGATGATCCCCTGCTCCAATACATACAGAAGCTACAGTGGCATCATAAAATGTGACCCCTCCCTGTGTCCGCCGTACACACACTAAGCGTGGCATGGAAGCCGCCACCTGTGAGGTCATTGGAGATTACAGTTTGCGGTTATCACAGACCCTCCGAGCTGTCAACTGTCACTTGAGGTGAACTCAAGGAGCACAGTGACCGGCAATACGCAATACCTGGCGGAAACATTGTAGTAGGTTGGATTGCCGGACTGCCCCCAGCGTGACACAGGGGCACTACAGTACGGAAGTCCGACAGTGAACCAGTGGAATCATTACAGTGCATCAGATTGGTGAATCACTGTTGGACTGCGTTGCCCGCTAGACTTTGTTATATACAGCAAGCTAAATCTAAGTGGGCAGAAGGACCTGGTGTTTTAGCTTACTAAGTCTGGTATTAAACCACTCCAAGGGACCTGGTCCTTTATCCCACTTGGATTTAGCTTTCTCACAGAGAGCAGGCTAAATCCAAGTTGAAAGAAGGACCTGGTCCTTTAGCCTGCTAGATCTAGTATTAAAACACTCAGAGGGACCTGGTCCTTTAGCCGACTGGGATTTATCTTTCTCACAGAGAGCAGGCTAAATTCAAGTGGGCAGAAGGACCTTGTCCTTTAGCCTGCTAGATCTAGTATTAAAACACTTATAGGGACCTGGTCCTTTAGCCGACTGGGATTTAGCTTTCTCACAGTGAGCAGGCTAAATCCAAGTTGGCAGAAGGACCTGGTCCTTTAGCCTGCTAGATCTAGTATTAAAACACTCACAGGGACCTGCTCCTTTAGCCGACTGGGATTTAGCTTTCTCACAGAGAGCAGGCTAAATCCAAGTGGGCAGAAGGACCTGGTCCTTTAGCGTGCTAGATCTAGTATTAAAACACTTATAGGGACCCTGTCCTTTAGCTGACTGGGATTTAGCATTTTCACAGAGAGCAGGCTAAATCCAAGTTGGCAGAAGGACCTGGTCCTTTAGCCGACTGGGATTTAGCTTTCTCACAGAGAGCAGGCTAAATCCAAGTTGGCAGAAGGACCTGGTCCTTTAGCCTGCTAGATCTAGTATTAAAACACTTATAGGGACCTGGTCCTTTAGCCGACTGGGATTTAGCTTTCTCACAGAGAGCAGGCTAAATCCAAGTTGGCAGAAGGACCTGGTCCTTTAGCCTGCTAGATCTAGTATTAAAACACTTATAGGGACCTGGTCCTTTAGCCAACGGAGATTTAGCTTTCTCACAGAGAGCAGGCTAAATCCAAGTTGGCAGAAGGACCTGGTCCATTTGGCAAATAATTATAGTATTAACCCCTTCACAGCGCATTATGCAGTTACGTCATATATCATAGAAATATAAGAAAAAAAAATATTGCTTTTGCTCAATTAAAAAAATACACAAATTTGGAATTGACGTGTTCAGAAAGGTCTGACCAATCAAAATGTAAAATAATCTGATCAGTAAACGGCATAACGAGAAAAAACTCGAAACGCCATAATTACTTTTTTTTGGTCGCCGCAACATTGCAATAAAATGAAATAAGAGGTGATCAAAACATGGTATCCGCGCCAAAATGGTATCAATAAGAACGTCCCACCAAAATAAAAAAAATTCTCAACGGCGATGTGGATGGAAAAATAAGTTATGGGAAGGAAAAAAAATTTTACAAAACGGAAAATCTCCCGAGGGTTAAAACACTCCTAGGTGCATGCATGGAAAAAAATCTGTGGTTGTGTGATCTACAAAAATGATCACCAGTAAATAAAACGGGACGAGGATGAGATTGGCGCAGAATATTGTACACACTGGAATTAAGGGGAAAATTTGTGTGTATAATTGTCACATTTATATAAATAAATGTGTAATCAGATGTCATATCTAGTCTGCGGCTCAATATTATTGCAAAAAATCACATGACAGGATTCATATATATCTGTATACAATAAGGGTCCTTCTATCTACTGGGATTTAGCATTGTTATATAGAGCAGGCTAAATCCAAGTCGGCTAAAGGACCTGGTCCCTCTGCCGACTTGGAAATAGCCCACTCTGTGTGAGAAAGCTAAATCCCAGTGCACAGAAGGACCTGGGCCTACAGCCGACTGGGATTTAGCTTTCTCACAGAGAGCAGGCTAAATCCAAGTCGGCAGAAGGACCTGGTCCATTTGGCCAATAATTATAGTATTGACCCCTTCACAACGCATGATGCAGTTATACGTCATATATTATAAAAATATCAGAAAAAAAATATCGCTTTTGCTCCATTTAAAAAAAAAAAAAATTGGGAATTGACGTGTTCAGAAAGGTCTGACCAATCAAAATGTAAAATAATCTGATCGGTAAATAGCATAATGAGAAAAAAACTAGAAACGCCATAATTACGCTTTTTTTTGGTCGCCGAAGCAGGAGTGTAGCGAGGAGAGAGATTAATTAGTCGGGCAGCAGAGTTAAGGATGGACTGGAGGGGTGCGAGAGTGTTAGAAGATAGGCCACAGAGGAGTATGTTGCAGTAGTCGAGGCGGGAGATGACTAGGGCATGCACGAGCATTTTGGTAGAGTGTGGGTTGAGGAAAGGACGGATTCTGGAAATATTTTTGAGCTGGAGGCGACAGGAGGTGGCGAGAGCTTGGATGTGCGGTTTGAAGGACAGGGCAGAGTCAAGGGTTACTCCGAGGCAGCGGATTTTGGGGACAGGGGAAAGTGTGATTTCATTTATTTTGATAGATAGATCAGGTAGGGAAGATATGCGAGATGGAGGAAAGATAATTAGTTCAGATTTGTTCACATTGAGCTTGAGGAAGCGAGAGGAGAAGAAGGAGGATATGGCTGATAGACACTCTGGGATTCTGGAGATCAGAGAGGTGACATCTGGGCCAGAGAGGTAGATCTGAGTGTCATCGGCATATAGATGGTACTGGAAGCCATAGGACCTTATGAGTTGTCCCAGGCCGAGTGTATATATTGAGAAGAGTAAGGGTTATAGGACAGAGCCTTGAGGGACACCAACAGAGAGGGGGCGAGATGAAGAGGTAGTATGTGAGAAGGAAACGCTAAATGTGCGGTTGGCAAGGTATGAGGAGATCCAAGATAGGGCAATGTCTTTGACCCCAAAGGAAGAGAGGATCTGTAGTAGGAGGCAGTGGTCAACTGTGAAAGGCAGAGGACAAGTCTAGGAGGAGGAGTATAGAGAATTGTCTGTTAGCTGTAAGTAGGTCATTAGTAATTTTGGAATGACACGTGGGGTGTATTCTACACTGTACATATGTGCGGATGAAAGCGGAGAACTTTCATTTATTGGTGGAACGAATTGAACATCTCATCAGAAGAAGTGACACATATTGCCGATTCTCCATTTCACCGGCGGAGCATCTGATGGTGACTCTTCAGTAAGCAATTTTTATTGTATCTCCTCCTGTTAAAGCACACTTATAACTTTAATGTTGTTGCTGGTAGTTTTTAATAATTATTTTTATTGTATCTACTACTGTTAAAGCTGACTTATAACTGTAATGTTATTGCTGGTATTTTGTACTCATTTATCCTTTTTCCCACAGATTCTAGGTGTACTAGAGGTGGCAGCATCAGAGGGGTGGGGTAAAGGAAAAGCTATATCCTCTCCAGCAGATTCATGCAACGCAGTCGGCCACGATGCTCCAGCGCTGGTATATGGGACCGAGGGATCAGATGTGTGGGAAGGTGCAGATGGGCTGGGAATGTCGAAGTGTCCCTCATTGGCGGACTCCTGAGGGATCGCCCCAGAAGGGTTCAACACTGCAAGCTCCCGAGTGCTGCAGATGGCCCTGTGGAATAAAGAGAAAAAAATATATAATTAATATATTGATATTGAATGGCCCAGGCTGAAACTCCAAAAAAGTGTTAGACATGTAAACATTTTTTATTAAATGGGGTGGGTAATATTTACCTTCTGCTCACCATCGTTGACTGGAGGAGCGACAGGGCTTGGGCATATTTATATCTGCTCCTGCATCCTCCTGATCTACTCGGGGCCTGCATCTCTTTGTTGAACTCCTTCTTGAAGCGATCCCTGATTGACTGCCACCGCTTGACAACTCTCTCGCCTGAAAAGTGAAAGCACCAATTGGTTAGTATACAACACTTTACATCCAGCAACATAACTGAACTGTGAATACTTACGCGCTTGATTCTGGGCCCAAACATCGAGGTCCTCCAAGTTGTCCACAAGTTGTTGGCATACTTGCTCCCAGAGTCGACGGGTCACTTTGATATCGGCGTGGCGACGGTCCCCCATGTTCCACAGCGGCTCCCGCTCTCAGATCAGATCGATGAGGAGGAAAATACAGGGTGGAGCGTGGTAATTTGCTGATTTGGGAATGAAATAAAAAAATTATGATCATTAGAAAAATTTATTTTATATTTTAATTATACTGAACAGTAATGGAATTTTTAAATTACATGGTTTTAAATAGTGTATCTGGCAAATGTCGACCTTCGCTATCCACACACTGCTGCATATGTTTTCTGAAGTTTTCATGAACTCTAACAAGCATGTCCACTGGTATTCTGCCAATTTCAGCTTCAATATTGTTCCTTAGGTCTTCCAAGGTGTTGGGACGGTTGATATTCACCTTAGACTTCAGGTAACCCCAAAGGAAAAAATCGCATGGGGCTAAATCTGGTGAGCGTGCTGGCCAGTTCACATCTCCCCTCAAAGAGATAAGCCGTCCAGGAAACATTTGCCTCAAACAATTCATGGTAACCCTCGCTGTGTGTGCAGTGGCACCATCCTGTTGGAACCATGTATCCTCTAGTTCCATTGCCTCAAGAGCCGGCTGAAAATAATCCTGTATCATAGACAAGTACCGTTCGGAGTTCACAGTTATGGCACGACCGTTATCCTGAAAAAAGTAAAGACCAATGATGCCTACTCGTGATATGGCGCACCACACAGTGACGCGGTCCGAATGCAGAGGTCTCTCGTGAACTTCTCTGGGGTTTGTTTCACTCCAGTAACGCATATTTTGTTTGTTTACACACCCACTGAGGTGAAAATGTGCCTCATCAGAAAAAAACACAATTGCGTCACGGGGTATCGTTGCTAACATGTCTTCACAAGAGGTCCGCCATGTCAAATAGTCCCGTGCTGACAATTGTTGGACCACGCACATTTTATACGGGTGAAAATTCAGTTCATCATGAAGAATCCGGTGGAGAGAACGTCTTGAAATGCCAAGAGCAAATGATTGCTTCCGAGCAGAGCGTTTCGGAGATTGCAGTACTGCTGCTCTAACTCTCTCGATGTTTTGTGGTGTTGTAATCCTTCTCTCAGGTCCCCTTCGTACACATGACACATTCCCTGCTGTTCTGAATGCATTCACCCAATTTACAATTGATTGCCGTCCAGGAACACGTCCGCGTGGAGGAACAGCGAATTGTAAACGAAAAGCACGCTGCACTGCAATGATCGAGTGGGCATTTGAAAAATACGCTTCAACACAAAATGACCTCTCCTCACGTGTCCACTGCATGATGGCAACTGAAAGGCGGAGGAATACAAATCTCCCATCAGCCACTGTAAGCCACACCCACTCTCCCCTCTCTTTGACCGACAGTGCCGCCACAGCATGCAGTGCAAAAAAGCAAATTACCGCGCTCCACCCTGTATTTAGCCCGGCCTCCTCACCGTCTGAGTCAGGAGCACGCTGTGAAGCCTGTTAAAAAAGAAAAAAAAACCCAAAACATTAGACTCAAAACAACAACATAAAGTTAAAAAAAAAAACGTACGTACTCGATGGCGACCGCCCTGACGCTCACGCCGACGACCGTGGGAGGTGCTTTGAGGACCTCTGGATCGAGCACCAGAATCAGAGGACTATAAAAAATAAAAAAATGATGTGCTTGTATGTAGGCTTATGTGTTGTGTGCAGTATGATGTCTGTAATGATCAGTTTCTATGTGCTGTGTGCAGTGTGATGTCTGTAATGATCTGTTTTTATGTGTTGTGTGCAGTGTGATGTCTGTAATGATCTGTTTTTATGTGTTGTGTGCAGTGTGATGATGTGGTTCTGCGATGCATGCAAGAAACTCACCAATCGCGAGCCCACTCTGGGTATCTCTCCACTCCGTCCGTCTCCTTTTCGAAGCACCTCTTCTGCTGCTGCACCTTCCTGTTGTATAAAAAAGATAAATTAATAAATAAATATATATATATATATATAATATATATATATATATACAGTATATATATCTTACGTAAACATCACCCAAAAAAATATATATATATATTTACCTCACAGCGGTGATGACTCGGGGGAGGGCTCCCAGAAGAAGACATGTCTGCCTACAGCAGGCTGGAGCTGGCTGCTGGCTGTGGCTGGAGCTGTTTGACTAGGCTGCTGGCTGGGCTCTGGTGGCAGGTTTCAGCTCTGTCTCTGGTGGCAGGTTTCAGCTCAGGCTCTGGTGGCAGGTTTCAGCTCAGGTTCTGGTGGCAGGTTTCAACTCAGGCTCTGGTGGCAGGTTTCAACTCAGGCTCTGGTGGCAGGTTTCAACTCAGGCTCTGGTGGCAGGTTTCAACTCATGCTCTGGTGGCAGGTTTCAGCTCAGGCTCTGGTGGCAGGTTTCAACTCAGGCTCTGGTGGCAGGTTTCAGCTCAGGTTCTGGTGGCAGGTTTCAGCTCAGGTTCTGGTGGTAGGGTGTTCTTTGTCTTGCTGGCTGGTAAATGTGCAATGTAAATGTGTGTGTGTGTGTGTAATGTACATGTGTGTGTCTGTTTATATATTTTATTGCATTATTCTAACTTGCATATACTGTATGTTGTATGTTGTATGTTGTACATGTAGATGGCCGGTTATAGAAACACCCAGTCTACACTGCAAATGTGCTGCTGATAATATGATACTGTATGTGGACAGATTGATCTACTAGTGATCATTCCGTACCCGTCATTCTTCCTCCACTGCTGTAAAGAGGCCGGGACACAAGAGTTGAACGGCTTCAATATTGTTGATCACACTCAATTAGCGGCCTGAACTCAGCGCATGTAAGTGTAAGGTACTAGCAGGAACGCGGGATGCAGTGACGAGCAGGAGGCAGAGCAAGTTAACGGGTTGTTTATGAAGAGTTATTATAACAATAAATACTCCACACAGGGAGAGAGAGAGTGCAAGAATATAGATGCACAAAACGTATACAAATATAGGACAATAGTTTAGGTTCAAATAATGGGTTAACTTATCAGACTGTGGTGCCAGGACGGAGAAGGCTGGAAAATCCCACAATGGTGCCGTAGGTGAGGCGTGAAGTCCCTGAACTGATCCCGGAGAAAGGTGAAGCACTGTCTCTTTACAAAAGCAACGTGTCCTGGCCTTCCCACCCATAGTCTTGTGGTCCTGGAACAGAGAACTGCTCGAGTGGGTGTGGAGGCCGCTGTCATGCTACCTGCTTCAGCTTGCACTGTTTGGTGAGTCCTATGTCGCGGGCCGGCAGGAGTCAGCAGTACAAACCGGTTTGTCTTAGTGACGTCGGACGCAAGAGGGGTAAAGGTCTCTGGAGGTATACAGTCTGTATGCACGGGGGATGAGCGAGTGCAAAGTGTGCCTGCTCATTGGCGTCGGTCTGTGGAGAGGGAGTCAACCTTGTCCTGTAACGCATGCTGTCTTCCCGCCAAAAGCCCTTTCCTGGAGCACTCCATCCCTTTTATCACAGAACCCGCCCCCTCCAGTCAGGAACAAAGGTCTCTTCCAGTCAGAAAGTCCTTCCCCGGCAACAATGGTGACAGCCCCGACAGTTCCGGCCCTGACACGAGAGAGATACCCCTAGCCTGGTCTATCTCCCTACATAATTGCAGCCAAAATGTTTGTGTGATGGTGCAATATGTGAGCATTTGGGGCCCCACTTTAAACTTTTGCCCAGAGCCCACTTTATCTAAAACTGGCCCTAGAAATCACAGTACAGTTGTAGATGATGACTTAGGCTAAGTTCACATTTGCGTATGTGTCCGCAGCGTATCGTCAGGATGCACAAACCAAAACGCTGCGTGTGCATGTGTTTAAATGCGTTTTGGCATGCATCAGTGTTTTTATGCGCATGAGGGGGGGCGGTGACATCATTTTCTGGACATGCGCAGACTAAAGTATGCATGCGTATCGAACCAATGCGTTCCCATAGACAGTAATGCGTTTTTTGGACACAATCATCCGCAAATGTCCTCATGCAGACGACTGCGAAATATTTGACGCCTAAAAAATGCAACATGTTGCATTCGCCAGACCCTGCCGCACACCTCAAAAGACACATGCGTACGCATCCGCAAGCGAAAGCATGCAAAAAACATATCTCGGTGTACACAATGTTAAAGATATGTACGCATGACTCATGCTGATCGTACGCTGCGCACACAGACGCAAATGGGAACCCGGTCTTACAGCTGATGTTCTTTCTGGTGCAGTCATTCACTTTTCCCATCTTTTCCATCTGGCCCAGACCGACATGACAACTTCTTCCAGCCAGGACTTTGCTTCAGAGATTACATCAAAGTCACATTTGACTTCTCACATTTCAAGCACTGTCCCCATCTATCCCCATCCTGTATCCCCATTACTCCTTTTCCTGCAGATACCCCAATGCTGAGTCGCTGCTCCCATGTGTCCTAGCACAGTATGATCCCCCAATTCTGACCCCCCCACACAGCCCTTAATGCAGTATAATGAGCCTACATACATACAATATAGTGGCTCCACACTTCTTCACACTGTATAATGGCACCCACACAGCCCTCCACACAGTATGATGAACCCCACACAAACATTCACGCTGTATTATTGCTTGCATACAGTTTAAAGGCTCCCACATAGCCCTCCAAATATTGTAATAGCCCCCACATAGTCCTTCGTACAGCATAATCCACCTATAGCCTGTACAGTATATCACACCCCATAGCCTATACAGTATAATGCACCATATTATCCATGCAGTATAATGCACCCCATAGTCTATACAGTATAATCCACCCCTGTCTGTACAGTATAATGCACCCCATAGTCTGTACAGTATAATAGACACTAAAGTCCTCAATACAGTTTTATGGCCACCACAATGTTCTGAAAGAAATAATGAAATACAATACTCATCTCTTGTTCCTCTGCTGCTCCGGTCTCAGCAGCTTATCTACTGAAGTATCACACATCTCAGCATAGAGGACGCCGTGTAGTGATATCATCATGCTGAGACGTCAAACGCCGAGGAAGTATGATAGGGGAGGAAGCTTCAGCTGATGCTCCATCCTCCATCACTGCTTTCAACTGTATCGGCAAATGCCGATACAGTTGGACTTGCAGTGGGGTGCCCGGAGACTGTGTCTCCTTGCTCTGCCGCAGAGCTTAACAGTATCGGCGCTTTGCACATGTTGATACAGTTAAAAGTAGCTTAGCTCTGGGTGGGACCCTCAGAGAGCAGGGCCAGGGGCAACGCACTCTCTGCCCCTCGGTAGCTACGCTACTGGAAGTACACTATGAAATGCCTTTGCAAAACACAGATAAATCACATCAGTTGCATTACTGACAGCCAGATTTGCATTTACCTTCTCACAAAATCCAACATGTTGTTTTGACACAACCTATCTTTCATGAATCCATGCTGGTTGTCAGTTATTATATAATGCTCTGAAGGTCATCTCTTATGATGCCCTTAAAAACTTTGCACACTACTGATGTCAGACTTACCGGATGGTAGTTGCCTGGATCCACCTTTCTTAAAGCGAACCTGTCATCAAGATTTTGATAAGTAAGCTAAAGACACTGAGAATTTGCTTAGACTTGTCTTGTGTGTTAAAGGGACTCTGTCACCTGAATTTGGAGGGAACAATCTTCAGTCATATGGGCAGGGTTTTCGGGTGTTTGATTCACCCTTTCCTTACCCGCTGGCTGCATGCTGGCTGCAATATTGGATTGAAGCTCATTCTCTGTCCCCCGTAGTACATGCCTGCACAAGGCAATCTTGCCTTACGCAGGCATGTACTATGGAGGACAGAGAATGAACTTCAATCCAATATTGCAGCCAGCATGCAGCCAGCGGGTAAGGAAAGGGTGAATCAAACACCTGCAAACCCCGCCCCTATGGCTGAAAATTGTTCCCTCCAAATTCAGGTGACAGAGTCCCTTTAAACTAGTTGAATGAACCCTGGAACAGACAGTTCATTGGTGAACGCAGATGAAAAGTGGCTGTTTAGCATCTCAACCTTTTCTTTGCTCTCTATAATTATCTTGTTTTTATTATCTTTTAAGGGGCCAATACTATCTTTTTTTTTTTTTCTTTTTGACATTGATGTATTTATAAAAATTTTGGAATTTATTTTAATATCACTGGCTATTTGTCGATAACTTTGCTAGCTTGTTTTCCTTTTTTACATTTCTTATTGAGATTTTTATTCTTCTGAAATTCTATTTTTGTATTCTCTGCCTTCAAAATTTTGAATGCCCTTTGTTTCTTTCTTTTTTATCCATAATGGTTTCTTCTTATTATTATTGGACATTTTATTACCAGAGGGTATCAGTTTTCTACAGGATTCTAGTAGAATTTCCTTAAACATGCCCCATTTGTGTTCGGTATCCCCAGTTACCATGACATGGTCCCAATCTACACGATTAAGCTCTTCCCTTAATTTGTTGAAATCAGCTTTCCTAAAGTTCCAGGTTTTTGCATTTATCATTTGAAATGTTTTATTGAATATTACATTGAAACTTACCATATTATGGTCACTGCATCCCAAATGCTTCCTGACCTGTAGATCTGAAATTGTATCTGTCTATTTGACAGGTCCAGATCCAGCAAATTATCTCCTCTGGTTAATTCATTTACTAGCTGAGAGAAGTAATTGTCTTGTCGGTTTCAGACCACTTTCATCTAACCCATCTGGGGTCTTTTTAGTGAGGACTATCAGATTTTTGGTAGGGTTCTCTAATTTTTATAACCAAGAATATTGAATAAGGTTCAGTTAACAGCAATCAGCTTTGAGAAAACCGACATAAACAGCCGGACTACAGATAATCTAAGGGCCCCATACACATTAGATGAAAACTTTACAAACCAGTCAAGTTTGGTAGGACAAGCCAGTCATCTAGTGAACAAATTTATTTAACCCAGCATATACTACTATGAATTACTGTTGTAAGATTCTTGTTATATTAAAATATGAGAGCCTTTGTAGTGTTCAACTAATTGTGCAAACTTGGGCTGGAACTGTTATCAACCCTTTCAGGCCTGGATCTGTTCTCTAGTTGCAATGTAGATCTCACGGGATAGCACATTCCATATTCGTATGACCCTAGGATGAACACAGCATTTCCTTGCAAATTGACTGGGTCAACTCCGCAACTGGCAAAGAGGCAAGGCAGATTGTGGTCTCCAAATACAATGCCACTGTAGGGCAGATCCCGTAATTCAAAGTCACTTTGCCTTAACTCAACCTGTTAGGAATTCAAAAACTTCAACCAGTGTTAAAGAATGTACTGTAAAATCGATCCTTCTAATTCAGAAATCTGTTAAACGAGAACATTTGTGGCTTTATCTGGTACCACTCTTATGCATTTATGCAATCAATTATGGAATGTTGCATAAAGGTGAAATATTTACATGCTTGTGGAGGGTTAATCTTGGTGCCTGACTAATGTATCAATCTCTCATAATGTGAGATAAGTTATCAGACAGGCTGAAGGAAGGATACCAGAAGCTATAGTGCCAAGTCTTGCTGATTAAGCTTTTCCTCCTATTCTTGGAATCCCTCTGTAAAAAATAAACCTTTAACCCTTCTTCAGAACAGCACAGAGCACCATTACACTCGAAGATAAGATGTAGAAGATATGGCAATTACTATTCAAATCATGCTGCAGATGAGGTAACTAGCGTTCAAAAACTCCATAGTACTTCATGTGCAGAATTAGAAAAATGTGTACCAGAAAAACAAAAATATACAGAATTGTCAAATGGTCATATGAGTAACCTGCAACTGCTGCTGTGCTCCAGAATATATGGGGGATATGAGGGATCTCTCTTTCTAGATTCTCTTAATAAACATTGGTAAAACTTGACAAAGGGATGTCATAAAATGAACTGTATTTACTTATTTTTTGCTCCTAGAAATCTAGAAGAGAACACGGGCGGCACGGTGGCTCAGTGGTTGGCACTTGTATGTTCTCCCCGTGTTTGCTTGGGTTTCCTCCGGGTACTCCGGTTTCCTTCCACACTCCAAATACATACTGATAGGGAATTTAGATTGTGAGCCCCATTGTGGACAGCGATAATAATGTGTGCAAACTGTAAAGCGCTGCGGAATATGTTAACGCTATATAAAAATAAAGATTATTATATTATTAACAGAGTTTGTGTCAGCATGATGACCCGCGATGGGTGGCTGTTTGCTACACCCCCATTCCGGGTCCGGACTTTGCTCCCTTCTCCTTGGTCCTCTGCCCTTTGTTGTGCTCCACGTCGGGCTTTACCAGACATGTGACATATCCCTGGGCCTCTTAAGGCCCCTTTGGACACACACTTATGTGTTGCTATTCTTGCTAATACTTTGTATTGCTATTCAAGACTCTAGCTTTCTGTAAACAGGAAAGAGAGAAGTATCCAGCTGTAAGCAGAGGTGGCTAAAAGTTAAGTTTTATTAAACAACCTTAGAAAAAATACAAAACCATGGTGTCAAGCACCGGCACACCAGTGAGGAAGATCCCCCAGTGGTGGCTCTACTACCCCTCTTTTGGGGCTCAGATTCTCGCTGTGTACCTCAGTATGGAGATGCACCACCCCCTGGCTTTCTTACAGACCTCTTGATCCACTAGGC
Source organism: Ranitomeya variabilis (assembly GCF_051348905.1). Lineage (NCBI taxonomy): Eukaryota > Metazoa > Chordata > Amphibia > Anura > Dendrobatidae > Ranitomeya > Ranitomeya variabilis. The sequence goes on from NC_135235.1 coordinate 504,810,851, forward strand.
CCACCAGTTCATCTGCATTCCTGGGATCTCCCTGGGCAACCCAGGTCTGCATCGGCCTACGAAGGCAGTGCTTGAATCTGTCCATGACATCCCACTCGACCATCTGGGCTGGAGTGGAGGATTCCGGCTGCAAAAACTTTGCACAAGATGAAGTAGGTCAAACATTTGGGACCGAGGCGGTTTGCTCTCATGATATGCCCAGTGGTAAACTCTTTGTGCCCTGACTGACATAGTCACTCCAGCGTGTGACAGCATTTCAGTTTTTAATTTGACATACTCTTGCGCATCCTGCAATGCCAAAACATAATAAGCTTTCTGGGGCTCACCAGTCAGATAGGAGGCCAGCACCTCCGCCCACTACTCTGGCGGTAGCTTCTCATGCTCCACCACCTGCTCGAACACAGTCAAAAATGCCTCCACATCATTACCTGGGGTCATTTTTTGCATGGCTGGCCTTACCGCCTTCCGTACGTACGTGTTGTCACCTGGACTTGGGGTAGGGGCTCCCGGCCTTCCATAAACTGCCTCTGCAAGCAAGTCAATCTGCTTCTGGTGCTGCTGGTGCTGCTGCATCTGCTGTGTACGCAGTTTACTGGTCTCTCGCTGCGTCATCTGTTGCTGCTGTAATTGCTGCTGGTGTTGTATGTGCTGTTGCTGCTGTGCTCGTAGTAGATGTTTTAACAGGTCCTCCATCTTGCCTAATGTCGAACACTGGCTTGTGGCCATCCCATGTGTTCACTTGAAATGCTGCCCACACTTCTAATACCTCCTGTGGTAGATCAGCTCACTTGGCTTTCAGCAGGTGCTCACAAAGCACCTTCCCTGCAGGACCTGGAAGGACTCCGTGGCCATCTTGGGGCCGGGGGTCTCCATGGAAACCATCAGGACAATGCGATCGCATCGCGCTGTCCTGATGGAAGCGCGCAGGGAACTTTTTCCCTGCGCGATGCTCCTCTATGCCGCAGTCACTACTGTCAGCGGCATCAGAGGGGTTAAATGCCCACGATAAGTACTAGCACTGATTGTGGCCATTGCTGTGGGGTGTCAGTTCTCATACAGAGCTGACGCCCGCACGCGATCACCGCGGCACTCAGTGTGAGGCCGCACGATCACCGCACCGTACATATTCTGCTGTTTGCGGGAACGCAACTCCTGCAGAGTAGTATATGTGCGGCGCATGTTGAGAAGGAGTTAATAAATCTTAATTAAGCCATACTTATGAAATCACCCATTCCACTGATGTCATTGTCTCCTGCAAAAGAGTTAAAGTAACAAACAACAATATTCCTCACCTTTCCGCAGAGAAGATGATAATCCATTTGTCCCACGGCGGGTCTAGCTCTGCTACATCTAGATGGCAGGCTGCAGGTTACATGATGCGACCATACAGCCTGTCATCCAGCAGAGACTCTGAGCAGCGTCTGCTACCTTTGCTGGTTATTAATTATAGAGAAACAGAGACCCTACATCATTTTTTTGGGGGTCCCTCATTTTAATAGCCAGTAAAGGCTAAGTTTACAGCTGTGAGCTGATATTAATAGCCTGGGAAGCTCCATGAGTATTACCCCTTTCCCATGCTATAAACATCAGCCGTCAACTGTCCCTCTGTTAGTTAATAAAATTAAGCAGGAGCCCACAACATTTTTTTTTCAGAAAAATAATCTTTTAATTAAATACATGTACAGTAAGCTGCACACACACTGTACTAATTGTATATGTCACTGACATCTATATATCTATCTATTCTGCATGTATATATCTATTCTATCTATTCTATTCTAACCTGTCACGCTCTTCCCAGCATAGAGAATTGCTCTATGTAAGTGCAGCGCCCCAGAGTCCTGGTCGTTGCAGCACTGTCGCTCCACCAGTAAGGGGAGTGATGGTACGTCTGATGGCACTAAAGGAGTTCACCTGACCAAGTGTCACAGTCACACATTACACTTCACACTCCGGCCACCAGGGGGAGCAAAGGGTTCTATGTATTAGGCCACTCCTCACACTCTGGTAAAACTGGGGGTTGGATAGGAAGTTAGAGAGAAGCTGACTGGGTTTTGCCCAGGTAACATCTAGTGAGAGAAGAGCGTTGCTTGGGAAGATTCAGGGGGGTCCCTGTCAGGGGTGGGATCCTGACAGAGGCCTAGCGAAAGGACAGATCGTTACGGAGCCGCGCCTGCACTTCATTGCGGCGGCATCTTAAGAAAGGACACGAAGCGAAGTATATTGTGGAGAAGTGAGAAACGAGATCACAGCACAAAGGCAATTGAACCAGTAGGAGTCGTGCCCCGAGATCGGCAACATCCTACTGAGGCGCGTAGCCGGAGGCCGGAACGCTGAGGAAGTATTGGGCTCTACGCATTACTTCAAACCAACGGCAGGGCAGTTAATTTTAGGTTGGCTGCCTCACCTTAATCACCTAATGAAGACAAGGAGGCAATTGTGGGAGAGGGGCGTCTCTAGGGTCCCTATAAAATAACTCCAGGCCTACCCCGTCATACGGGTGCGTCCTATCCATATCATCTGGGGGACGGAGAGAAAGAACAGAAACATACACGACAGTTGTGAGGACAATCCCATGGTGCTCAGCAGGGAAGTACTACAACACCCACGCGCTAGTAGGTAGGCACTGATTTCCACCTGCAAAGGGAACTCTGGATGTGCCTTCGGACCGGCCGGTCTCAGCCAGCCCTGTTAACAGTGCTCTGGATTGCGGATGCCGAAGCCTTCAGTAAAGAGGTAAAGAGACTGCAACCCTGTGTCCTCGTTATTTACTGCGACCTACACCACCACCTACACCTTTTATTGGGCGCCCCTTAGCAGGACTATGGACAGGTCGGGCCACCGTGACATCCTCAGAACCGAGAGACCCGGATCCGAGTACCCCGCTGTCCTGCATCTGGGGGCCGCTCCATAAAAGCTCATGTTAAAATCATTTTGCAATTGGATAGAAATGGTACTGCATTCAGATGTAAATTCGCTAGTTGACTTCAGCCTTACACTGTGATTGATAGCTGCTCTTTCATATTAATGGACAGGACTGGGAAAACCTCCACAATGGCACTAGATTGTAATTTTGAAAGGGTTGATCCATTCAGAAGAGGCTCGCATTTCTTAAGTCATGCATAAATTGTGCTCAAAGGCATTGCCTATACCAAGTTCAAGTGTATTATTACTATGGTGTTTGATAAAGTGTTCATGAACATTATTTCCTTGGCTCACAAGCCAATTTCAGTCCGCCTCTAACATATGGTAATATAGTAAAACATAAAAAGATCAGGAGCTAACAATTCCACTTATTATGATCTATGTAGTCAATGGCAGTATCTTAAAAAGAGAATACACAGTAGTTTGACAATAAATGGCTTCACCCAACCACTAACCATGAGTGGAGAAAAAGCTTTGGGGTTATAATTCATATTCTCTGTAAAAAAGGCCAACAAAGCAAAACTTCTGCCGGGGTATGTAAACTTTTGAGCACAACTGGATCAAGGAATAGTCAAGAGGCACTCATACACATTAGACTGATGGCTTGATATTGTGTGTCTGTGTGTGCCACAGTAAGAATGGAGAACAGAAAGAACTGTCTGAGGACTTGAGAACCAACATTTTTGAACAATATGAACAATCTCAAGGTTACAAGTCCATCTTCAGAGATCTTGAGGTTTGTTTGTCCATGGTGCAAACATAATCAAGATGTTTACAACTCATTGCACTGTACCTAATCTTCCCGGACGTGGACAGCACAGAAAAATTGATGAAAGGTTGCAAGGCAGGATAGTCCTGATGGTTGATAAGCACCCCCAATCAAGTTCTAAGAAAATTCAAGCTGTCCTGCAGACTCAGGGTTCACCAATGTCAGCGCAAAATATCTGTTGACATTTAAATTAAATGGCAAAACACCCAGGAGTACCCCACTGTTGACACAGAAACATATAAAGCTAGACTGCAGTTTGCCAAAATGTACATGTGTAAGCCAAAATCCTTCTGGAAAAGTGACATGTGGACAGATGAGCACAAGATAGATCTTTTTGGAAAAGCACATAATTCTACTGTTTACTGAAAATGGAATGAGGCCTACAAAGAAAAGAACACATCATTTGCACAAAATATGGTGGACCTTCAAAGATGTTTTGGGATTTTATTTGCTGCCTCTGAAACTGGGTCTCTTGACTGTGTGCAAGGCATCATAAAATATAAAGGTTACCAGCAATTTTTGCGTCGCAATGTAGTGTACAGTGTCAAAAAGCTGGGTCTGCGACCTAGGTCATGGGTCTGCTAGCAGGACAGTGACCCCAAACATACTTCAAGAAGCACCCAGAAATGGATGTAAACAAAATGTTGGATAGTTCTGAAGTAGGCAGCAATGAGTCCGGATCTAAATCCCATTGAACACTTGTGAAGAGATCTTCAAATTGCTTTTGGGAGAAGGCACACTTCAAATATCAGAGACCTGGGGAAACTTGCAAAAGAAGATTGGTCCAACACTCTAGTTGAAAGGTGTAAGAAGCTTGTTAATGGTTATAGGAAGCTATTGATTGCAGTTATTTATTCTAAAGGCAACCAAATATTAAGTTGAGAGTGCCAACAATTTTGCCCCCCCCCCCATTTTTGTGAGTATGTGTGAAATTATGACCAATTTGCCTTTTTTTTCCCCTCAGCTTTTTTCGTCTTGTTCCATTACACACAAAGGAAATAAACATGTGTATAACAAAACATGTGTAATTGCAATAATTTTATAGGATATATACTTAATTCTCTGGAATAATTTCAAGGGTACCAACACTTTTGACCATGACTGTATGTACACACAAATACAGCTCTGGCAAAAATTAAGAGACCACAGCAAAATGTTCAGTTTGTCAGATTTTTCTCTTTATAGGTATATTTTTGAGTAAAATGTAAATAGTTATTTTATTCTATAGACTTATAACAACATGTCTCCGAATTTCCAAGCAATAATTTAATTTTGAAATGGTCAAAATTAAAAAAAAATAACCAGTGTTTTCAGACCTCAAATAATGCAAAGAAAACAAGCTCATAATCATTTAGAAACAACAAAACTAATGTTTTAACTCAGGAAGAGTTCAGAAATCAATATTTTCTGGAATAACCATGATTTGTAATCACAGCTTTCATGTGTCTTGGCATGCTTTCCACCAGTCTTTCACACTGCTTCTGGTGAAAAATGTAAGCAGTTCTTCTTTGTTTGATGGCTTGTGACTATCCATCATCCTCTTGATTATATTCCAGAGGTTTTCAATGGGGTTCAGGTCTGGAGATTTGGCTGCCCATGACAGGGTTTTGATATGGTGGTCTCTTAATTTTTCCCAGAGCTGCAGGCTATTGCATTGACATAAACACGATACATACCTAAAGATCTATGTATATACTGCATTTATGTTGAAGACTATATGTATCTACACGGTTGCTCAGATGTTGCAACTGCTTCTACATGATCAACACTTAACATTTAACCATAGTCTAGATGAGAAGATTAGAAGTGGCCAAATGGATTGAAGTAAAGGTACCTTCACACTAAGCGACTTTGCAGCGAGAACGACGATGATCCGTGACGTTGCAGCGTCCTGGATAGCGATCTCGTTGTGTTTGACACGCAGCAGCGATCTGGATCCCGCTGTGATATCGCTGGTCGGAGCTAGAAGTCCAGAACTTTATTTCGTCGCTAGATCACCCGCTGTCATCGCTGGATCGGCGTGTGTGACGCCGATCCAACGATGTGTTCACTTGTAACCAGGGTAAACATCGGGTTACTAAGCGCAGGGCCGCGCTTAGTAACCCGATATTTACCCTGGTTACCATTGTAAAAGTAAAAAAAAAAAAAACAGTACATACTCACATTCTGATGTCTGTCACGTCCCCCGGCGTCCACAGGGTTACGCGCTGCTGCTCAGAGCTTCCTGCACTGACTGTGTCAGCGCCGGCCGTAAAGCAGAGCACAGCGGTGACGTCACCGCTGTGCTCTGCTTTACTGCCGGCGCTGACACATCAGAATGTGAGTATGTACTGTTTTTTTTTTTTACTTTTACAATGGTAACCAGGGTAAATAGCGGGTTACTAAGCGCGGCCCTGCGCTTAGAGGGGGGCATATCTAAAGAAGAATATAATGCTGTTTGCAGGAAATGCAGGACAATAATTTGAAGAGCAGAAGCCAGTAATGAAGTAAGGCTTGCAAGGGAGATCAAAAGCAGCAAAAAAGGATTTTGGGGGTATGTCAACAGGAAAAGAAAAGTCAAAGAAGCTATAGGATTTTTACAGGATGAAAAGGGTGAAGTGGTCAAAAATCATGTTCAGAAGGCCAAACTTTTAAATTCCTATTTTGCATCTGTATTCTCTAAGAAAGCAAATGTAACACCAACTGATCTTCATGGTACCATCAAAGGAATAAAATAATCCATTCCATCCATAAACAGAGAGATGGTAATGGAACACTTAGCTAATTTAAATGAATTTAAATTTCCTGGTCCAGATGAATTACATCCTAGCATACTGTGCAAATTGTCTCTTCAGAGAGGAAGAGGACTAGAACTATAGTGCCACCTATAGGAAGTAGCATTCCTAAAAGTCAATATAGACCCTTTAACGAACCTTGTCACATGACTTAGGATAAAAGCCAAAACCAAAAACTCGGTTTTGGCTTTTATCCTAAGTCATTTGACAAGGCTCATTAAAGGGTCGACTTTGACTTTTAGGAATGCTACTTCCTATATGAGGCACTAGAGTTCTAGTCCTCTTCCTCTCTGAAGAGACAATTTGCATATTTTCCAGAGGAGCATTGCAGCTTAAAGTCTCCTCATCTCGGCATGCTTATTATGTCATTCTCCGCAAGGAGAAACATTACCCCTTGGATTCTAGGATACTGAAAGAGTTAGCAGAGGAAATTGCAGAACCACTAGCCAGAATCTTTGAAAAATCCTGGAAAACAGGAGAAGTCCCAGAAGATTGGAAAAGGGCAAATGTTGTCCCTATCTTCAAAGAAGGAAATAAGACGGAACCAGGAAATTGCAAGCCAGTGAGCCTTACTTCTATACCAGGAAAGATACTTGAACAAATTATTAAACAGCATGTATGTAAGTACTTGGATAAGAATACAGTAATTAACCAGAGCCAGCATGGGTTTGTAGCAAATAAGTCATGCCAAACTAATATAATTTACTTCTATATTGAAATCACTGACTGGGTGTGCAGCGCCCCAGAGTCCTGGTCGTTGCAGTAATGTCGCTCTTCCACCAGGGGGAGTGATGTTACGTCTGATGGTACTAAAGGAGTACACCTAACCAGGTATCACAGTCACTCACTACACTTCACACTCCAGTCCACCAGGGGGAGCAAAGGTTCTATGTACTAGGCCACTCCTCACACACGGGTAAAACTGGTGGGTTGGATAGGAAGTCAGTCAGAAAGCTACCTGGGTTCGACCCAGAGAGGACCTGTCAGGCAGACAGGGGGAGAGGGAGGAACATCTGAGCTGCAGACAGAGGTCCCTGTCAGGGGTGGGATCCTGACAAAGACAGAGCATGAGATAGAACGTTACGGAGCTGCACCTGCACCTCATTGCGGCAGCATCTTAAGAAAGGACAAGAAAGCGAAGTATATTGTGGAGAGTGAGAAACGAGATCACAGCACAAGGAGATAACACCGGGAGGAGTTCTGCCTTAAGATCGGCAACATCCTTCTGAGGCGTGTAGCCGTTGGCCGGAACACCGAGGGAGTAATCAGCTCTACGCATTACTTTGAAACACGGCAGGGCAGTTAATTCCAAGTTGGCTGTCCAACCTGTAAACCTAATGAAGACAACGGAGGCAAATTGTGGGAGAGGGGCGTCACTAGGGTCCCTATAAAATAGCTCCAGGCCTACCCCATCATACGGGTCATCCTAGCCATACCATCTGGGGGACGGAGAGAGAACATCAGAAACATACACGACAGTTGTGAGGACTATCCCGTGGTGCTCAGCAGGGAGGTACTACAACACCCAGGCGCTAGTAGGAAGGCTACTGATTTCCACCTGCAAAGGGAACTCTGGAAGAGCCTTCGGACCGGCCGGACTCAGCCAGCCCTGTGAACAGTGCTCTGGACTGCGGACGCTGAAGTCTTCAGTAAAAGGTAAAGAGACTGCAACCTTGTGTCCTCGTTATTTACTGCAACCTACCATCGCCATCTACTCTACTGGGAAGCCCTGGGGACATACTTCACCTGTGGGAAGGTATACCATCTAGCTGCCATAACATCGCCCCCAGCGGACCCCTCAGCAGCGTCGGTCATCCTGACCGAATACCACAGGTGGCGTCACGAACACCTTACAAACTACACCTTTAATTGGACGCCCCTCAGAAGGGCCACGGACCGGGTCAGGCCACAGTGACATCCCCAGAACCGAGACAGAAGGGACCCGGTTCCGAGTACCCCCTTTACCCTACGCGTGGGGGCGATCCAGGTGGATCAGGGAAATGCAGTAGATATAGTATATATCGACTTCAGCAAATCATTTGATAATGTATCTCATACTATCCTTATTGAAAAAATGACCAAGTATGGGATTGACAAGGCTATGGTTAGGTGAATCCATAACTGGCTCAGTGATCGTACTCAAAGAGCGATAATAAATGGCTGCACATTCAATTGGAAAAGTGTTTCAAGTGGGGTTCCTCAAGACTATGTCCTGGAAACAGTTTTGTTCATCACTTTTATAAATTATCTAGAAGTGGAACTGAAGGTAAACTAATCAAATTTGCAGATGATGCAAAGCTAGGAGGGATAGATAACACTAGAGAAGACAGAGAAAGAATTCAGAAGAATCTAGATAAGCTTGAACAATGGGCAGCGACTAATAGAATGGCATTTAGCAGGGAGAAATTCAAGATTCTACATCTGGGCAACAAAAACAAAAATTCCATCTATAGAATGGGAGGAATAGAACTAAGCAACAGCACATGTGAAAGGCACTTGGGTATATTAACCCCTTCATGACTGGAGCTTTTTCGGTTTTGTGTTTTCGTTTTTCACTCCCCTTCTTACCAGAGCCATATCTTTTTTTTATTTTTCAGTCAATATGGCCATGGGAGGGCTCATTTTTTTCACAATGACCCTTGACGTTCCTTCCAACGTCAACATTCTATGATTCTATGATTCTAAGTTAGCAAAATGTCATCCCCCTAGTGCGATAGAAGCAGGGAAGGGCAAAGGTCAACCCTGGTGTCTCGGTGGCAGAAAGACTGAACCACGAGGGAAGGGCAAAAACCAGCTAGCACCATAGTTGTGGTGTGTCACCCATGACAACTGCATGGAGTACATAATAATAATAATAATAATAATAATAATCTTTATTTATATAGCGCCAACATATTCCGCAGCGCTTTACAGTTTAACAGTTTCAAACACAACAGTCATAGGTAACAATGTTAACAATACAGTAATAAAGCAAAATAAGACGACCCTGCTCGTGAGAGCTTACAATCTACAATGAGGTGGGGGAGATACAAAGTACAGTTGTGTATTTACAATGATGTATTTACAATGATGGTCCAGCCATCTTCAGGGGGTGGGGGGTAGATGGAGATAGTGAATGGGCTACAGACACACACAAACATAAAATGACTGATTAGGGAACGTGATAGGCCGCTCTGAACAAATGTGTTTTGAGGGAGCGCCTAAAACTATGCAAATTGTGGATGGTTCTAATATCTTGGGGTAGAGCATTCCAGAGGATTGGCGCAGCACGGGAGAAGTCTTGGAGTCGGGAGTGGGAGGTACGGATTAGTGCAGAGGTTAGTCGAAAGTCGTTTGCAGAGCGCAGTGGTCGGTTAGGCCGATAGACAGAAATGAGGGAGGAGATGTAAGGGGGTGCCGCACTGTGAAGAGCTTTGTGGGTGAGAACAAGTACTTTGAATTGTATCCTGTAATGGATGGGCAGCCAGTGTAATGACTGGCGAAGAGCGGACACGTCCGAGTAACGATTAGCCAGATGGACGACCCTGGCTGCTGCATTAAGGATAGACTGGAGAGGGGAAAGTCGCGTGAGGGGGAGGCCAATTAAAAGAGAGTTGCAGTAATCCAGACGGGAGTGGATTAGGGCGACAGTGAGAGTTTTTGTTGTCTCCATGGTGAGAAAAGGGCGGATTCTAGAGATGTTCTTTAGGTGTAAGTGGAGCGCCCCCACACCGCCGCAGGGCCGAGGGGTACCCGGAGCCGGGCCTCTGAGTCTCAGTCCTGGGGTTGTCACGGTGGCTAGACCCGGTCCGTGGCCCTGTCTGTCAGTGGGGGACGTCCGGTGCAGTAAGTGGTGTTGTAACAGTGCAGTTGTGGGGTGCAGGTCGCGGTAAATAACGAGGACACCAGGTTGCAGTCTCTTTACCTCTTTACTGGAGATCTCTGAGTCCTCAGTCCAGAATACGGTTCACCAAGCTGCGCAAGTCCGGCCGGTCCAATGGCACCTCCAGAGTTCTCTTCACAGGTGGAAATCGGTGCCTTCCTTCTTAGCGCTATGTGTTGTAGTCCTTCCCTGCTGTGCTTACGGAAAGTACCCCACAACTGTTGTGTCTGTTTCTTAAGTTCCCTCACAACTCGATTAAATGATGTTCTTCTAATCGTCCGTCCCTTCCTGATGTTACAGTTAGAACGGCACCCGTTTGTCGGGTAGGCCTGGAGTTCTTCCGGGACCCTAGAGACGCCCCTCTCCCGCAATTGCCTCCCAAGACTTCATAGGTGATATGTGTTAGACAGCCCGCCTTAAACTAACTGTCCTACCGCTGTTTAGAGTATTGCTTGAAGCTGAATGTTATAATACTCCCTCGGCGTTCCGGCCACCGGTAGTGCGCCTCAGTAGGGTGTTGCTCCGGTCTTACAGCACGACCCCTACTGGAATTCTCCTATCGCTTGATCTCGTTTCTCACTCAGCACAATCTATCTCGCTTCTAGTCCTTTCTTGGGCCCCGCCGCTTCCCGGAGCTGGCGCGGACCCGTTACGTTCCTTCCAATGCCAAGCCTCTGTCAGGATCCCACCCCTGACAGAGACCCTACTGTCTCTTCCTCCACAACACCCTCTGCCACTAGGTGTTGCTTCGTCCAATCCAGTCAGCTTTCTGATCTAACTTCCTGCCTGATCCCCAGTTTACCCACTATGGTGGGGAGTGGCCTAATGAATAGAACCCTTAGCTCCCCCCGGAGGCCCGGCTGTGAAATGTATTGGTGTCTGTGATACCTGATCAGATGAACTCCTTCAGTGCCATCGGGCGCACCATGGCTCCCCATAGTGGCGGAGCCACAGTACTGCAACGACCAGGACTCTGGGGCGCTGCACTCCCCCCTGGTTAAACACAGTACTCCGGGACTGGGAAGAAAACAACAATACAAGTTAGCAAAAAGACATACAATTTTGTTGAGTGCAATGACAATAAGTATACTTGAACAGGCTTCCCTTTATGGGAGGTAAGGACACTTGAACGTTACAAACATGGCAAAAAGATCATAGCAACATGCTATAATTAACTTTTCTTACCCAACCGGGTATTCTACTAAGTGCAAACATTATTAACCAATAATTTAACTTTGCCTTTAAGGATATACACTCTTAGTCCGCTAAAGACCTTCCTATAATCACATTACAAGGTATTTTTAACTTTTTCATTCTCCTACTTTGGATCTGCAGGACCGCCTGTCCTATCGGCACCAGACCTACTGCCTCTCCTTTCTGTTACAGGACCGCCCCGTTCAGCCAGGGCCTACTGCCTTTTCAACTACTATACACAGTATAGAACATAACATTACTTTCAGTTTAAGAGCACTGAGCCATCTCTACATGACTCCTATGAGGACTCAGGGTTTACCTTCTATCCTAACTATCTATCAACATTATCAAGCATTTTCTTCTGAACATTAAGCCTTCTCATTATCTTTCTTTCTATCATGCATGCTGGACTCCACGTCTATCCCTACGGGTCCACTGCATCCTTCTTCTACCTTTCACCTTTTTACTTCTCAGAGCACATCATCAGTATTTCTTCACATTTAACTAATTAAACACATATAACTTTCTCGTACAACATTATCATCACTCTTCTCTCATCAACATTATTGCTACTTGTCTTAAGCAATATTTCTATCGAAATGCGGCAAATGAACATCCCCTTTAAGAGAGGACCAAGTCTCTGTGAGGTAGCGTATTTTCTCAAACTACCAGTCCATACTCAGCAAAGGTTCCAGTGCGGTATCTTCGCAAAGAGTCCTTCTTTAAGTAAAACCAGTAGGGAGCGCCTTTAATAAGGTGCAAACTATGTACAAGAAGTTTGTATCATGCACTGTTCATGATTTCAGCAGTTTTTAAATAACATAGAAAAAAAAATAGAAAATAACCAAAAACAATAGGGATCCCGGGTCAACAAAGGGATCCCTTTAAGAGTTTACCCTGAACGGGTTTAGCAAAACACAGGAAAACAGTAACTATTTACAGATTCATGGTATCGAGGTTTATTCTTCTAAGTCTGGGGGCGGTCTTTGTCCCCCAGCCAACGTGGCACCCGTACTGGTAGTTGGTCTCTCAGATGCCATCAGATCAGCCGGTGCCTGGATTTGAAGGCTAATCCTGCTTGCGAGTTCGGTGGCCGCTACAAGACGTACCGTGGTGATGGGAACGAGGTCCGGCAAATCGGGATCAGTCATGATCGGGACAACAGGGGGCACTCTCTCAGGCTCACACCGTCGAACGTTCCGGGCACACCATCCTTGTGCACTCCGATGGCGGGTGTAAGTCACCTGATCCCCTCTTTGTAACGGGTCACCATTTCGACTGCAGCAGGGGGTCTTCACATTATAGCTAGTGACAAAGACAGCAGTTGGTAGCCCCGGTTCCTGTATGGAGCCCCATCCCCTCTTCGGGTGGTAGGCCAGTACAGTTCCCCGCTTTACCACGTCTTTCCTGCCGGGAGCCGACTTCTTACGTTGCGTGTCAGGTGGTTCGGTCTCGTCCCGATCTTTCCAGTGTTGGATCAGACATTGCTTATACTGCTCCCAGGTAAGTACCGCAAGGGTGAGGCCATCCTCCCGGGTCCCATCCGGCCCTGTCCAGGGGGTGTCCCACCGAAGGATCACCCCGTCTAGGCCCACACCTATGGGTTCTCCCATCTTGGTTGGTAGCGGAGGCACTAGCTTCCCCATCGCGTTGGAGGTGAGGATAACCCGCTCCACCAAGAAGGAACGATCATTGCCGGGGTGGGGAGCGGTCACGGGAGTGGGATCGATCAGGGGAGCCGGATCGGTCGGGAGAGCAGAATCGGCCAGGGGAGTAGGGATGTCGTCCATACCTGCGCCTGATGTGATTCCACCGATGTCGCTCCGGTCCGTTGACAATAACACTGGAATCGGCTGCAGCCCGGACCGCGGCTCCTCCGGAGTCATCTCTTGACGTAACTCCGCCCTCCATGATTCCGTGACTAGGATAGGCAGGCTCGGCTCCTCCACTGGTGTCTCCAAGGAGTCCAGGTCCCTCACCGGCGGTGGACGCGAGTCCTCTTCTGATGGGTGAGGACAAACCGGGATCACCTCGCCGTTGTTCGGGCACCTGCTGTTCATCGTCGCTGTCCGGCATTCGGCGGCAATGCATGCATCTGACTCTGCCATTCCTCCAAGGTCGAGCTCCTCCTTCACCTCGTTCCCGCCATCGCAAGTCAGGGGGCGGTTCTCTGCTTTGAGGCAGGTCATCGCTTTGCAACAAGAGGCGCAGGGGGCGATCACCGATTCTGGCGCCACTTTGGTAGTCCCCTCCCATGGCACGCCCTCCTGCTTCTCTGGCGTAGCAATGGCGGCGGTTTTTGGCAGGAACTTTTGGCGGTAAATGGCGCAGCACAGTCTTTGCAATAAAGTACAGTCCAAGCACAACAAATTACAGTTCCAAGGCACACATGACCTGATTCTTCAGGCTTAAGTAGATCCTGTTCGTGACGCCAAGTTGGAGCGCCCCCACACCGCCGCAGGGCCGAGGGGTACCCGGAGCCGGGCCTCTGAGTCTCAGTCCTGGGGTTGTCACGGTGGCTAGACCCGGTCCGTGGCCCTGTCTGTCAGTGGGGGACGTCCGGTGCAGTAAGTGGTGTTGTAACAGTGCAGTTGTGGGGTGCAGGTCGCGGTAAATAACGAGGACACCAGGTTGCAGTCTCTTTACCTCTTTACTGGAGATCTCTGAGTCCTCAGTCCAGAATACGGTTCACCAAGCTGCGCAAGTCCGGCCGGTCCAATGGCACCTCCAGAGTTCTCTTCACAGGTGGAAATCGGTGCCTTCCTTCTTAGCGCTATGTGTTGTAGTCCTTCCCTGCTGTGCTTACGGAAAGTACCCCACAACTGTTGTGTCTGTTTCTTAAGTTCCCTCACAACTCGATTAAATGATGTTCTTCTAATCGTCCGTCCCTTCCTGATGTTACAGTTAGAACGGCACCCGTTTGTCGGGTAGGCCTGGAGTTCTTCCGGGACCCTAGAGACGCCCCTCTCCCGCAATTGCCTCCCAAGACTTCATAGGTGATATGTGTTAGACAGCCCGCCTTAAACTAACTGTCCTGCCGCTGTTTAGAGTATTGCTTGAAGCTGAATGTTATAATACTCCCTCGGCGTTCCGGCCACCGGTAGTGCGCCTCAGTAGGGTGTTGCTCCGGTCTTACAGCACGACCCCTACTGGAATTCTCCTATCGCTTGATCTCGTTTCTCACTCAGCACAATCTATCTCGCTTCTAGTCCTTTCTTGGGCCCCGCCGCTTCCCGGAGCTGGCGCGGACCCGTTACGTTCCTTCCAATGCCAAGCCTCTGTCAGGATCCCACCCCTGACAGAGACCCTACTGTCTCTTCCTCCACAACACCCTCTGCCACTAGGTGTTGCTTCGTCCAATCCAGTCAGCTTTCTGATCTAACTTCCTGCCTGATCCCCAGTTTACCCACTATGGTGGGGAGTGGCCTAATGAATAGAACCCTTAGCTCCCCCCGGAGGCCCGGCTGTGAAATGTATTGGTGTCTGTGATACCTGATCAGATGAACTCCTTCAGTGCCATCGGGCGCACCATGGCTCCCCATAGTGGCGGAGCCACAGTACTGCAACGACCAGGACTCTGGGGCGCTGCACTCCCCCCTGGTTAAACACAGTACTCCGGGACTGGGAAGAAAACAACAATACAAGTTAGCAAAAAGACATACAATTTTGTTGAGTGCAATGACAATAAGTATACTTGAACAGGCTTCCCTTTATGGGAGGTAAGGACACTTGAACGTTACAAACATGGCAAAAAGATCATAGCAACATGCTATAATTAACTTTTCTTACCCAACCGGGTATTCTACTAAGTGCAAACATTATTAACCAATAATTTAACTTTGCCTTTAAGGATATACACTCTTAGTCCGCTAAAGACCTTCCTATAATCACATTACAAGGTATTTTTAACTTTTTCATTCTCCTACTTTGGATCTGCAGGACCGCCTGTCCTATCGGCACCAGACCTACTGCCTCTCCTTTCTGTTACAGGACCGCCCCGTTCAGCCAGGGCCTACTGCCTTTTCAACTACTATACACAGTATAGAACATAACATTACTTTCAGTTTAAGAGCACTGAGCCATCTCTACATGACTCCTATGAGGACTCAGGGTTTACCTTCTATCCTAACTATCTATCAACATTATCAAGCATTTTCTTCTGAACATTAAGCCTTCTCATTATCTTTCTTTCTATCATGCATGCTGGACTCCACGTCTATCCCTACGGGTCCACTGCATCCTTCTTCTACCTTTCACCTTTTTACTTCTCAGAGCACATCATCAGTATTTCTTCACATTTAACTAATTAAACACATATAACTTTCTCGTACAACATTATCATCACTCTTCTCTCATCAACATTATTGCTACTTGTCTTAAGCAATATTTCTATCGAAATGCGGCAAATGAACATCCCCTTTAAGAGAGGACCAAGTCTCTGTGAGGTAGCGTATTTTCTCAAACTACCAGTCCATACTCAGCAAAGGTTCCAGTGCGGTATCTTCGCAAAGAGTCCTTCTTTAAGTAAAACCAGTAGGGAGCGCCTTTAATAAGGTGCAAACTATGTACAAGAAGTTTGTATCATGCACTGTTCATGATTTCAGCAGTTTTTAAATAACATAGAAAAAAAATAGAAAATAACCAAAAACAATAGGGATCCCGGGTCAACAAAGGGATCCCTTTAAGAGTTTACCCTGAACGGGTTTAGCAAAACACAGGAAAACAGTAACTATTTACAGATTCATGGTATCGAGGTTTATTCTTCTAAGTCTGGGGGCGGTCTTTGTCCCCCAGCCAACGTGGCACCCGTACTGGTAGTTGGTCTCTCAGATGCCATCAGATCAGCCGGTGCCTGGATTTGAAGGCTAATCCTGCTTGCGAGTTCGGTAGCCGCTACAAGACGTACCGTGGTGATGGGAACGAGGTCCGGCAAATCGGGATCAGTCATGATCGGGACAACAGGGGGCACTCTCTCAGGCTCACACCGTCGAACGTTCCGGGCACACCATCCTTGTGCACTCCGATGGCGGGTGTAAGTCACCTGATCCCCTCTTTGTAACGGGTCACCATTTCGACTGCAGCAGGGGGTCTTCACATTATAGCTAGTGACAAAGACAGCAGTTGGTAGCCCCGGTTCCTGTATGGAGCCCCAGCCCCTCTTCGGGTGGTAGGCCAGTACAGTTCCCCGCTTTACCACATCTTTCCTGCCGGGAGCCGACTTCTTACGTTGCGTGTCAGGTGGTTCGGTCTCGTCCCGATCTTTCCAGTGTTGGATCAGACATTGCTTATACTGCTCCCAGGTAAGTACCGCAAGGGTGAGGCCATCCTCCCGGGTCCCATCCGGCCCTGTCCAGGGGGTGTCCCACCGAAGGATCACCCCATCTAGGCCCACACCTATGGGTTCTCCCATCTTGGTTGGTAGCGGAGGCACTAGCTTCCCCATCGCGTTGGAGGTGAGGATAACCCGCTCCACCAAGAAGGAACGATCATTGCCGGGGTGGGGAGCGGTCACGGGAGTGGGATCGATCAGGGGAGCCGGATCGGTCGGGAGAGCAGAATCGGCCAGGGGAGTAGGGATGTCGTCCATACCTGCGCCTGATGTGATTCCACCGATGTCGCTCCGGTCCGTTGACAATAACACTGGAATCGGCTGCAGCCCGGACCGCGGCTCCTCCGGAGTCATCTCTTGACGTAACTCCGCCCTCCATGATTCCGTGACTAGGATAGGCAGGCTCGGCTCCTCCACTGGTGTCTCCAAGGAGTCCAGGTCCCTCACCAGCGGTGGACGCGAGTCCTCTTCTGATGGGTGAGGACAAACCGGGATCACCTCGCCGTTGTTCGGGCACCTGCTGTTCATCGTCGCTGTCCGGCATTCGGCGGCAATGCACGCATCTGACTCTGCCATTCCTCCAAGGTCGAGCTCCTCCTTCACCTCGTTCCCGCCATCGCAAGTCAGGGGGCGGTTCTCTGCTTTGAGGCAGGTCATCGCTTTGCAACAAGAGGCGCAGGGGGCGATCACCGCTTCTGGCGCCACTTTGGTAGTCCCCTCCCATGGCACGCCCTCCTGCTTCTCTGGCGTAGCAATGGCGGCGGTTTTTGGCAGGAACTTTTGGCGGTAAATGGCGCAGCACAGTCTTTGCAATAAAGTACAGTCCAAGCACAACAAATTACAGTTCCAAGGCACACATGACCTGATTCTTCAGGCTTAAGTAGATCCTGTTCGTGACGCCAAGTTGGAGCGCCCCCACACCGCCGCAGGGCCGAGGGGTACCCGGAGCCGGGCCTCTGAGTCTCAGTCCTGGGGTTGTCACGGTGGCTAGACCCGGTCCGTGGCCCTGTCTGTCAGTGGGGGACGTCCGGTGCAGTAAGTGGTGTTGTAACAGTGCAGTTGTGGGGTGCAGGTCGCGGTAAATAACGAGGACACCAGGTTGCAGTCTCTTTACCTCTTTACTGGAGATCTCTGAGTCCTCAGTCCAGAATACGGTTCACCAAGCTGCGCAAGTCCGGCCGGTCCAATGGCACCTCCAGAGTTCTCTTCACAGGTGGAAATCGGTGCCTTCCTTCTTAGCGCTATGTGTTGTAGTCCTTCCCTGCTGTGCTTACGGAAAGTACCCCACAACTGTTGTGTCTGTTTCTTAAGTTCCCTCACAACTCGATTAAATGATGTTCTTCTAATCGTCCGTCCCTTCCTGATGTTACAGTTAGAACGGCACCCGTTTGTCGGGTAGGCCTGGAGTTCTTCCGGGACCCTAGAGACGCCCCTCTCCCGCAATTGCCTCCCAAGACTTCATAGGTGATATGTGTTAGACAGCCCGCCTTAAACTGACTGTCCTGCCGCTGTTTAGAGTATTGCTTGAAGCTGAATGTTATAATACTCCCTCGGCGTTCCGGCCACCGGTAGTGCGCCTCAGTAGGGTGTTGCTCCGGTCTTACAGCACGACCCCTACTGGAATTCTCCTATCGCTTGATCTCGTTTCTCACTCAGCACAATCTATCTCGCTTCTAGTCCTTTCTTGGGCCCCGCCGCTTCCCGGAGCTGGCGCGGACCCGTTACGTTCCTTCCAATGCCAAGCCTCTGTCAGGATCCCACCCCTGACAGAGACCCTACTGTCTCTTCCTCCACAACACCCTCTGCCACTAGGTGTTGCTTCGTCCAATCCAGTCAGCTTTCTGATCTAACTTCCTGCCTGACCCCCAGTTTACCCACTATGGTGGGGAGTGGCCTAATGAATAGAACCCTTAGCTCCCCCCGGAGGCCCGGCTGTGAAATGTATTGGTGTCTGTGATACCTGATCAGATGAACTCCTTCAGTGCCATCGGGCGCACCATGGCTCCCCATAGTGGCAGAGCCACAGTACTGCAACGACCAGGACTCTGGGGCGCTGCATAAGCGGCACGAGCGGGCCAGAGATTGTATGTGGGAGGTGAAGGAGAGATCGGAGTCAAACATGACACCCAGACAGCGTGACTGCTGCCTAGGCGTTATTATGGTGCCACCCACGGAGAGGGAAATGTCAGATTTAGGGAGGTTAGTAGATGGTGGGAGCAGAAGAAGTTCAGTTTTGGAGAGGTTGAGCTTCAGATAGAGAGCGGACATGATGTTAGAGACTGCAGACAGACAGTCAGTGGCGTTCTGTAGTACAGCGGGGGTAAGGTCAGGGGCTGACGTGTATAGTTGTGTGTCATCAGCATAAAGATGGTACTGAAAGCCAAATCTGCTGATGGTCTGTCCAATTGGGGCCGTGTAGAGGGAGAAGAGAAGGGGGCCAAGGACTGAGCCCTGGGGTACCCCGACAGTGAGAGGAAGAGGAGATGAAGTGGAGCCGGAGAACAGAACACTGAAGGAGCGGTCAGAAAGATAGGAAGAGAACCAGGAGAGAGCAGTGTCCTTAATGCCTAGTGACTGGAGCCTAGAGAGTAGGAGACGGTGGTCAGTGTCGAAAGCTGCAGAGAGATCGAGGAGAATGAGCAGAGAGTGGTCACCGTTACATTTTGCTGTCAGAAGGTCATTGGTCACCTTGATGAGTGCAGTTTCTGTTGAATGTAGGGGGCGGAACCCGGACTGTGCAGGGTCTAGGAGGGAATGAGTGGAGAGGTAGCGGGTAAGGCGGGAGTAGACTAGGCGCTCCAGGAGTTTTGAGATGAAGGGGAGATTGGAGACCGGTCTGTAGTTGTTTGCGCATGATGGGTCAAGGGTGGGTTTTTTTAATAATGGAGTAATGATAGAGTGTTTGAAGGAGGAGGGGAAAATGCCAGAGGAGAGGGAGAGATTAAAGATTGTAGTTAGGTGAGTTGTGACGACTGGAGAGAGAGACTGGATGAGGTGTGAGGGAATGGGGTCGGTGGTGCATGTAGTCGGGCGAGAAGAGGAGAGGAGCTTGGAGACTTCTTCTTCTGTGATGGGATCGAATGTGGAGAGTGAGCCAGGGGAGATGCAGGGAGGAATTGGAGTCATTGCACTTGGTGTCTGGGAGCGGATTTCCTGAGGGATATTGTCTATTTTCTCTATAAAGTGGGAGGCCAGGTCATCAGCACAAATGTCTGTGATAGGGTCTTGTGCTTTTGGCCTGAGGAGGGAGTGAAAGGTGTCAAAAAGTTTCTTGGGGTTGTTGGATAGTGATGAGATCAGAGTGGTGAAGTAGGTCTGTTTGGCAAGGTGAAGGGCAGAGAGACAGACGATGAGAGACAGAAAGTGATCACGTACCTGGACGAATAACATACTGCAAGTGAGATTGCGCTGCTACATGCTGACTTCTATAGGTGCCATACTTTTAGTAGTGTTCCCACTTTTCCACTTTATATACGCACTGTATCCTTTATAGTTTCAACATTTAGTCCTATATTGTTCTTTTGCAATCTGCAGTGGCGTATATAAATTATATACACAGTACATGCGTCCTCCATCCTGGTATATATGTCCCTCATCCTGGCCGAGTCCTGTTATATACATCCCTCATTCTGCTTTATGTCCCTTATCCGGGGCCACATCCTGGTATATATATCCTCCATCCTGGTATATGTCCCCCTGCTCTGCTGCTGTTTTTTAATGTATAGAACAAAATGTACCATTATACTCACCAGGGGTGTACATAGACGTCATGGGGTTCCATAAAAGAAGTATAATGCACCCCCCATAGTCCTCTGTCATGGTTCTCAATGGCAAGAGAACATAGTAAAGCATACAAAAAGGACTAGCTCTTGGAAGATGGGAACTCGAGCTGACTGTGAGCTAAACCTACCACACAACTAACAGTGGCCGGGTAGCGTGCCTACGTTTTATCCCTAGACGCCCAGCGCCAGCCGGAGAACTGACTGACCCTAGCAGAGGAAAATACAGACCTGGCTTACCTCTAGAGAAATTTTCCCCAAAAGGCAGACAGTAGCCCCCACATATATTGTCGGTGATTTCAGAGGAAATTGACATACGAAGTATGAAGATAGGTTTAGCAAATTGAGGTCCGCTTACTAGATAGTAGGAAGACAGAAAAGGGAACTTCACAGTCAGCTGAAAACCCTTTCAAAACACCATCCTGAAATTACTTTAAGACTCTAATATCAACTCATGACACCAGAGTGGCAATTTCAGCTCACAAGAGCTTCCAGCCTCAGAAATAATCAATCACAGAGTACTGGAACAAAAATGCAAAACAAACTTAGGACTACAAGTCCAACTTAGCTGATAGTAGTCTAGGAGCAGGAACATGCAACAGAAAGGCTTCTGGTAACATTGTTGGCCGGCATAGAAATGACTGAGGAGCAAGGTTAAATAGAAAACTCCCACATCCTGATGGAAACAGGTGAACAGAGGAGATGAAGCACACAAGTGCAGTACCACCAGAAACCACCGGGGGAGCCCAGAAACCAAATTCACAACAGTCCTCCTTATAGTATAATACATACCAGAGTCCTCCATATAATATACTGCACAGCTCAAGGTAATCCATGTAGTATAATGCACCCCATAGTCAGCCATAAAGTATAATGCACCCTATAGTCATCTATAAAGTATAATGCACCACCAAAATCATCCATAAAGTATAAAACACCCCATAGTCATCCATCTAGTATAATGTACAGCCCATTGTCACCCATGAAGTATAATGCACAAACATAGTCATCCATAAAGTTTAATGCATTTCCATAGTCATCCATAGTAGTATAATGCACCACCATGGTTATCCATAAAGTATAATGCACTCCCATAGACATCCATAGTAGTATACTACACCTCCATAGTTATTCATAGTAGTATAATGCACCCCCATAGTCATCTATAAAATGAAATGCACCCCCAAATCATCTATAACGTTTAATGCACCCCCAAAATCATCCATAAAGTATAATACACCCCATAGACATCATATAAAGTATAAGCACCTGAGTAGTCTCGAAAGCTTGAAATTTGTTACCATCTTTTCAGTTAGCCGTTGAAAGGTATCAACCACTGAGGACTCTCAATTCTAAATATTTTGCACCCATATAGTCATTCATAGTAGTATAATGCACCCCCATAGTAGTATAACGTACCCCATAAACATCCTATAAAGTATAATGTACCGTATAATCATCCATAGTAGTATAAACACAGCAAATTGTTATCCATAGTAGCATAATGAGCAGCAAATAGTCATCCATAGTAGTATAATGTACCCCATAGTCATCCTAAAAAGTATAATGCACAGTCCCCAGTCCTCCATATAATATAATGCGCCCCATGGTCACCCTATACACTGCAACTGTATGTGCGTCTGGGAACACATATCCAGTTTCAGCTTTTGCAGGCGTCGGTGGGCCCCTCACATGCCAGGCCCTTGACCCGCTGGCAATTTGATTAACTGAACAAGGTCTAAACTGAGACCGAAACATCATATTTGTTCACTGTAGATTGCAAATAAAGCATCTTTTTTTCTACATCAATTGAGTGCCAATTTCTCCATAGATATTACACTACGGATTGGGCTCCTACTTGGGCACCTGCTGTCAGGAGCCATGCTCTACTACTACATCAGATAGAGAGTCTGTGAATAAGGACAAAGGATAAAGCTATCCATGCTGTGGACTCCAGAAGTCCTGTGAAGAGACTGTATGCATTTGTTTGAAATGTTTAAGAGGCCTTGTAAGGGTAAAGTTGTCTTAAGTTCTAGAAACGGCTGTCTCTATTCTGCACCACCGCAACAGGTGAATCCCCAGTGCACCGACCTCAAGGGGTGCACACTACATCTGATGCATCTCATACACACAGAATTGTAAATTCAAAGAAGCAATTAAGCTAGGGGCATCTCAGAGGATAACCACATGCAGGGTTTTGTGATGAATTAATAGAAAAGCTTTGAAAATGTATAGTTCAATACGAAATATGTTAATAAATTAACATTTGTTCAACTACAGAAATTACTTAAGCATATCAAAAACAGTTTGGTCCAAAATGTTTGCACAGTGACCGAATCTTCGTGATTTCAGCTCTGTAGGCTACTATTATTTGTTTAAAATGAAAAAACTGAGATACAACTGAAGTGTAGACTTTCAGATTTACGTAAAGGGGTCAAACAAAAATTTCCTGTGAAACGTTTAGGGTATGTGCAGACGTTCAGTATTAGGCAGTGCTTTGGACGCAGCACATGTCCGCTGCATCCAAAGCACTGCCGGCTTTTGAATGCAGGTGATTCCGCATGTGTTCATTGAACCTTGCGGAATCACCGCGTCCTATACATTGTACGGGTGAGATTTATCTTGAGGAGGCTTGCGTCTCCGCAACATAAATTGGCATGCTGTGGTCTGTAAAGATGCACCGCATGTCCGTCTCTGCAGGTGAGCCGCGGGTGTCGGTGCAGGCATAGTGGGCATGGGATTTCTTGAAATCCCATCCACTATGCTGTAACATCTGGCCGCTGTGGGTTGGATGCTGCAGATGTACGCAGCGTCCAACCTGCAGCGTTTACTGACCGTATGCACGTACCCTTAGGAATTTCAACCATTTTTCTACAAAGCATCCTCATTTCTGGGGCTCAAAAGTAATTGGGCAACTTAACTTTACCATCAGTAAAATGTTCATTCTTAATACTTTGCAGAGAATCCTTTATGATTGCCTGAAGTCTGGAAGCCATGGTTGCCAGTTCATTTTCCCATGCTCCAGAGTTCAGCGCAGTTCAGGCTGTGAGGCAGCGCAGCATCAGTGATGACACCGCTAGTCACTGAAGCTCCGCTCCCAGCATCTCCTCATTCACCAGTAGTTTTCAGCCGGGGTAGTCACATCTTGGCACTGTCCTGGTTGAAAACTGTATATTCCCCAGATAAAGATTACTGCATGGGACACAACGACAGACAGGTATGGGTATATTGTTGATTTATTATTTTACTTTTATTACAGGAGATCGAGGGCATTGGGGAATTAGGTGTGGCAGTAAGTATGCTTTAATTTAGAACATTAAAGGAGCCTGTGTCTTTATTTCAATTGAAGACTTTTTTACTGGGTGTCTGTGTTTTCTTAACAATTTGACTATGGGGTTAGTAATGGGGGCGTCTTATTGACACCTCTCTATTACTAACCTCGGGCTTGATGTCACAAAGGTGATATCAACCCCCACAACTATTACCCCACTTCCCACCGATACAGGGTGGATGAGTGCTGATGTTTTTAGCCAGGGGGGCCAATATCCATACGCTCCATGCGGCGTCCTCCTCCTCTGCAGGTCAGCTCGCACATAGTAAAATGGCCGCCGACCTATCAGAGACCGGCGGCTGATGTGCGCCCTTCGCATGTGGCGCATTACTCTGACATCATACGCCGGTGACAACGAGCGCACACTTGACAGATAGGATCGGGATGCGTGCTGCGGCAGTTCAGGTAATGAACGCTGCTTGCGTACACCCCTGCAACTTTTCTGTCTGTGCTTTTAAAGGGCCTGTGCTCCTAAAAACCGCAGACTTTTTTTTTCCTTCTCCTCTCCTGCCCCCAGAGACAAGGGCCCACATGGGATTTTTCTGGATACCCCGCTAGGCCAGACTGACCCTGCTGATGAATGTCATAGGTGTGGGGAATCGTTAACAGATTCCTGGCATCTTATTTGGAGTTGTGGGATAATACAAAGATACTGGAGTGAAGTGATAACTACATTAGAACGGATAATTGGGATACCAATTGAATGTAGTCTAGAGTTATATATCTTTGGTACTGTGGATGAAGAACTGTGGTTGCACTATGCTAAAATATTTCTCCGGTGCTAGTAAAGCAGTAGCACTAAGGTGGATGGGGGGAGCCTCCTACTATTAATCAGTGGAAAAAAATAGTGAATTGCTGGTTTTTGTTCATTCTGACTCCCAAAAATCAGAATAAAAAGTGATCAAAAAATGTCATGTGCCCGAAAATGGTGCCAAATGAAAACATCAACTCGTCCCACAAAAAAACAAGACCTCGCATGACTCTGTGGACCAAAATATGGATAAATTATAGCTCTCAAAATGTGGTGATGCAAAAACTATTTTTTGCAATAAAAAGCGTCTTTTAAGGTGTGACAGCCGTCAAATATAAAAACCCACTATAAAAACCCACTATAAATAGTAAATCAACCCCCCTTTATCACCCCCTTAGTTAGGGAAAGTAATAAAATAAAAAAATGTATTTATTTACATTTTCCCATTAGGGTGGGGGTTAGGGTTGGGGTTAGGGCTGGTGGTAGGGTTGGGGCTAATGTTAGGGTTGGAACTAATGTTAGGGTTAGGGTTGGGATTAGGGTTAGTGTTGGGATTAGGGTTAGGGCTGGAATTAGGCTTAGGTCTGGAATTAGGGTTAGGGTTGGGATTAGGGTTAGGGTTGGGATTAGGGTTAGGGGTGTGTTAGGGTTAGTTTTGTGGTTAGGGTTATGGTTAGGGTTGGGATTAGGGTTAGGGGAGTGTTGGGGTTAGGTTTGTGGTTAGGGTTATGGTTAGGAGTGTGTTGGGGTTAGGGGTGTGGTTAGGATTATGGTTAGGGTTGGGATTAGGGTTAGGGGCATGTTGGGGTTAGGGTTGGAGTTAGAATTGGGGAGTTTCCACTGTTTAGGCACATCAGGGGCTCTTTAAACGCAACATGGCGTCTGATCTCAATTCCAGTCAATTTTGCATTGAAAAGTCAAACAGCACTCCTACCCCCCATATGGGGTATCCGTGTACTCAGGACAAATTGCACAACAACTTTTGTGGTCCAATTTCTCCTGTTACCCTTAAAAAATAAAAAATTGGGAGCAAAAAGATAATTTTTTTTTGAAAAAAATATGATTTTTTATTTTTATGGCTCTACATTATAAAACTTCTGTGAAGCACTTGGGGGTTCAAAGTGCTCACCACACATCTAGATAAGTTACTTAGGGGGTCTACTTTCCAAAATGGTGTCACTTGTGTGGGTTTCCACTGTTTTGGC
Source organism: Ranitomeya variabilis (assembly GCF_051348905.1). Taxonomy (NCBI): domain Eukaryota; kingdom Metazoa; phylum Chordata; class Amphibia; order Anura; family Dendrobatidae; genus Ranitomeya; species Ranitomeya variabilis. The sequence continues at coordinate 504,836,770 of NC_135235.1, forward strand.
ACATCAGGGGCTCTCCAAACGCAACATGGCGTCCGATCTCAGTTCCAGCCAATTTTGGGTTAATAAACTTCTTGAATGTGGTTTTGAGTACCTTGAGGGGTGCAATTTTTAGAATGGTGTCACTTTTGGGCATTTTCCGTCATATAGGCCCCTCAAAGTCACTTCAAGTGTAAGGTGGTCCCTAAAAAAATGGTTTTGCAAATTTTGTTGTTAAAATGAGAAATCGCTGGTCAACTTTTAACCCTTATAACTTCCTAACAAAAAAAATATATGTTTCCAAAATAGTGGTGATGTTATGTAGACATGTGGGAAATGTTACTTATTAACTATTTTGTGTGACACATCTCTCTGATTTAAGGGCATAAAAACTAAAAGTTTGAAAATTGCGAAATATTCAAAATTTTCGAAAAATTTCCAATTTTTTTCACAGATAAACGTAAGTCATATCAAAGAAATTTTACCAGTAACATAAAGTACAATATGTCACGAGAAAGCAATCTCAGAATAACCGGGATTCGTTGAATTGTTCCAGAGTTATAACCTCATAAAGTGACAGTGTGAGAATTAACTAGGGAAAAGATGGAAAATGGACCCACTGGACCGTGATGACGATCCCCCCACGGACGAGCTGACCAGGTGGACCGCCCCCTATACAGGGAGAGTTAGGGGCAGGCCCGTGAGGGACTATCACCACGGAAGCTGGGGAAGCAAGATAGAACAGACAAAAGGTTACGTGGGACCGGAGGAAGCAAAAGAGGAACCAGACTGACGGGAGCGGGTGAAACACAGGACTGCTGCGATACCGGACTGGTAACACTGGGACAGCAGGACTGTGGTGATACAGGACTGGTAACACAGGGACGGCAGGAGGACTGCGGCAATACAGGACTGGTAACACAGGGACGGCAGGAGGACTGCGGCAATACAGGACTGGAAACAGGAACGGCAGGAGGACTGCGGCAATACAGGACTGGTAACACAGGGACGGCAGGAGGACTGCGGCGATACAGGACTGGTAACACAGGGATGGAAACAAAAGAGCACAGAGGAGAGGCCAAGAGCACAAGCATAACACAAGTGATCTTCAGGCACTGAGAGGCGGACGGAAGCCGCTTACATACCAATGTAGCAAGGCACTTCCAGGTGAAGATCCTCCAAGATGAAAGAGAGGAGGGAAGGAGCGCCACCAGGAAGGTTAGAGGTGCGCGCGCGCAGTGCTGAATCTGGCGTGCGCGCACACCCGACGAGCAACAGAAGCTGGGAGCGAGAACAGAGAGGACGCCACAGGAGAGGTGGCGTGCCGAGACGGCGAAGACAGGTGAGTATAAGACGGCAACGGCAGCGGCGTAACAGACAGTGGTCAGAATTGAAAAAAATGGCAATGTCAGGAAGTTGAAAACAGGCTTCGGGGTGTAGGGTGTAGATACTGAACAGGCACAAAGAGCTTATTATCAGATATAGATGAAGGAGCAAGAAATTGGGCCTCACAAATCTCTCGTTCCAATGCTGTGGACACCGCAGCCACCACCACTCCGTGTTGAAGAATGGAGGAAGGAGGTTCAGGAGGTGATATTGGATCTAGGCTACAAAATAAAGCTTCAGCCTTAACAGTCTTGGACCCCGGTCTGAAAGTAATAGAAAACTGAAATCGGGGAAAAAAAAGTGACCACCTTGCCTGTCACAGAGTTAAACATTTGGCAGACTCGATGTAGGACAGGGTCTTGTGATCCGTAATGACAGTGATTCGATGGATAGCCCCTCCAAAAAATGCCTCCATTCTTCGAATGCCAATTTAATGGCCAATAGTTGCCGGTTACCCACATCATAATTCCTCTCAGCAGAGGAAAATTTTTTCCAAAAGAAGGCACAGGGTCTTAAGTTAGTCAACGTGGAGGGCCCCTGAGACAACAAAGCCCCCACTCCCACCTCCGAGGTGTCCACCTCTACAATAAATGGTTTAACTTTAGACAAATCAGGTTGAACCAATATAGGGGCAGTCATGAAACAGTTCTTCAAGGAAAAAAACGCCGCCACAGCTGGAGCTGACCAGTTGTTGAGATCAGCCCCCTTATGAGTTAAATACGTGAGGGGTTTGACCACCTGAGAAAACCCCTTAATGAATTTTCTATAATAATTAGCGAAATCCAGAAAACGCTGAAGACCCTTGAGATCTCTGGGTTGTACCCAATCCACAATAACCTGTACCTTCCTAGCATCCATGCGAAACCCCGCAGACAAAATGACCCTAAGAAAGGACAATTCTTGAGCAACAAATGCACACTTCTCTGGTTTAGCAAATAGTGAGTCCTCCCAAAGCCTCTGAAGAACCACCCAGAGGTGGCCCATGTGACTCTGTTTGTCAGAATAATATATGAGGATGTCATCCAAATGAACTACCATGAAGCGCCCAATAAAATCTGAGAAAACATGATTCATGAAATTCTGGAACACTGCTGGCACATTAGTCAGGCCAAAGGGCATAACCAAATTTTCAAACAAACCTTCAGAGGTGAGCAATGCAGTTTTCCACTCATCCCCCTCATGCATACGGATGAGAGTGTATGCTCCCCTGAGGTCCAACTTAGAGAACCACCTGGCCCCCAACAATTGATTGTACAAATCGGGTATAAGTGGGAGGGGATAAATGTTTCTCATAGTGATTTTATTCAGTTCTCGAAAATCGAGGCATGGGCGTAAACCACCATCCTTTTTCTTCATAAAAAAAGAACCCCGCCGCCATGGGAGAGACGGATGGCCGAATGTGCCCTTTACAGAGGCTATCAGAGATATACTCCCTCATAGCGGCCCGCTCAGGGCTGGAAAGGTTGTATAAACGGGTTTTGGGCAATTTGGCACCAAGAGCAAGATCAATAGCACAATCGAATGGGCAGTGTGGTGGTAAAACCTCAGCCTCCTTTTCAGAGAACACATCTTCAAAGTCCTTCAGGTAGTCTGAAATACCCTCCAGACTGACAGATGACACAAGTACAGTAGTGAGACAATTTTTACTACAATTAGGGCCCATTTAACAATGTCCCGAGATTCCCAGTTTATCACAGGATTATGTAATTGTAGCCAGTGGAACCCCAACACCAGTCCCGCATGCAGATTGTCCTTAACAAAACATGAAATACGTCCCTGGTGTAGGGAACTCACTTTAAGGAGAAACTCCTTTGATGACATTTCTAGCCAGTGGTGTTTTGTTAATGGCAACAACATGAATAGGAGTCTCCAGCCTAACTGTCCCTAACTTATACTTGGACACCAAGTCAGAGTCAATAAAGTTCATGGACGACACGCAATCCACAAAGGCAGAAGTAGGTGCGAAGCCACTCCCACAACAAAGTTCCACTTCCAACAAAATTTTTGATAATGCAGAAAAAGGTACCTGAGAATCAGGATGACTTCCACAACAATCACCCAGACTCAGCCGCTTAGTCGGTGGGTAGGAGGGGCAGTCCTTTTTCCAATGTCTGGGATCTGTAAAAATACAGCTTTCCTACATATCGCCGTCTTTTCTCCTTCTCCTTATGGTTGGTGGCCCCCACCTCCATAGGTTCAGAAGGAGGCAAAACAGCAAAACCAACAGGGAGCAATGGAACCTCTCGCGGTGTAACACCTCTCTCCTGCAGCCTCCGATCCATACGGATAGCCTGAGTCATAACTTACTCCAATGAGCTGTGAGGTGGATGGAAAGGCAGAACGTCCTTCAGGTAATCTGACAGTCCACTCCTGAACTGATAGCTCAGCGCAGAGTCATCCCAGTACACCTCAGTGGACCATTGACGGAACTTGGAGCTGTGCAACTCGGCTGAGCGCTTTCCCTGAACCAGACCCATAATAGTGTCCTCTGCCAAGCTGACATGGTCCGGTTTGTCATAGATAAGTCCTAGGGCCTCAAACAACCTATCTACCGACATCCGTTCAGAAGCAGTAGGGGGTAGCGAGAAAGCCAAAGATTGAGGACCCTCCCGAAGTAAGGAGATAATAATCCCTACCCGCTGAGTCTCATTTCCAGACGATTGGGGTCTAAGAGAAAACAATAGTTTACAATTCTCCTTGACAGTATGACATTTTTTTTTGCCAGAAAAGGTGTCAGGAAGCTTAACTGAGGGTTCGGGAGAGTGCAAAACAACATCTACTGAATCACCAGGTCAACTAGCAGCATGAGAGATGGTTCCCTGCACGGTCTTAACAGTCTCCATCAGCTTTTTTCTTGTGAATATGAGACGTCGTAAGGGTCCGATGTTCCACCAAAAAATCCTGCATCATCTGTGTCAAACTGGACGCTTGATCTGCCAAGTTATCAAGCGGACCCATAACCAGAGAAAAAAATATGCAAAATCCCCTTTTAAATGTGTGGTCAGTGATAATGTGATGCGGCTGTAGTGCAGTTTAGAGCAACCTCCACCAGGGGGTGCTGGTGAGAGAAGAGAGGTTGCACACTAACAGCGTAGCAACACTGAGCAGCCGAACAGGTGTCACAGGTAGCGAAAGAGTGGTCAGACTTGCAGAGTCAGAAACTGTCAGAAGCAGAGATACCAGAGGTCACAGCATGCACGAAGTCAGCGACAAGCCAGAAGTCAGAGCCAGATGGGAGCGCGGTATCCAAAACGTGAGACGTAAGATGAAGTCAGGGTACAAGCCTGGAGTCAAAGCTGGTCAGGGAATGAGATATCAGAGACGGAAAGCAAGAGGCAGGGTTCAGAGATCAGGCCCCACAGAAATACGGGAAGTCAGAGGCAGAAGGATCACCACGGTATACGGGTCAGCTGCTCTAGCCTGGAAGCATGAACTATCACTGACGCTGGCCAGCAGACTGCAGAGGTCTGAAAAAGCCCAGCCAGCTCCAAAAACGAGGCAGGTGTTAACCCCTGCATGACCAGTCCAGAGAGGGAATAACAGAAAACAAACTCCAGACTGGATTATGACACTAGGCAGCTCCTTAGAAGAACCCATGGCTGCTGTTTTTTGACACAAGATTAGAACAGGCTAGGTTTTTATAAAGCTTGGACATTTGCATCACCTGGTCTTTTCTAATTATGAATGATAGTGAACAAGCCACAACCCTAATAGGTTAATTAATGTCTGAAACTTTGGTTATCTGAGCTCAAAAATCTCCAAAGCTGCATAAACTTTTGCATTGGCCCATTTTGCTTTTGGTAATTTTAAAAATGTAAAAAAGACTTTATATATTTTTTGCCTAAAATACAAAGGATATGTGTAATTTTTAACTTTAGCCCTTTTATAGATCATTTCATCTTTAACTTGCTTAACTGTTCACAATAACAATAATTTTGACCATAGTGCCCAAACTTTTACATGCCACTGTAATCACAATTTTATAAAAAAATTAATATGCTATATTTTTTTTAGTTATGTTCCTTCTGCATAGTAAACTACATAAAGCTGATCATATTATATTCTTAGATAACCACCTTGTGCAGAAATACTCAAGAATACACATATTGCATGTAATAATGTGGCTGGAACATCATCCAGCACTTATTTTCTGAGAGATCTCAAGAACGGTGTGATCACGGTTTCCCTGCAGTTATTCATTGACAGATAAATTATATAGACTTACTATTAATTCAAAGTCTTTTCCTAGAAAGCAAAACAGTCTCATAAGTTAATTGTAGACAGCGCTGTACACCGTTCAAGCCTCTCTGATCCCGAGGTCTCTGAACCTGGATGAAGCCATAGGACTCAAGACATTGGTTAATTACATGAACTACATGACATGTAAAGAATGACTAATATAATTTAATATATGGGTTAAATACGACTGAATTAAAACCTGTAGGGTCCATAATATGGATCTGTAGAAATTTCGTCCACTGACATACAGGCTTCATGCAACCTCAAAAATATACCCTTTGGTTAGAGTCATGGAGCCATTACGTCCCCATAATGGGGGTGCTCAGACTAAATAATAGATGACCTGCTCATAGGATATAATAGAAAACCAAAAGAGGAGAAAGCAGAAGTGCGGTCAATAAATGTGAATGCAAATTTTAATTTGAATAAAAAGCCTTTATCATAGCATAATTGGTCAAGTGGTAGCACAAAAGATGCTCACTCATATATATATAGTAAGATTGCACTTACTAAGTGGATTGGGAGACACTCACTTGGCACGGGATTCAAGCACACAGGCACGGTTTTTCACACAAAACAGTCCATGCGGTTTATTAGGCTACGTTCACACGGTGCGGTTTTTGGTGCGGATCCGCAGCGGAATTGCAGCTGCGGATCCGCATCCTTTTTCCATGCAGGGTACAGTACATTGTTACCCAATGGAAAACAAAACCCGCTGTGCCGACGATCCTTTTTTTCCGCAGGAAAATCCGCGCGGATTTGCCTGCGGAAAAAAGAAGTACCATGTCAATTCTTTCTGCGGATTCCGCTGCGGGTTTCCAACAGCACCAATAGGAAACTGCAGTTGGAAACCCGCAGTGGAATCCGCAGAAGAAAAAGGACACAAAACCGCAGAGAGAAGCACCGCCGTTTTTCACTGCGGATTTTCCCGAAAAAGGACCTGAAAAATCCGCAGTGAAAAAAGGATCATGTGAACGTAGCCTTAAAGTGTCATAAACCGGGTTATGCACAGTTCATTATATACATTTCATAGAACACAATAGGCACCAACTGGTGATATTAACTTGCAGCTTTATCTTAGACACTTCATATACGGCTTTGTCTCACAGACACTAAACATGCTGGACCTCTCACTTTGTCCAGTTACCATGGGTGTCCGTACGCCGAACAGTTCACCAATGTCCCTAGTCATATAGCGCACATGACATTGGGTCGCGGTCTCTAAACACGCTGACCCTCACTTCGTTCAGTTACCGTGGGAGACCACACAGTTCATAGGATATCACAAGCACTAACAGTCAATGGTACCTTATGGGAGCTCCTGCTCCACCTGCTGACTCCTCGTCAGTCCTCTCTCCTGGGGAAACTGCCTTACGGGGTTCACCAACTTGCCTGGCCGGCACACATCAGTCAGTCCAGAGCCACCGAAGGACGGTAGCTTCCCCCAACACAGACCATCCAGAACCATAGTCTTACTGTGCGCTATTCAGGACGTCTATCCCACATGGGACCATCCAACACACTGGCATGTGCTCTTCAGGACTCCTACTCCCAGGAGATCCAACACAGGTTGTGCCCTTCAGGAAGCCTACTCCCAGGTCTTCCAACACATAGGCTCTCCAGGACCTTCCAGCATAGACCATTCAGGTCCACACTCAGCGACCATACAGGAACCACACAGGACCCACACAGGAACCACACAGGACCCATGTGACCCACACCCTGGTCACATTAAACACCTGTAACCACTCCCACAGGTGGGAGTGTGTGGGTGTGGCTAGTTTGACCCGCCCATCTCTCATAACTAGCCTAGTAAGTCTCCCTTCATAACTATACAAACTCTTGAGGGACTACAGGTCCCAGAACAACAACATTGCATCAGACTTACCACGCAGACTCCCTCTGCGACACATATCGGCCACTCACAATTCTGCCAGTCACTGTTTCACCACCATTATAACAACAGATATGCCTCCATGCATATCCCAAGGAGCACACACATTGCCCCCTAGCTGCCACAGGGGTCACTGCATCACAATATACACTCACTGGCCACTTTATTAGGTACACCTGTCCAACTTCTTGTTAACACTTAATTTCTAATCAGCCAATCACATGGCGGCAACTCAGTGCATTTAGGCATGTAGACATGGTCAAGACAATCTCCTGCAGTTCAAACCGAGCATCAGTATGGGGAAGAAAGGTGATTTGAGTGCCTTTGAACGTGGCATGGTTGTTGGTGCCAGAAGGGCTGGTCTGAGTATTTCAGAAACTGCTGATCTACTGGGATTTTCACGCACAACCATCTCTAGGGTTTACAGAGAATGGTCCGAAAAAGAAAAAAAATCCAGTGAGCGGCAGTTCTGTGGGCGGAAATGCCTTGTTGATGCCAGAGGTCAGAGGAGAATGGGCAGACTGGTTCGAGCTGATGGAAAGGCAACAGTGACTCAAATCGCCACCCGTTACAACCAAGGTGGGCCTAAGAGCATCTCTGAACGCACAGTGCGTCGAACTTTGAGGCAGATGGGCTACAGCAGCAGAAGACCACACCGGGTACCACTCCTTTCAGCTAAGAACAGGAAACTGAGGCTACAATTTGTACAAGCTCATCGAAATTGGACAGTAGAAGATTGGAAAAACGTTGCTTGGTCTGATGAGTCTCGATTTCTGCTGCGACATTCGGATGGTAGGGTCAGAATTTGGCGTAAACAACATGAAAGCATGGATCCATCCTGCCTTGTATGGAGCATCTTTGGGATGTGCAGCCGACAAATCTGCGGGAACTGTGTGATGCCATCATGTCAATATGGACCAAAATCTCTGAGGAATGCTTCCAGCACCTTGTTGAATCTATGCCACGAAGAATTAAGGCAGTTCTGAAGGCAAAAGGGGGTCCAACCCGTTACTAGCATGGTGTACCTAATAAAGTGGCCGGTGAGTGTATATATATATATATATATATATATATATATATATATATATATATATAATACACATATACAAAACAAATAAACCAAGCAGTATAGAGTATAATGTAATTTATACAGATCTTTATAAAAGTGCATCAGATACAGTATATCCTCATGTTATGTCCTGTAAAATGAGAGCAACTGATGGTTTGGAGCCAAACCTCCAGCATCTCTCATTTTACACTGGTATGTTATCCTCATCTTACCATTGACGGTATCAATATGCTAGGTCTTTATCCCTGCAATATGTGCTTCATTAGTTGAATTATATACCTGGTTTATGCTGCAGTGTATAGTTATTGGATTGATATGGTTATATATTTAGATACAGTATATAATGGGTTACACGACATAACTTGTGGACATATCTGATGACTATGTACTGTAGATTCCATCAAGATATGTGGTTGTGTATTACACATGTAACCAGGATATAGATTGGGTACGGATTGTATTCAGACCCCCTTTACATTTTTAACTATTTGTTTCATTGCAGCCATTTGGTAAATTCAAAAAAGTTCATTTTTTTCACATTAATGTACACTCTGAACCCCATTTTGACTGAAAAAAACAGAAATGTAGAAATTTTTGCAAATTAAATAAAAAAGAAAAACTGAAATATCACATGGTCATAAGTATTCGACCCTTTGCTCAGACACGTTTAAGTCACATTTGTCCATTTCCTTGTGATCCTCCTTGAGATGGTTCTACTCCTTCATTGGAGTCCAGCTGTGTTTAATTAAACTGATAGGACTGATAGGATCTCCATATATCTCTGAACTAATCTCCAGATATCTTCCTTCATGTAATCTTCGGTCCTCCCAGGACCTCCTTCTCTCCTCCACACTTATTCGCTCCTCACCCAACCGCCTCCAAGACTTCTCCCAAATATCCTCCATCCTCTGGAATTCTTTGCCCCAACACGTCCGACTATAAACCATTTTCGGATCCTTCAGACGGAACCTGAAAACCCACCTCTTCAGGAAAGCCTACAGCCTTGCACTGACCCCGCTACCTCCTCACCACTACCAGAGCTACCGCCTCACCAAAACAGGAGCTCCTGCAACCCTCAACCTATTGTCTTCTTCCCCACCATCCTGTAGAATGTAAGCTCGCCCTCACCCCTCTGTATCAGTCTGTAATTGTTAGCTTGCTTACTGTAAGTGATATCTGTAATTTGTATGCAACCCCTTCTCATGTACAGCACAATGGAATCAATAGTGCTATATAAATAAATAATAATACTAATAATAATTTGGAAAGGCACACACCTGTCTATATAAGACCTCATAGCTCAAAGAGCATGTCAGACTAAATGAGAATCATGAGGTCAAAGGAACTGGCCAAGGAGCTCAGAGACAGAATTGTGGCAAGGCACAGATCTGGCCAAGGTTACAACAGAATTTCTGCAGTACTCAAGGTTCCTAAGAGCACAGTGCCCTCCATAGTCCTTAAATGGAGGAAGTTTGGGACCACCATAAGTCTTCCTAGACCTGGCTGTCCAGCCAAACTGAGCAATCGTGGGAGAAGAGCCTTGGTGAGAGAGGTAAAGAAGAACCCCAACATCACTGTGGCTGACCTCCAGAGATGCAATAGGTCGATGGTAGAAAGTTCCACAAAGTCAACTATCACTGCAGCCCTTCACCAGTCAGGCCTTTATGACAGAGTGGCCCGACAGAAGCCTCTCCTCAGTGCAAGACATGTAAAAGCCTTCACAGAGTTTGCTAAAAAAACACATGAAGGACTCCCAGACTATGAGAAATAAGATTCTATGGTCTGATGAGACGAAGATAGACCTTTTTGGTGATAATTCTAAGTGGTATGTGTGGAGAAAACCAGGCACCGCTCATCACCTGCCCAATGCAATCCAAACATAGTGGTGGCAGCATCATGCTATGGGGTGTTTTTCTGCTGCAGGGACAGGACGACTGGTTGTCGTTGAAGAAAACATGAACAGAGATATCCAGGATGAAAACCTATTCCATAGTGCTCTGGACCTCAGACTTGGACAAATATTTGGAGCAGATCTTCTTTGTCATACAGGCCTTATTGACACTGATACAATTCTTTCTGCTGTGAGTAACGTGATTAGTCACGTCATATTTTGCCTTCTAATTTTGTGCCGCTGAAATTCAGCTGTTAGCAGAGGTTGTGCAGAGTAAAAGATCTATTTTTAATTGCTAATAGTGTGCTCCTAGCACACTATCTGAGCAACATGACAGGGAAACAGTGAGGTCGTGGAGGAAGGTCGGATTAGGCTTTGTGTTCGAGCTGTATACGGGGTAGGTGTTAGGCCATGTGCACACGTTCAGTATTTTTCGCGTTTTTTTTCGCTATAAAAACGCGAAAAAAACGCTGACATATGCCTCCCATTATTTTCAGTGTATTCCGCATTTTTTGTGCACATGCTGCATTTTTTTCCGCGAAAAAATCGCATCGCGGAAAAAAAAGCAACATGTTCATTAAATTTGCGGAATTGCGGGGGTTCCGCACACCTAGGAATGCATTGATCTGCTTACTTTCCGCATGTGGCTGTGCACACTATGTGGGAAGTAAGCAGATCATGTGCGGTTGGTACCCAGGGTGGAGGAGAGGAGACTCTCCTCCACGGACTGGGCACCATATAATTGGAGTGTTCCCGCCTCTAAGCGGTGCATGCTCTCTCTTCCGTTCCTATAGATGGTGTGGTTCAGGACCTGCGATGACGTCGCTGTCTTGTGATTGGTCGCGTGACCGCTCATGTGACCGCTCACGTGACCGTGACGTCATCGAAGGTCCTGAACCACACCATCTATAGGAACGGACGCCGCTGAGGAGGTCGGCTGTCTGCAAAGGGTGAGTATAACCATTTTTTAAATTATTTTTAACATGATATCTTTTTAGTATTGATGCTGCATAAGCAGCATCTATAGTAAAAAGTTGGTCACACTTGTCAAACACTATGTTTGACAAGTGTGACCAACCTGTCAGTCAGTTTTCCAAGCGATGCTACAGATCGCTTGGAAAACTTTAGCATTCTGCAAGCTAATTAAGCTTGCAAAATGCTAAAAAAACGCGAAAAAAACGGGAAAAAAGCGCAAAAAAAAAATGCGGATTTCTTGCAGAAAATTTCCGGTTTTCTTCAGGAAATTTCTGCAAGAAATCCTGACGTGTGCAAGTGCAGCGCCCCAGAGTCCTGGTCGTTGCAGTACTGTGGCTCCGCCACTATGGGGAGCTATGGTGCGTCTGATGGCACTGAAGGAGTTCATCTGATCAGGTATCACAGACACCAATACATTTCACAGCCGGGCCTCCGGGGGGAGCTAAGGGTTCTATTCATTAGGCCACTCCCCACCATAGTGGGTAAACTGGGGGTCAGGCAGGAAGTTAGATGAGAAAGCTGACTGGGTTGGAACCAGGCAACACCTTGTGGCAGAGGGTGTTGTGGGGGAAGATACAGTAGGGTCTCTGTCAGGGGTGGGATCCTGACAGAGGCTTGGCAACTTGAACGAACGTAACGGGACCGCGCCTGCTCCGGGTAGCGGCGGTGCCCAAGGAAGGACTAGAAGAGAGATAGATTGTGCTGAGTGTGAAACGAGATCACGCAAAGGAGAAATACCAGTAGGAGTCGTGCTGTAAGACCGAAGCAACATCCTACTGAGGCGCACTACCGGTGGCCGGAACGCCGAGGGAGTATTATAACATTCAGCTTCAAGCAATACTTCAAACAGTGGCAGGACAGTCAGTCTAAGGCGGGCTGTCTAACTTATATCACCTATGCAGTCTTGGGGGGCAACTTGTGGAGAGGGGCGACTCTAGGGTCCTGGAAGAGCTCCGAGCCTACCCGTCAAACGGGTGCCGTCCCAACCAGAGCACCAGGGAGGGACGGAGGATTAGCAGAACATCATCTAATCGAGTTGTGAGGGAACTTAAGAAACAGACACAACAGTTGTGGGGGACTTTCCGTAAGCACAGCAGGGAAGGACCACAACACATAGCGCTAGTAGGAAGGCACCGATTTCCACCTGTGAAGAGAACTCTGGAGGTGCCATTGGACCGGCCAGACTTGCGCAGCCTGGTGAACCGTGTTCCGGACTGAGGACCCAGAGATCTTCAGTAAAGAGGTAAAGAGACTGCAACCTGGTGTCCTCGTTATTTACTGCACTGCACCCATCCGTCACATCATTCACTGTGCGCCCCACGGCAGGGTCACAGACCGGGGCCTAGCCACCGTGACAACCCCAGAGCAGAGACTCACAGGCCCGGTACCGGGTACCCCTCGGCCCTGCAGGCGGTGGGGGGCGCTACAAACTTGGCGTCACGAACAGGATCTACTTAAGCCTGAAGAATCAGGTCATGTGTGCCTTGGGACTGTGATTTACTGTGCTTGGGCTGTACTTTATTGCAAGGACTGTGCTGCGCCATTTGCCGCCAAAATCCACCGCCATTACAGCGCTGAGGAGAGCGCAGGAAGAGAAGAGGGGCGTGGAGTAGGCGTAGGCAAGCTGGAGAGCGCGAACAACAATGGCCGCCCAGTCTAAGTATTTCTGTGTCCTGCGGACGTGTCCGTCAACAGCTGAGGTCCGCCTCCTGATCCTGTTTGGAGGGTGGAGACCATGGAGACGGGGCCGCCCACAAAAGAGACCGCGGGAAGAAGACATAGGAGAGGGAGAAAAGATGGCGACACCAAGAGCACCGCGTGGGGCTGACCCGATCCAGACAGAGGCTGCGACACTTAACACAGCCCCGGATGCGCCGACGTTGCGGGGACTGACCCTCGCAGAGTCACCGATGGGCCGACCCCCCTTGCCACCATCCGAGGAATGTGTAGCTGCAGCTGAGGCCCGCCAGATAGCACGTCGTTTGGAGGCTGATGCCCGCGTGCTCGCTCGGCTGGGTCAGCCCACAGAGATCCGTCTGTCTCCAGTGTCCCCGGCTTCTCCCAACCCGGCCGCGGCTGAAGGTACACTGCAAGCACAGGGCATGAGGATCTTGCCGGAGGCCGAACACCTGCGGCACCTAATGACGGCGTGGCGGAGCCGGCCCCAGCCTGCAGTTCAGATTGATCTGACCAGCGTAGCAGAGATCCCATCGTCCCACTGGGGTGTAGTGGTCTCCTTTAACCCCCGATATGGAAGAGGGGTTATCCAGGAGATCGGGGAGCCGCTACAAGTCCATGTGGACCGAGGGGAGGTGGAACATTGCCTTGGAAGGATCGCTCGCGACCTGGAGCCAGGTGATGCCGTCACTTATACCAGGTGGAGGAGAGCAACAGGCGAAGCTGGCTGGATGGCGCGGGGCGTCCAGCGGTGCGTTGCGCTCCAGGCCGCCGCTGCAACCCCTGAAGATGAACCTCCCGTTGAAAAGACAACGGAACCTGATCTTGCGGAGCAGCGGGGGACCCGGACCCACCATGTGCCTTGGGGGCGTGCCGGATCCTCGGTGAAAAGAACATCCCGGCGAGGGATCCTGTCGTTGTTGGGGCAGGACCCGATCCTTGAACCAGCAGGACGACCCGTTGGTCTGGTGAGGCCCGGGAGGAAACCACCTTCCTCCCCGAAGAACGAGTAAGCATAATTGCTTTATTAATATGTAAATAGTTCTTTGACTGTTTGTTTCCTGATTTTTGCTGCTGAACCCGTCTAGGGTTAACTCTTAAGGGGATCCTTCTGTGGACCTGGGATCCCTATTGTTTTGCTTTTGTTTGATTTTTCCAAAGTTTTGCACAAGTTTCCAGAACTGCTGAAATCATGAACAGTGCATGATCCGAACTTCTTGTACATAGTTTGCACCTTATTAAAGGCGCTCCCTACTGGTTTTACTTAAAGAAGGACTCTTTGTGAAGATACCACACTGGAACCTTTGCTGAGTATGGACTGGTAGCTTGAGAAGGCGTGCTACCTCATAGAGACTTGGTCCCCTCTTAAAGGGGATGTTCATTTGTTGCGCTTAAACCGTGATATTGCTTAAGATAGGAAGCAATAATGTCTTGACCAAAGAAAGAGATGATAATGTTTACATGAGAAAGTTATATGTATTTAATTAGTTGATTGTGAAGAAATACTGATGATGTTCTCTGAGAAGAAAAAGGTGAAAGATAAAAGAAGGATGCAGTGGGCCCGTAGGGATAGTCGTGGTGTCCAGCATGCATGATAGAGAGAAAGATAATGAGAAGGCTTAATGTTCAATAGAAAATGTTTTAATAATGTTGATAGATAGCTAGGATAGAAGGTAAACCCTGAGTCCTCATAGGAGTCATGTAGAGATGGCTCAGTGCTCTTAAATTGAAAGTAATGTTATGTTCTATACTGTGTATAGTAGTTGAAAAGGCAGTAGGCCCTGGCTGAACGGGGCGGTCCTGTAACAGAAAGGAGAGGCAGTAGGTCTGGTGCCGATAGGACAGGCGGTCCTGCAGATTTAAAGTGGGAGAATGAAAAAGTTAAATTGCCTTATAATGTGATTATAAGAAGGTCTTTAGTGGATTTAGAGTGTATGTCCTTAAAGGCGATGTTAAATTATTGTTCAACAATTTTGCACTTAGTAGAATACCCGGTTGGGTAACAGGAGTTATTTATAGCCTGTAATTTATAATGTTAACCATGTTTGTAACGTTCAAGTGTCCTTACCTCCCATAAAGGGAAGCCTGTTCAAGTATACTTATTGTTATTGCACTCAACAAAACTGTATGTCTTTTTGCTAACTTGTATTATTGTTTTCTTCCCAGTCCCGGAGTACTGTGTTTAACCAGGGGGGAGTGCAGCGCCCCAGAGTCCTGGTCGTTGCAGTACTGTGGCTCCGCCACTATGGGGAGCTATGGTGCGTCTGATGGCACTGAAGGAGTTCATCTGATCAGGTATCACAGACACCAATACATTTCACAGCCGGGCCTCCGGGGGGAGCTAAGGGTTCTATTCATTAGGCCACTCCCCACCATAGTGGGTAAACTGGGGGTCAGGCAGGAAGTTAGATGAGAAAGCTGACTGGGTTGGAACCAGGCAACACCTTGTGGCAGAGGGTGTTGTGGGGGAAGATACAGTAGGGTCTCTGTCAGGGGTGGGATCCTGACAGAGGCTTGGCAACTTGAACGAACGTAACGGGACCGCGCCTGCTCCGGGTAGCGGCGGTGCCCAAGGAAGGACTAGAAGAGAGATAGATTGTGCTGAGTGAGAAACGAGATCACGCAAAGGAGAAATACCAGTAGGAGTCGTGCTGTAAGACCGAAGCAACATCCTACTGAGGCGCACTACCGGTGGCCGGAACGCCGAGGGAGTATTATAACATTCAGCTTCAAGCAATACTTCAAACAGCGGCAGGACAGTCAGTCTAAGGCGGGCTGTCTAACTTATATCACCTATGCAGTCTTGGGGGGCAACTTGTGGAGAGGGGCGACTCTAGGGTCCCGGAAGAGCTCCGAGCCTACCCGTCAAACGGGTGCCGTCCCAACCAGAACACCAGGGAGGGATGGAGGATTAGCAGAACATCATCTAATCGAGTTGTGAGGGAACTTAAGAAACAGACACAACAGTTGTGGGGGACTTTCCGTAAGCACAGCAGGGAAGGACCACAACACATAGCGCTAGTAGGAAGGCACCGATTTCCACCTGTGAAGAGAACTCTGGAGGTGCCATTGGACCGGCCAGACTTGCGCAGCCTGGTGAACCGTGTTCCGGACTGAGGACCCAGAGATCTTCAGTAAAGAGGTAAAGAGACTGCAACCTGGTGTCCTCGTTATTTACTGCACTGCACCCATCCGTCACATCATTCACTGTGCGCCCCACGGCAGGGTCACGGACCGGGGCCTAGCCACCGTGACAACCCCAGAGCAGAGACTCACAGGCCCGGTACCGGGTACCCCTCGGCCCTGCAGGCGGTGGGGGGCGCTACACACATACCCTTAATGTTTCTGAAAGCACTAGTGAACCACTAATGTGACTTCCTATCCAAAGACAACTGACAACTTCTGTTACTGGATGATCTTAGTGTGCTGCATTGTTCTAGCGTAATTGCAGTCTCTGATATCTTTAGTGGGGCTTATGTGCCTGCTTATGTGCTGTCCGAACCAAACACTGAAATATTCGCTCATCTCTACTTATGAGATGGAAATTCATCCTAAAGTTTACCATTACAAATGCAAAACTCCTTAAAGTTGGATACAAGAATTGCTTATGGAGTTAAGGATATCGACATAAGTTGCTGCAGATTTTTTTCTGTGGAAATCAATATGTTTTGGATCAGAGCTTTCTTGCATGGAGTAGAAATATGTAGTGACATCTGTAAACTATTTATTAGTTGGGTCACACTGCCACAGATTGAAAAATGCCATAATAACCAATTACAGCTGAACACAAAACAAATGAGGACAATCGATGGATACAATGGAGCCCACTGAGTATGATGAGTGATAGTGAAAGCCGGACCCAGGGTAAAGAGGGTAGCATGTAATATACAGGCTACCATTTATTTATTTACATGCCAGATTCACCAGAATAGAAATATACCAGCACAGTTCTCTCAAAATGATTGTTCAGACTAAACTAAAACTTCATTGGATGTAATCATAGGATGAAAATAAAAACATTTATTATACTCACCTCCTGTCACTCCATGGATTCTGCACTGGCTGAAACAGTGGTCTCTGCCAACAACAGAAGCAATAATGTCACTGTTCTTCTGAGGCCTGTGATTGGCACTAGAAGTGAGGTGACAAGAAAGGACCATTTGCGGATGATTCTCTGATGAAATTAGTGGGACTAAAGGTACCTTCACACTCAGCAACCTTCCAACGAGAACGACAACGATCCGTGACGTTGCAGCGTCCTGGATAGCGATATCGTTGTGTTTGACACGCAGCAGCGATCTGGATCCCGCTGTGATATCGCTGGTCGGAGCTAGAAGTCCAGAACTTTATTTGGTCGTCAGGTCGGCGTGTATCATCATGTTTGACAGCAAAAGCAACGATGTCAGCAATGTTTTACATGGAGCTAACGACCTGTGAGAACGATAAGTGAGTCACCGTTACGTCACTGGATCGCTCCTGCATCGTTCTGGAGCTGCTGTGTTTGACGTCTCTACAGCGACCTAAACAGCGACGCTGCAGCGATCGGCTCGTTGTCTATATCGCTGCAGCGTCGCTGAGTGTGACGGTACCTTAAGGGTGAGTGTCCACGGTAAGTAAACGCTGCGTGTTTGACGCTGCAGCGTCAAACACGCAGCGTCCAGATGTTCCAGCATAGTGGAGGGGATTTTTTGTAATCCCGTGTCCACTATGCGTGGAAACCCGCACGCGGCGGGCCTGCGACTCCGGACATGCTGCTCGTCTTTTCAGATCGCAGCATGTCCGTGCTACCTGCGGCGACGCTGCGTCGCCGCAGGTAATATCACAGGGCCCTATGGCGTGGGGTGCGATGATCCCGGATGTGTACAGTACACATCCGGCATTATTGCGTCCCAGAAAGGGGGCGGGGCTTAGCACCGAGCGGCTTTGCCGTTCCGGCGATAACGCCGGCCATCCTGATCGTGGACACGCAGCCTTCATGCCGGCGTCACACTGGCGAGTTTTACGGACGTAAGAGCGCAGAAACTACGTCCGTAAAACTCGCATAACATACGGCACAATTATTCTCAATGGGGCTGCTTCTATCAGCCGTATATTACGGTTCAGTATTATACGGCTTTCTACGGCCGTACAAAATCGCAGCATGCTGCGTTTGTCAGCGTATTGCGCAAAAAAATCGCCAATGAAAGTCTATGGGGGTGAGAAAAATACGGATTCCACACGGACCAGCAGTGTGACTTGCGAGAAATACGCAGCGGTGTTAGTGAAAAGTCGGTAATTCAATTGCCGGCTTTTCATTTCTCCTGCACAAACCCGACAGGATATGAGACATGGTTTACATATAGTAAACCATCTCATATCCCCATTTTTTTTGCATATTCCACACTACTAATGTTAGTAGTGTGTATGTGCAAAATTTCAGCGCTGTAGCTGCTAAAATAAAGGGTTAAATGGCGGAAAAAATTGGCGTGGGCTCCCGCGCAATTTTCTCCGCCAGAATGGTAAAGCCAGTGACTGAGGGCAGATATTAATAGCCAGGAGAGGGTCCATGGTTATTGGCCCCCCCGTGGCTAAAAACATCTGCCCCCAGCCACTCCAGAAAAGGCACATCTGGAAGATGCGCCTATTCTGGCACTTGGCCACTCTCTTTCCACTCCCGTGTAGCGGTGGGATATGGGGTAATGAAGGGTTAATGCCACCTTGCTATTGTAAGGTGACATTAAGCCAGATTAATAATGGAGAGGCGTCAATTATGACACCTATCCATTATTAATCCAATTGTATGAAAGGGTTAAAAAACACACACACATGATTTAAAAGTATTTTAATGCAATAAACACAGCGGTTGTTTTAATAATTTATTGCTCTCTCAATCCATCAGCAACACCCTCGCTTGGAAAAATAATAAACGCACAAGATACATACCTTCTGATGTCCTATCACATCCAATGAGGAAATCCATCTGAAGGGGTTAACTAATACTACAGGCACGAGCTGCGATAAACCACTCGCTCGTGCCTGTAATCCCCGGGTGCTGAAAGGAAAGCAGTGATCTATACTTACATTGAGTCGCGGTGATGCGCCCCTGCTGGATGTTCTCATGAACTGCAGCCTGGGAACTTTTTCCCACGCTCCAGGTCATATGAGGACATCCACCAGGGGGCGCATCACCGCGACTGAAGGAAATGTAGGTCATTGACCTACATTTCCTTCATTCGCCGGGGATTACAGGCACGGAGCACAGCTGCATTTGCAGGGCTCCTGCCTGTAAAATATTTTAACCCCTTCAGATGGATTACCTTGTGGGACGTGACGGTTCAGCTGAGGGTATGTATCTTGTGCGTTTATTATTTTTCCAAGCGAGGGTGTTGCTGATGGATTGAGAGAGCAATAAATTATTAAAACAACCGCTGTGTTTATTGCATTAAAATACTTTTAAATCATGTGTGTGTGTGTTTTTTAACCCTTTCATACAATTGGATTAATAATGGATAGGTGTCATAATTGACGCCTCTCCATTATTAATCTGGCTTAATGTCACCTTACAATAGCAAGGTGGCATTAACCCTTCATTACTCCATATCCCACCGCTACAGGGAGTGGGAAGAGAGTGGCCAAGTGCCAGAATAGGTGCATCTTCCAGATGTGCCTTTTCTGGGGTGGCTGGGGGCAGATGTTTTTAGCCATGGGGGGGCCAATAACCATGGACCCTCTCCTGGCTATTAATATCTGCCCTCAGTCACTGGCTTTACCATTCTGGCGGAGAAAATTGCGCGGGAGCCCACGCCAATTGTTTCCGCCATTTAACCCTTTATTTTAGCAGCTACAGCGCTGAAATTTTGCACATACACACTACTAACATTAGTAGTGTGGAATATGCCAAAAAAATGGGGATATGAGATGGTTTACTGTATGTAAACCATGTCTCATATCCTGTCGGGTTTGTGCAGGAGAAATGAAAAGCCGGCAATTGAATTACCGGCTGTTCACAGATATCGCGCTGAATGAAATCTAAATACAGAATATATATATACCGTATGTGTCTCAATGACATATATATATATACATATACTGTATATATGTTTTAATGAACATTTGAGCACATAAATCCATTAGATGTCGGTTTTGCAAGCCTGCGCGAAAATCTCGCAGTACGGATGCCATACGGATTACATACGGAGGATGCCATGCGCAAAATACGCTGACACACCCTGACTACGGATCACTATTTTGGGAACATTTCTCCGTATTACGGCCGTAGTACGGACGTATAATACGTGGCGTATTGTCTTACGCCAAGTGTGACGCCGGCCTTAGACAGAAGAATGGTGATGTCATCACTTCCAAAGCAGACCACTGGACTAGCCTCAACACAGCCCACATAAGTGACAATAGAGTATGATTGAAGTACATAGGCTGGAGAAAAAAATAGCACAATAGGATCCAATGTCCAATAAAAATTCTGAATTAAAAATAGCGGATTTTGCTCACCTGATCCATAGGATTGTGCGTTTTAAAATGTCATTCAGCTGCTGCAGATCTAGGGTCGTCAGACCACTTGCAATAAAGATCTGAAGGTATTTTGTGGACTTGCTTGCACTGTTGATCATTGAAGACGTCAAATTCCTAACTTGATTAAATGAATGGTTTTATTCGACGTATTTTGAAGTACAAACATTTCTTCCTTAGGAGAAACCTCCTTAGGGTATGTTTCCACGTTAAGGCTACGCGGCGGTATCGCCGCAGCGGCGAAGCCGCTCGGCGCTAAGCCCCGCCCCCTTCCTGGGACACGATGGTGCCGGATGTGTACAGTACACATCCGGGATCATCGCACCCCTCGCCATAGGGCCCTGTGATATGCCTTGCGGGGACGCTGCGTCCCCGCAAGGTGTACGGACATGCTGCGTTATGAAAAGACGCGCAGCATGTCCGGAGTCGCAGGGCCGCCGCGTGCGGGTTTCCACGCATAGTGGAGACGGGATTTCATAAAATCCCCTCCACTATGCTGGAACATCTGGACGCTGCTTGTTTGACGCTGCAGCGTCAAACAAGCAGCGTTTACTTACCGTGGAAACATACCCTTAGAGCTTAGTTACACATCAGTATTTGGTCAGTTTTTTGCATGTATTTATAAACCAATACCAGGAGTGGAATTTACAGAGAAAAACTATAATTGAAAGCTTGACACTAGAGATGAGCGAGCACTAAGGCTATGTGCACACGTTGCAGATTTGCCTGCGGATTTTTCTGCACTAAATCCGCAGCTCTTGGCAGAAAACGCAGATGCGGTTTTGCTGCGTTTTTTGCACGGCTTTGATGCGGTTTTGTATGCGTTTTTGAAAGCTAAATAAAGATGTATTATTGAACAACAAAAAAAATGATTTGTGATGTCATGTCTTGTCCAACCTCCTCTTTTACATTTGTCCAACTCACACTCCATTACACACATAGATAGACAGACAGATAGATAGATAGACAGACAGATAGATAGATGGAATGAGATAGATAGAGGTAGATAGATATACGGATAGTTAGGCTAGTTTCACACATCAAGTTTTTGCTGTCAGGCATAATCTGGCGAGTTTTGAAAAAAAAGGAACCCGTTTTTTTTTCGCCGGATCCGTTTTTTTTCTCATAGAGTTGTTTTAGCTCCGGATTGCGCCTGATGGGCACACATTTCATCTGTTTTTTGCCGGATCTATCAAAAGAAACTGTTTCCGGCAGACGGAGAAAACGTACAGAGGAAAGTTTTTTCTGTCCGGCGAAAAAACGCGCAGCGACTGATCCGGCGAAAAACGTATGAAACTGAGATGTGAAATGATAAATCCGGCCTCCGAATCCAGTTTTTCATGCATTTTTTTCCATTGAAATCATGCACATCTTCCGTTCTCTCTCTCTCGCTCTCTCTCTAAAAAAACAAACGGATCAGTTGCATCAGTTTTTCACTATTTGCAACGGATCCTTTTTTTCAAAAATTTGCTCGATCATGCCTGAAACAAACTGATGTGTGAAAGTAGCCTAACTATCCATATATCTATCTACATCTATCCATCAGGCAGGATCCAGCGAATTTTTGAAAACATGGATCCGTTGCAAATAGTGAAAAACTGATGCAACTGATCCGTTTGTTTTTTTAGAGAGAGAGAACCGAAAACGTGCATGATTTCCATGGAAAAAATGCATGAAAAACCGGATTCGGAGGCCGGATTTATCATTTCACATGAACATCAGCCAGCAGCTGTCTGCTTAGCCTTTACTGGCTATTAAAATAGGGGGACCCCTAAAAAACAATGACGTGGGGTCCCCCTATATTGTATAGCCAGGAAGGCTACGCAGACAGCTGCGGGCTGATATCCATAGCCTAGAGAGGAGCCATGGATATCCCCCCCCCCCCGGCTACAAATACCAGCCCCCAGCCGCCCCAGAAATGGCGCATCTGTGACATGCGCCAGTTCCGGCACTTAGCCCCTCTCTTCCCACTCCCGTGTAGCGGTGGGATATGGGGTAATAAGGGGTTAATGTCACCTTGCTATTGTAAGGTGACATTAAGCCGGGTTAATAATGGAGAGGCGTCAATAGGACGCCTATCCATTACACAGGTCAACAACAAAAAAATTTTTTTTCTGGTGTCCAAAATATTTTAATGAATTTGGGGTATTTTTGGGGTGCTGATTCTGAATATGTCATCAGTTTTGCCAGATTGGCTCAAGTTTTTGAGATTTTTGGTATCTTATTTATAGCACTTGTTGGTAAATGCGACGCATCATCTCATTAATTTCTTTGGATTAGTACTTGAACTGAGCAGTTCTCAATATAGTTTTGTGTTAATTAGTGTTCTAAAAGTTTGTTCATAGCTTGATTTTTGCACTAACTTTATGTTGTTGTCTGTTTTCCAGTGAAAAGCATGAACTCATCAAGAAGAAGTTGTCTTAACGATCCAGACTCATTCTGTTACATTTGTGGTGAATACACACTGCCAAAACATAGAAGAAACATAACAGACTTCGTAAAAAAAGTGTATTTTGCCTATTTTGGGGTTATGCTTGGGGACCAAGACAAGTTTTGGGCACCACACATAGTGTGCAAAGCATGTATCGAATTATTACGAAAATGGAGCAAAGGACAAAGAAAAAGCTTCAAATTTGGTGTTCCAATGGTGTGGAGAGAGCCAAAAAATCATTGTGATGACTGTTATTTCTGTGCAGTGCAAGTGCAAGGATTCAATAAGCATAAGAAACGAAAATGGGAGTAACATGGAATCTGCAAGAAGGCCTGTCCCTCATTGTGAAGATGTGCCTGTACCTGTGTTTACCATAAATAACAGTCATCATGATGATTTTTTGGCTCTCTCCACACCATTGGAACACCAAATTTGAAGCTTTTTCTTTGTCCTTTGCTCCATTTTCGTAATAATTCGATACATGCTTTGCACACTATGTGTGGTGCCCAAAACTTGTCTTGGTCCCCAAGCATAACCCCAAAATAGGCAAAATACACTTTTTTACGAAGTCTGTTATGTTTCTTCTATGTTTTGGCAGTGTGTATTCACCACAAATGTAACAGAATGAGTCTGGATCGTTAAGACAACTTCTTCTTGATGAGTTCATGCTTTTCACTGGAAAACAGACAACAACATAAAGTTAGTGCAAAAATCAAGCTATGAACAAACTTTTAGAACACTAATTAACACAAAACTATATTGAGAACTGCTCAGTTCAAGTACTAATCCAAAGAAATTAATGAGATGATGCGTCGCATTTACCAACAAGTGCTATAAATAAGATACCAAAAATCTCAAAAACTTGAGCCAATCTGGCAAAACTGATGAGATGACATATTCAGAATCAGCACCCCAAAAATACCCTAAATTCGATGAAATATCTTTGGCACCAAAAATGCTGTTGACCAGTGTTATTAATCCTAGAGTAGTGAAAGAGTTAAAAAACAATACACAGCCAAAAAAAGTATTTTATTATTCTTAATTTAACCATACTTACCATACTCGATTGCCTGTAAAAAATTAAAAATAATAAACCGTATACTCCCTGTCCGATGCAGTCCAATTAATAACGAGTGTCCCACGACGATCTCCCCTATAGAACAGTGACATCGAGTGATGTCACTGTTCTATAGGACCTTCACTGACACACTGACAGGAGACAATGTAATGATGGCCACTCATTTTTCTTTACTTAGCTGCTTTTTTCTTGCCATAATACAAATTCTAACAGTCTATTCAGTAGGACTATCAGCTGTGTATCCACCAGACTTCTGCTCAACACAACTGATGGTCCCAACCCCATTTATAAGGCAAGAAATCCCACTTATTAAACCTGACAGGGCACACCTGTGAAGTGAAAACCATTCCCGGTGACTACCTCTTGAAGCTCATCAAGAGAATGCCAAGAGTGTGCAAAGCAGTCATCCAAGCAAAAGGTGGCTACTTTGAAGAACCTAGACTATAAGACATAATTTCAGTTGTTTCACACTTTTTTGTTAAGTATATAATTCCACATGTGTTAATTCATAGTTTTGATGCCTTCTGTGTGAATGTACAATTTTCATAGTCATGAAAATACAGAAAAATCTTTAAATGAGAAGGTGTGTCCAAACTTTTGGTCTGTACTGTATGTAGTATGTTGCATGTATGTAGTATGTTGCATGTTGTATGTATGTTGCATGTATGTAGTATGTTGTATGTTGTATGTATGTAGTATGTTGTATGTATGTAGCATGCATGTTGTATGTATGTTGTATGTAATATGTTGTATGTATGTTTGTGTTTTTTTTATACATTCAACACATTAGCCGGATGATGGGACTACTACTGTCCCATCATTGGCTAATGTGTCAATCACTGTCACTGTAGCAGGCATAGCCCGATGGGACTTGTAGTCCCATTGAACAATGCCTGCACACACACACGCACACATACACACAGGCCGCAGACCACCCAGACAGGCCGCAGACCACCCGGACAGCCCGAAGACCACCCGGACAGCCCGCAGACCCGGCACGGAGAGCCCGCAGACCCCCAGACAGCCCGCAGACCACTCAGACAGGCCGCAGACCACCTGGACAGTCCGCTGACCCGGCACGGAGAGCCCACAGACCCCCGGACAGCCCGCAGACCACTCGAACAGCCCGCAGACCCAGCACAGAGAGCCCACAGACCCCCGGGGACAGCCCGCAGACCACCCGGACAGCCCGCAGACCCGGCACGGAGAGCCCGCAGACCCCCAGACAGCCCGCAGACCACTTGGACAGCCCACAGACCACTCGGACAGCCCGCAGACCCAGCACTGAGAGCTCGCAGACCCCGCACACACACACGCACACAGTTACCGCCCACACTCCGCCCACACTCTTCCCCCTCCCGAACTGCAGCGTTTCCTCCTCAGCTAAACCGCAGATCTTTTTTACATCTGCGGTTTTGCTGCGGAAGTGCCCGACTCAATGAAAGTCAATGGGTACAGAAACTCTGCAGTTCCGCACAAAGAATTGATATGCTGCGGAAAAAACAACGCTGTGTTTCCACGCGTTTTTTTCCGCAGCATGTGCACAGCGGATTTGGTTTTTCCATAGGTTTACATGGTACTGTAGACATTATGGAAAACTGCTGCTGATCCGCAGCGTCAAAACGCTGCGGATCCGCGGTAAAAACCGCAACGTGTGAACATGGCCTAAAATGCTTGGTTGCTCGTTGCTCATTGCTCAAACTGAGCATTTCCTAGTGCTCAGATGCTCATTTCGAGTTACGAGGATAATGGGAGACAATGAGAAATCCAAGCATTTTTCCGGCAAACCCTACAGTGAGATCTGGGGGAAAGTGAAAATGTTGAAATGGATGGAAAAAGTGCTAAATGGAAGGAAAACAGCATGAGGAGGACCCTTGGAAGCATCTATGACTCCCAGCTAGCTGCTGAGAACAGAGGTATCGCACTTTTACTTCACTTTAACCCCTCTACGACATGCGCCATACGTGTACTGCATGTCGTGTTTCTCCCTTTTAAACAGCTGACACATAGCTCCCAACCGTCCCTCATTGTGCGGGATTGTCCCGGTTTTGATGATTTTCCCCGTTGTCCCGCACGGGACACGACTTCCCCGCAGACAACAGAAGCAGCCGTCACACGCCCCCTTGTGTTAGGCCACTCCCCTTCCCCAGGTTCCTGACTGAGCAGTCTTCCAGTGCCCCCGGGGCCGGTCACTTAGCAGCGATTCGGGCTGCTGGTGGCCGGCGCTGTTCTCTATGTCCTGGCAGCTGCATCATCCCAGTGGAGCAGACCCGCCCCCTGCTCCCTGTGTGCGGCCTCCTGAAGAGGGAACATGGCTGCATCTACCTGCAGGAGAGGAGCTGGTGGATGACTCACACATCAGTGAGTATTCAGCTCTCTGTGCGGTGAGGAGATGGACGCTGCTGCTCACCTCCTGGTGATAAGTCCAGGGCCGTGTGTGTGCCTCTATAGTATTAGGCCATGTGCACACGTTAAGTATTTTTCGCGTTTTTTTCGCGTTTTTTCGCTATAAAAACGTGATAAAAACGCGAAAAAAACGCTTACATATGCCTCCTATTATTTTAAGTGTATTCCGCATTTTTTGTGCAAATGTAGCCTTTTTTTCCGCGAAAAAATCGCATCGCGGAAAAAAAAGCAACATGTTCATTAAAATGCGGAATTGCAGGGGATTCCGCACACCTAGGGGTCCATTGATCTGCTTACTTCCCGCACGGGGCTGTGCCCACGATGCGGGAAGTAAGCAGATTATGTGCGGTTGGTACCCAGGGTGGAGGAGAGGAGACTCTCCTCCACGCACTGGGCACCATATAAGTGGTCAAAAAAATAAGAATTAAAATAAAAAACAGTCCTATACTCACCCTCGATGTCTTCCCGCCTCCACTGCACGCTGTCGCTTCGGTTCCTGTAGCTGATGTACGCTGAAGGACCTTGCCGATGACGTCACTGTCCTGTGATTGGTCGTGAGCGGTCATGTGACCGCTCACGTGACCGTGACGTCACGGAAGGTCCTGTGCGCACAGACCAGCTAGGAAGAGGAACGGACGCCGGTGAGGAGATCGTCTGGGTGAGTATAAGCATTTTTTAATTTTTTTTATTATTTTTAAACATTCTATCTTTTACTATAGATGCGGCATAAGCTGCATCTATAGTAAAAAGTTGGTCACACTTGTCAAACAGTATGTTTGACAAGTGTGACCAACTTGTCAGTCAGTTTTCCAAGCGATGCTACAGATCGCTTGGAAAACTTTAGCATTCTGCAAGCTAATTACGCTTGCAGAATGCTAAAAAAACGCGAAAAAAACGTTAAAAAAACGCAAAAAAAAAAATGCGGATTTCTTGCAGAAAATTTCCGGTTTTCTTCAGGAAATTTCTGCAAGAAATCCGCAACGTGTGCACATACCCTTAGCGGCCGCTCTGCTGATGCTCACAGATTATTGCAGAAGTCTGAACTTTCAGGGTCACCCTGTCAGTGCCAGGTCATCGGCTCCAGGGTCACCAGACTGCAGGAAAGTTCAGTCTCCTGCAATAAATCTCCCTATACTGATAGGGACCAGAGACTGTCTGCAGAATCCAGCACTGGAGTGATCAAGCCTGAACCTGGTGACTGGACATCACATGCTATATACATGGCCCCGTATATATACAGTGCATGTATGGCCAGGGCCAGGTGCAGGATTGATCATCCAGTGTATATAATATTGTGTATCTGTGCCCATAGTATACAACTATCAAGGGCCTGGGGCCTGGAGCACTCTGAGCTACAAAATGGGTCGCCCGCCCTCAAATCCTCTGCACAGGCCTTCATGCGCACTCTCTCTGTGCCCGCGCTGACCAAGGCCATGGCGGCCCACATGAGCGCGGCACTCGTTCGTGCTTGTGCGTGTAGCTACGGCCTTTGTCAGTGAGGTAAAACAGGAAAGCGCACGCACCTGGGCCTGTGCAGAAGTTTCAAAAGGCCGCCAATGCGTGCACAGACGCCCGAGCCTCACTGTGTCTGACGCTGGCCAGGACCAGTGTAAGAGAACAGCGCTCTCCTCACCAATCCCCGGCCGGCATCCGCTCCATGTCCATTATATAGGTGATACTGCAACTGATGTGTATATCTAATATATAAAGCTGAATGTGTGTGTGTGTGTATGTATGTATGTATGTATGTCCGGGATTGGCATCTGAACCATCGCAGCTACAGGCACAAAATTTTGCACAGTCACACGTCTGGACCCCGAGAGCGTCATAGGCTATGTTGTGAGGTGAAATTTTAACCCCACGCTTTCCAATTCACCAAACAATTTTGCTCCTATCTACATAATGGGGAAAAAGTGAAAGGAAAAGTGTTGGAGGCGTCGCAGCTACAGGCACAAAATTTTGCACAGTCACACGTCTGGACCCTGAGAGCGTCAAAGCTATGTTGTGAGGTGAAATTTTAACCCCGCGCTTTCCAATTCACCAAACAATTTTGCACCTATCTACATAATGGGGAAAAAATGAAAGGAAAAGTGTTGGAGGCAAATTAACAGCTGCCAGATGTGAACAAGGGGGACTTAAAGAATGACAGCGATGGCGCCAAAGAGTATATACTGTACAGTTGCTAAGGTGGGGCCCCAACATGGGATAATCACCACACCACCACCGGGATATGAACACACACACAAAATGCGCCACACACTACCACGTGCTCGAACACACATACCACCCTCAGCGCACATTTCACCACACATACACCAACCTCGCCACATAAAAGTAGAAACACAAAAGTCGCCACTCAAAACTCGCCACGCGCAAAACTCTCCACACGCAAAACTTGCACACGCAGAAAAATTGCCACACGCAGAAAAATTGCCACATGCACAAAAGTTGCAACACATGCAAAAGTTGCCTCACACAAAACTTGCACATACTCAAAAGGCACCACACATAAAACTCGCCACGCGCAAAACTCGCCATGCGCAAAACTTGCTGCACACAACTTGCTACACTAACCTGTCACATGCAACTCGACACACAAAAAGTTGCTACACGCATGTCGCCACACAAAACTCATCTCACAAAAGTCCCTACATGCATGTCGCCACACGCAACTCAACACACACAACTTGACACACGAAACTCGCCCTAAAACACACACAAGTCTGGTATTATCCTTCAAAAATAAAAATCTGATTAATAAGCAGACAAACTACAAGAGCAACAAATGTACCATATAGGAATCCGGCAGCTGTCAGTCACATGACCAGTCTATTATGTGTATGTGTGAGCTAATATATACTGCCAGGGGGTGGGCTTACTGTTGGCTGGGGATTTATCAGGCTGCCATTTTAGCTTACAAATACTGAGGTAAAAATACTGACCAAATAACGTGTGAAGGAGGGCTAATACAGGAGGAGATGACATACAGCTATATACTATATACAGGAGGAGATGACACACAGGTATATACTATTTACAGGGGAGATGACACACAGGTATATACTATATACAGGAGGAGATGACACACAGATATATACTATATACAGGAGAGATGACACACAGGTATATACTATATAGAGGAGGAGATGACATACAGGTACATACTACATACAGGAGGAGATGACATACAGGTATATACTATATACAGGAGGAGATGACACACAGGTATATACTATATACAGGAGCAGATTAGCTACAGGTATATAGTATATACAGGCGGAGATGACATACAGGTATATGCTATGTATAGGAGGAGATGACATACAGGTATATACTATATACAGGAGGAGATGACACACAGATATATACTATATATAGGTGAGATGACACACAGGTATATACTATATACAGGAGATTACATACAGGTATATCTAATATATAAAGCTGAATGTGTGTATGTATGTATGTGTGTATGTCCGGGATTGGCATCTGCACCGTCGCAGCTACAGCCACAAAATTTTGCACAGTCACACGTCTGGACCCCGAGAGCGTCATAGGCTATGTTGTGAGGTGAAATTTTAACCCCGCGCTTTCCAATTCACCAAACAATTTTGCCCCTATCTACATAATGGGGAAAAAGTGAAGGGAAAAGTGTTGGAGGAAAATTGACAGCTGCCAGATGTGAACAATGAGGACTTAAAGAATGAGAGCGATGGCGACAAAGAGTATATACCGTACAGTTGCTAAGGTGGGGCCCCGACATGGGATACTCACCACACACGGGGATATGAACAGAAACACAAAATGCGCCACACACTACCACGTGCTTGAACACATATACGACCCTCAGCACACATTTCACCACACACACACCAACCTCGCCACATAAAAGTCGAAACACAAAAGTCACCACTCAAAACTCGCAACGCGCAAAACTCGCTACATGCAAAACTCGCCATATGCAAAACTAGGCTCACGCAAAACTCGCCACACGTGCAAAACTCACCTCATGGAAAACTCACCTCATGCAAAACTTGCACACACAGAAAAATTGCCACATGTACAAAAGTTGCACCACATGCAAAAGTTGCCTCACACAAAACTTGCACATACTCAAAACGCACCACACATAAAACTCGCCACGCGCAAAACTCGCCATGCACAAATCTTGCTGCACACAACTTGCTACACTAACCTGTCACATGCAACTCGACACACAAAATGTTGCTACACGCATGTCGCCACACAAAACTCATCTCACAAAAGTCGCTACATGCATGTCGCCACACGCAACTCAACACACACAACTTGACACATGAAACTCGCCCTAAAACACACACAAGTCTGGTATTGTCCTTCAAAAATAAAAATCTGATTAATAAGCAGACAAACTACAAGAGCAACAAATGTACCATATAGGAAATACGGCAGCTGTCAGTCACATGACCTGTCTATTATGTGTATGTGTATGTGTGAACTAATATATACTGCCAGGGGGGAGGGCTTCCTGTTGGCTGGGGATTTATCAGGCTGCCAATAGCAACCAATCACAGCTCAGCTTCTATTTTGCTACAGTTAATTAACCTGAGCTCTGATTGGTTAATACAGGCAACAAAGACATTCTCAGTATAACAAAGCTAATATATGTTGTGAAATTCTTCTATTAGCTTAGTTTTTGCCTTTTAATAATTACATTTCTATCTATTTGTTTTGTGGTTTTTGTGTGCAGAATAAATTTTTGTTAACACATTCTATTTTGCTAACAGCAGTCATTAACCCGGGCGAAGCCGGGTAGTACAGCTAGTACGTTATATAGGTGATACTGCTGTGTATATATATATATATATACAGTGCCTACAAGTAGTATTCAACCCCCTGCAGATTTAGCAGGTTTAATAAGATGCAAATAAGTTAGAGCCTTCAAACTTCAAACAAGAGCAGGATTTATTAACAGATGCATAAATCTTACAAACCAAAAAGTTTTGTTGCTCAGTTAAATTTTTATAAATTTTAAACATAAAAGTGTGGGTCAATTATTATTCAACCCCTAGGTTTAATATTTTGTGGAATAACCTTTGTTTGCAATTACAGCTAATAATCGTCTTTTATAAGACCTGATCAGGCCGGCACAGGTCTCTGGAGTTATCTTGGCCCACTCCTCCATGCAGATCTTCTCCAAGTTATCTAGGTTCTTTGGGTGTCTCATGTGGACTTTAATCTTGAGCTCCTTCCACAAGTTTTCAATTGGGTTAAGGTCAGGAGACTGACTAGGCCACTGCAACACCTTGATTTTTTGCCTCTTGAACCAGGCCTTGGTTTTCTTGGCTGTGTGCTTTGGGTCGTTGTCTTGTTGGAAGATGAAATGACAACCCATCTTAAGATCCTTGATGGAGGAGCGGAGGTTCTTGGCCAAAATCTCCAGGTAGGCCGTGCTATCCATCTCCCCATGGATGTGGCCAGATGGTCAGGCCCCTTGGCTGAGAAACAGCCCCACAGCATGATGCTGCCACCACCATGCTTGACTGTAGGGATGGTATTCTTGGGGTCGTATGCAGTGCCATCCAGTCTCCAAACGTCACGTGTGTGGTTGGCACCAAAGATCTCGATCTTGGTCTCATCAGACCAGAGAACCTTGAACCAGTCAGTCTCAGAGTCCTCCAAGTGATCATGAGCAAACTGTAGACGAGCCTTGACATGACGCTTTGAAAGTAAAGGTACCTTACGGGCTCGTCTGGAACGGAGACCATTGCGGTGGAGTACGTTACTTATGGTATTGACTGAAAACAATGTCCCCACTGCCATGAGATCTTCCCGGAGCTCCTTCCTTGTTGTCCTTGGGTTAGCCTTGACTCTTCGGACAAGCCTGGCCTCGGCACGGGAGGAAACTTTCAAAGGCTGTCCAGGCCGTGGAAGGCTAACAGTAGTTCCATAAGCCTTCCACTTCCGGATGATGCTCCCAACAGTGGAGACAGGTAGGCCCAACTCCTTGGAAAGGGTTTTGTACCCCTTGCCAGCCTTGTGACCCTCCACGATCTTGTCTCTGATGGCCTTGGAATGCTCCTTTGTCTTTCCCATGTTGACCATGTATGAGTGCTGTTCCCAAGTTTGGGGAGGGTCTTAAATAGTCAGAAAAGGCTGGAAAAAGAGATAATTAATCCAAACAAGTGAAGTTCATTGTTCTTTGTGCCTGAACTACTTCTTAATACTTTAGGGGAACCAAACAGAATTCTGGTGGGTTGAGGGGTTGAATAATAAATGACCCTCTGAAAAGACTTTTCACAATTTAAAAAAAAAATAAACAAAGAAATAACATTCTTTTTTTGCTGCAGTGCATTTCACACTTCCAGGCTGATCTACAGTCCAAATGTCACAATGCCAAGTTAATTCCAAATGTGTAAACCTGCTAAATCTGCAGGGGGTTGAATACTACTTGTAGGCACTGTATATATATATATATATATATATATATTGGAACTATACACTGCAATCACAGTATCACCTATATATTGTATATGCAGCATTTGCAGTTTGACCTGTCTAATGTATATTGACTGTTGTATATACAGTATATAAGTGATACTGCGATTATATACCGCAGTAGCAGTATCACCCATATAATGCATGTATAGCAGTCTATATACATTATATAGGTGAAACTGCGACTACGGTATGTACGTTATATAGGTTATACCACTGTGTAATATACTGCGTCCGCTGTTTATAGCCCATATAGGCCAGCCGCAGTGTATATGTATGTATGTATATATACACACACACACACACACACACACATTCTGTGGCTGGCCTATATGGGCTATACACAGCGGACGCAGTATATTACACACAGTGGTATAACGTACATACCGCAGTCTCACCTATATAATGTATGTGTGAGTGTATCAGTATGTGTGTCTATGTATGTGTGTATATTATACGCATACAGTGGGGCAAAAAAGTATTTAGTCAGTCAGCAATAGTGCAAGTTCCACCACTTAAAAAGATGAGAGGCGTCTGTAATTTACATCTTAGGTAGACCTCAACTATGGGAGACAAACTGAGAAAAAAAAATCCAGAAAATCACATTTCCTGTTTTTTTATCATTTTATTTGCATATTATGGTGGAAAATAAGTATTTGGTCAGAAACAAACAATCAAGATTTCTGGCTCTCACAGACCTGTAACTTCTTCTTTAAGAGTCTCCTCTTTCCTCCACTCATTACCTGTAGTAATGGCACCTGTTTAAACTTGTTATCAGTATAAAAAGACACCTGTGCACACCCTCAAACAGTCTGACTCCAAACTCCACTATGGTGAAGACCAAAGAGCTGTCAAAGGACACCAGAAACAAAATTGTAGCCCTGCACCAGGCTGGGAAGACTGAATCTGCAATAGCCAACCAGCTTGGAGTGAAGAAATCAACAGTGGGAGCAATAATTAGAAAATGGAAGACATTCAAGACCACTGATAATCTCCCTCGATCTGGGGCTCCACGCAAAATCCCACCCCGTGGGGTCAGAATGATCACAAGAACGGTGAGCAAAAATCCCAGAACCACGCGGGGGGACCTAGTGAATGAACTGCAGAGAGCTGGGACCAATGTAACAAGGCCTACCATAAGTAACACACTACGCCACCATGGACTCAGATCCTGCAGTGCCAGACGTGTCCCACTGCTTAAGCCAGTACATGTCCGGGCCCGTCTGAAGTTTGCTAGAGAGCATTTGGATGATCCAGAGGAGTTTTGGGAGAATGTCCTATGGTCTGATGAAACCAAACTGGAACTGTTTGGTAGAAACACAACTTGTCGTGTTTGGAGGAAAAAGAATACTGAGTTGCATCCATCAAACACCATACCTACTGTAAAGCATGGTGGTGGAAACATCATGCTTTGGGGCTGTTTCTCTGCAAAGGGGCCAGGACGACTGATCCGGGTACATGAAAGAATGAATGGGGCCATGTATCGTGAGATTTTGAGTGCAAACCTCCTTCCATCAGCAAGGGCATTGAAGATGAAACGTGGCTGGGTCTTTCAACATGACAATGATCCAAAGCACACCGCCAGGGCAACGAAGGAGTGGCTTCGTAAGAAGCATTTCAAGGTCCTGGAGTGGCCTAGCCAGTCTCCAGATCTCAACCCTATAGAAAACCTTTGGAGGGAGTTGAAAGTCCGTGTTGCCAAGCGAAAAGCCAAAAACATCACTGCTCTAGAGGAGATCTGCATGGAGGAATGGGCCAACATACCAACAACAGTGTGTGGCAACCTTGTGAAGACTTACAGAAAACGTTTGACCTCTGTCATTGCCAACAAAGGATATATTACAAAGTATTGAGACGAAATTTTGTTTCTGACCAAATACTTATTTTCCACCATAATATGCAAATAAAATGATAAAAAAACAGAAAATGTGATTTTCTGGATTTTTTTTTCTCAGTTTGTCTCCCATAGTTGAGGTCTACCTATGATGTAAATTACAGACGCCTCTCATCTTTTTAAGTGGTGGAACTTGCACTATTGCTGACTGACTAAATACTTTTTTGCCCCACTGTACATACACACACACACACACCACTCTGATTAATCGTGAAAAAAGTGTGGACTCTTTATTGGCCCAAATGCCAAATGACAGAGCATTTCTCTGATATGGAACTGAAATGTTGCCACATGGGCCAATAAAGAGTCCACTGCTTTAAGGGAGTGTCTCCCACTAGGACAACCTCATCTCATCTCAGCTGCTTGATCCTGGACTTCCTCTTCATGTTCAGTTTGTCTGAAGGCAGAGACAGTGACACCAGCGCTGATTGGCGCCAGGCATCACTTATCACAACACATCACAGCCACTGTGGGAACGGCGCTGGCACAGGAGGCAAGTATAGGCTTTATAATTTTATCAGGGCCGAACATTTAGGGGTTGTCCTAGTAGCGAACAACCCTTTAAAGATTTGGTGCTGCTCAGTTATGATATATAGCCTGCATGGTGTAAATCTAAGTATCTGTTTATACTGTATACACTGCACAGTACCCCTCCTCCTGTATATATACGCAGCACAGTACCCCTCCTCCTGTATATATACACTGCACAGTACCACTCCTCCTGTATATATACACTGCACAGTACCACTCCTCCTGTATATATACGCAGCACAGTACCCCTCCTCCTGTATATATACGCAGCACAGTACCCCTCCTCCTGTATATATACACTGCACAGTACCGCTCCTCCTGTATATATACACTGTACAGTACCACTCCTCCTGTATAGGAGCCGTGTGTGTGCGAGGTGTATGGAGCGGAGCCGTGTGTGTACAGTGTGGATGTAGCAGAGCCGTGTGTGTACGAGGTGTATGGACTGGAGCCGTGTTTGTATGAGGTGTATGGAGCAGAGCCGTGTGTGTACAGTGTGGATGTAGCAGAGCCGTGTGTGTACGAGGTGTATGGAGTGGAGCCGTGTGTGTATGAGGTGTATGGAGCGGAGCCGTGTGTGCAAAGTGTACGGAGTGCAGCCTCGTGTGTAGGAGTAGCTATGTGTGGCCATTATATGGTACGAAGTATCATGTGCGGCCAATATACAGTATGGAGCATCATGTGCGGCCAATATACAGTATGGAGCATCATGTGCGGTCATTACACAGTATGGAGCATCATGTGCAGCCATTATACAGTATGGAGCGTCATGTGGGGTCATTATACAGTATGGAGCATCATGTGCGGTCATTATACTGTATGGAGCGTCATGTGGGGTCATTATACAGTATGGAGCATCATGTGCGGTCATTATACTGTATGGAGCGTCATGTGGGGTCATTATACAGTATGGAGCATCATGCGCGGTCATTATACAGTATGGAGCATCATGCGGGGTCATTATACAGTATGGAGCATCATGCGCGGTCATTATACAGTATGGAGCATCATGTGCAGTCATTATACAGTATGGAGCATCATGTGTGGCCATTATACAGTATGGAGCATCATGTGGGATCATTATACAGTATGGAGCGTCATGTGTGGCCATTATACAGTATGGAGCACTGTGTAGCCATATTTTTTTGTTTATAATTATTGTATATGAAACAGTGGTATCAGCAGTGCTAAATGGGTGTGGTTGGGACGTGGATATGGGTGTGACTAATTATGAATGGGTGTGGTCAGAGGCGTGGCCTAAAATTTGCCGCGGCGCGCGTTGAGCGCCGCAAACTTTGTCCCTCTTTCCCATTTTTAAAAGTTGGGAGGTATGACATATGCCCCTAACAGCTGCGGGTGGAATCACAATCCACACGTGACTGTTAACCCGTTAAATGCCACTGTCAATCTCTGACATCAGCATTTAATGTGATCGTGCCGGGGTCGCCAATGGTTTGGCATGACAGCCCAGGGTCTGCAGGAGGCCCCTTTGGTTATCATTGCCAGATTGCTATGAGTGCCACCCAGTGGTCAGCGCTTATAGCAAGTGAGCATTTCTGATCATCACCTGTGTGTAGCAGAGGCGATTGGATTATCGTAGCCTTTAGTCTCCCATGGAGACTATGGAAGCAAGTGAAAAGTAAAAAAAAATTTGAAAAAAAATATTTAAAAAAATATATAAAAGTTCAAATGACCCCCCATTCAAAAAAAACAATTTAAAAAAATTTAAAATACACATATTTGGTATCACCGCATTTAGAATTGCCTGATCTATTAATATATAAAAAGAATTAATCCAATCGGTAAAAGACATAGAGAAAAAAAAAGTCAAAAAAACAGAATTATGGTTTCTTGGTTGCCACAACATTGCATTTAAATGCAATAACGGTCGATCAAAAGATCATATCCACACCAAAATGGTGTCATTAATAAACGTCAGCTCGGCAAGCAAAAATTAATCCCTCACCTATCCCCAGATCATGAAAAATGAAGACGCAATTTTTTTTTTTAAACAAACTTTGGATTTTTTTTCACCATTTATATTAAAGGCAACCTATACATGTTTGGTATCTTCGAACCCGTAATGACCTGGAGAATCTCAATGGCAGGTCAGTTTTAGCATTTGGTGAACATGGTAAAATAAAAATTTAAAAAACAGTTGTGGAATTGAACTTTTTTTGCAATTTCAATGCACTTGGAATTGTGTTCCTGTTTTCAAGTACACAATATGATAAAACCAATTGTGTCATTCAAACGTACAACTCGTCCCGCAAAAAGCAAGCCCTCATATGGCCAATATTGACAGAAAAATAAAAAAGTTATAGCTCTGGGAACAAGGACAGGGAAAACAGAAATGCAAAAACGAAAAAGGGCTGTGGCATGAAGGGGTTAAGGACTGGCAATAAAGCATTCAAAATCGAAGAGAAATTGCAGTTTACAGGAAAAAAAATGTTAAACATTTTTTCCTGCATTTTGACTTGTATACAGGTCCTTCTCAAAAAATTAGCATATAGTGTTAAATTTCATTATTTACCATAATGTAATGATTACAATTAAACTTTCATATATTATAGATTCATTATCCACCAACTGAAATTTGTCAGGTCTTTTATTGTTTTAATACTGATGATTTTGGCATACAACTCCTGAAAACCCAAAAAACCTGTCTCAATAAATTAGCATATTTCACCCGTCCAATCAAATAAAAGTGTTTTTTAATAACAAACAAAAAAAACATCAAATAATAATGTTCAGTTATGCACTCAATACTTGGTCGGGAATCCTTTGGCAGAAATGACTGCTTCAATGCGGCGTGGCATGGAGGCAATCAGCCTGTGACACTGCTGAGATGTTATGGAGGCCCAGGATGCTTCAATAGCGGCCTTAAGCTCATCCAGAGTGTTGGGTCTTGCGTCTCTCAACTTTCTCTTCACAATATCCCACAGATTCTCTATGGGGTCAGGTCAGGAGAGTTGGCAGGCCAATTGAGCACAGTAATACCATGGTCAGTAAACCATTTACCAGTGGTTTTGGCACTGTGAGCAGGTGCCAGGCCGTGCTGGAAAATGAAATCTTCATCTCCATAAAGCATTTCAGCCGATGGAAGCATGAAGTGCTCCAAAATCTCCTGATAGCTAGCTGCATTGACCCTGCCCTTGATGAAACACAGTGGACCAACACCAGCAGCTGACATGGCACCCCACACCATCACTGACTGTGGGTACTTGACACTGGACTTCAGGCATTTTGGCATTTCCTTCTCCCCAGTCTTCCTCCAGACTCTGGCACCTTGATTTCCGAATGACATGCAAAATTTGCTTTCATCAGAAAAAAGTACTTGGGACCACTTAGCAACAGTCCAGTGCTGCTTCTCTGTAGCCCAGGTCAGGCGCTTCTGCCGCTGTTTATGGTTCAAAAGTGGCTTTACCTGGGGAATGCGGCACCTGTAGCCCATTTCCTGCACACGCCTGTGCACGGTGGCTCTGGATGTTTCCACACCAGACTCAGTCCACAATCTTCCTCAGGGTCTGGTCACCTCTTCTCGTTGTACAGCGTTTTCTGCCACATTGTTTCCTTCCAACAGACTTACCATTGAGGTGCCTTGATACAGCACTCTGGGAACAGCCTATTTGTTGAGAAATTTCTTTCTGGGTCTTACCCTCTTGCTTGAGGGTGTCAATGATGGCCTTCTTGACATCTGTCAGGTCGCTAGTCTTACCCATGATGGGGGTTTTGAGTAATGAACCAGACAGGGAGTTTTTAAAAGCCTCAGGTATCTTTTGCATGTGTTTAGAGTTAATTAGTTGATTCAGAAGATTAGGGTAATAGGTTGTTTAGAGAACCTTTTCTTGATATGCTAATTTATTGAGACAGGTTTTTTGGGTTTTCAGGAGTTGTATGCCAAAATCATCAGTATTAAAACAATAAAAGACCTGACAAATTTCAGTTGGTGGATAATGAATCTATAATATATGAAAGTTTAATTGTAATCATTACATTATGGTAAATAATGAAATTTAACACTATATGCTAATTTTTTGAGAAGGACCTGTATAAGGCACAATTGAAAAAAAGGATTTAAAAAAATATTATAATTTAAGAAAACCTCGATTCTCTATTCTCTTCATACAGGTAAATCATATCATTCCAGCTTTGAACTGAATCTTGCATGTCTTTTTCCTCCATTCATTGTCAGCAAGCAGCCTGAATGGTAAATCATATCATTCTATCTCAGGCATTGAATCCTGCATGTATGTAGATTTGTTAGCCATCTTAGTAAGCATTTGTTTTTTGTACATAGATATTCACCTCACTTCTGCTTGTCCTTATGCAGAGAGATCACATAACTGTTTTGAAAGCGGTTTATGATCCATGTAGGGCTGGACATTTTAACGTGTCCTGCTGTCTCAACTGATTCAGATTGATTGCTAACGAGAGAGAGAGAGAGAAAAATGAGATCTAAGAGCTAGCCTTCTATAAATTTAGACATAGTTCGGGGACGCATTCGAGCTGGGGTGCATTCGTGCACTATTATTCGAAGTACAGTTTTTTAAGTACTGGCAGTTAAACCATGGCAGATAGACAGGGCAGGAGGCAGGTAAGATACTTTAATATTTCAACTCCATGTTCATTTGGAACAGAACAAATATTCACCATAGGCATTTGCATAATCTATATCCTGGTTGCTGCATTCACTCACATTCACCGCCCTTGCATTAACTCTTTACACTCCATCCATATCGGCCCCTCTGTCCTTTCCTCTCCTATGAATAGCACTCACGCTCTGTTCTCTTTGCTTAACAGCGCAGATCCATTCAGTCCCACCATCCAACACAAGAGACGCTCTCACAAATCACTTAACCATCTGCTCACTCTTTCTATCCTCCTTCTACTAGTCGCTGGTGACATCTCTCCCAACCCCGGCCACCCATGTTATAGCCAGTTAAACCTCCCAACTGTTACACTCAGAAACCCCTTTAACCTTATTAATATCCCATGCATGCCTTCTGCCTCTTTCAATTGTGCCCTTTGGAACTCTCGCTCTGTGTGTAATAAACTCTCATTCATCCATGACTTCTTTCTTTCTGATTCTCTTAACCTCCTTTACTGAAACCTGGATCCAGCAGTCAGACACCACTGCTGTTGCTGCTCTCTCATATGGTGGACTACACTTTTCTCATACCCCAAGATCAGACAACAGAGCAGGTGGAGGAGTTGGTCTGCTCCTATCACCCAAATGTACCTTCCAAGTTATCCCCCAAATACCCTCACTTATCATCCCTTTATTTGAAGTCCATGCTGTCAGACTCTACATCCCCTTCTCCATGTGAGTGGCAGTGGTGTATGGTCCCCCCAGCCCCTCTCATCAGTTACTTGATCACTTTGCCACCTGGCTTCCACACTTTCTCTCCTGTGACATCCCCACCCTCATTATGGGTGACTTCAGCATCCCCATTGCTTTTCCCCTCTCCCCATCTGCTTCTCACCTTTTATCTCTAACCTCTTCTTTCGGCCTCTCGCAGTACACTAACTCTCCAACGCATGAAGACGGAAACTCACTCGACTAGGTCTTCTCCCGGCTTTGCTCAGTGGACAATTTCACAAACTCCCGTCTACCGCTCTCTGACCACAACCTTCTTTCATTCTCTATCAAGAACTGCCATCCCGCTCAGATCACCCCCACTTTCCACACTTATAGAAACATACAGGCCATTAACACCCAGAAACTTATGCAGAGCTTGCAGACCTCATTGGCCCCTATCTCCTCCATCTCATGTCCTGATTCTGCACTGAAGCATTACAATGAAAACCTCCAAATTGCCCTGGATGAAATTGCACCTCCTATACATTGAACAACTCGGCACAGATGGCGACAACCGTGGCACACGCTGCAAACACGTTTCCTACAGCAGTGCTCCAGGTGCGCTGAACGTCTGTGGAGAAAATCTAATCTACCCGAAGATTTCATCCATTATAAGTTTATGCTTAAAACATACAACTTTGCCTTTCACCTCTCCAAACAAACCTATTTTAACACCCTCATCACCTCAGTGTCCAATAACCATAAACGTCTCTTTGACACTTTTCATTCCCTACTCAACCAAAGAGTGCAGGCCCCAACCATGGATCTCCGCGCTGACGATCTGGCCAATTACTTCAAACAAAAAATTGACCACATTCGACAGGAAATTATCTCCCAATCCCTTCATACCATGCACTGTCCTCCCTCCCCCACTGCATCCAGTTCACTCTCTGACTTTGAACCAGTTACAGAAGAAGAAGTAATCAGGCTCCTTGCATCTTCTCGCCCGACCACTTGCACCAGTGACCCCATTCAGTCACATCTCCTCCAGTCCCTTTCCCCGGCTGTCACCTCTCATTTAACAAAAATATTCAACCATTCTCTCTCTTCCGGTATTTTTCCCTCCTCATTTGAGCATGCCATCATACATCCGTTACTTAAAAAACCATCCCTTTATCAAAACTGTGCCACTAATTATAGACCTGTCTCTAATCTTCCCTTCATCTCTAAACTCCTCTAACGCCTGGTCCACTCCCATCTTATCTGCTATCTCTCAGATAACTCTCTTCTCGACCCTCTTCAATCTGGTTTCCGCTCTTTACACTCTACTGAAACTGCCCTCACTAAAGTCTCTAATGATCTACTAACAGCTAAATCTAATGGTCACTACTCCATGCTAATTCTCTTGGATCTCTCCACAGCATTCGATACTGTGGATCATCAGCTCCTCCTCACTATGCTCCGCTCTATCGCCCTCAAGGACACCGTTCTCTCCTGGTTCTCCTCCTATCTCTCTGACTGCTCCTTCACTGTATCTTTTGCTTGTTCCTCCTCCACTCACCTTCCCCTTACTGTTGGGTTTCCTCAAGGATCAGTCCTAGGCCCCCTCCTCTTCTCTTTGTATACTGCCCCTATTGGACAAACAATCAGTAGATTTGGTTTCCAGTACCATCTCTATGCTGATGACACCCAATTATACACTTCTTCTCCTGATATCACACCTGCCTTTTTAGAAAACACCAGTGATTGTCTTACCGCTGTCTCTAACATCATGTCCTCCCTCTATCTGAAATTGAACCTGTCAGAAACTGAACTCCTCATGTTCTCTCCCTCTACTAACTTACCTTTGCCTGACATTGCCATCTCCGTGTGTGGTTCCACCATTACTCCCAAGCAACATGCCCGCCGCCTTGGGGTCATCCTTGATTCTGAGCTTTCCTTCACCCCCCACATCCGATCATTGGCTCGCTCTTCTTATCTGCATCTCAAAAACATTTCTAGAATTCGCCCTTTTCTTACTTTCGACACTGCAAAAACTCTTACTGTTTCACTCATTCATTCTCGTCTGGACTATTGTAACTCTCTCTTAATTGGCCTCCCTCTTACCAAACTCTCCCCGCTCCAATCTGTCCTGAATGCTGCTGCCAGGACTATATTCCTCACCAACCGTTACACTGATGCCTCCACCCTGTGCCAGTCATTACACTGGTTACCCAT
Organism: Ranitomeya variabilis; assembly: GCF_051348905.1. NCBI lineage: Eukaryota > Metazoa > Chordata > Amphibia > Anura > Dendrobatidae > Ranitomeya > Ranitomeya variabilis. The sequence goes on from NC_135235.1 coordinate 504,879,719, forward strand.
CCACTCAAGAATCCAGTACAAAACTATTACCCTCATCCACAAAGCACTCCATGGCTCAGCACTACCCTACATCTCCTCCCTGGTCTCAGTCTACCACCCTACCCATGCTCTCCGTTCTGCTAATGACCTTTTCACTTGCCTCGCCAATTCTTTGGAATGCACTACCCAGGTTAATAAGATTAATCCCCAATCCCCACAGTTTTAAGCGTTTCCTAAACATGCATTTGTTCAGACTGGCCTACCGCCTCAACGCATTAACCTAACTATCCCTGTGTGGCCCATTAAAAAAAAAAAAACCTTAAACCTTTATCAGGTTCCTCACATCATGTTCTCATATATTTCATGCAGTTAATAGCCCTCTGTGTCACTTTTGGGTATTTTCAGCCATATAGACTCCTCAAAGTGACTTCAAATGTGAGGTGGTCCCTAAAAAAAATGGTTTTGTAAATTTTGTTGTAAAAATGAGAAATCGCTGGTCAAATTTTAACCCTTATAACTTCCTACCCAAAAAAAAATTTTGTTTCCAAAATTATGCTGATGTAAAGTAGACATGCGGAAAATGTTATTTATTAACTATTTTGTGTCACATAACTCTGGTGTAACAGAATAAAAATTCAAAATTTGAAAATTGCAATATTTTCAAAATTTTCGCCAAATTTCCAGTTTTTTCACAACTAAACGCAAAAATTATCGACCTAAATTTATCACTAACATGAAGCTCAATATGTCACGAAAAAACATTCTCAGAATCGCTAGGATCCGTTGAAGCGTTCTTGAGTTATTACCTCATAAAGGGACACTGGTCAGAATTGCAAAAAACGGCCAGGTCATTAAGGTCAAAATAGGCTGGGTCATGAAGGGGTTAAAAAAACAAAAATAAAATTGGATATCCTCTTAACTGAGTTTTAGCACTATGCTCCTTCTATACAAAATCATCTAGGAATGACATGAAGAATAAAGTCTAAAAGTGTCAAAACGCATAACACGCCTTTACCTCTTGTGGTCGGCGTTCCACAGTCTGACTGCTCTAACTGTAAAGAACCCTTTAGGCTGGGGTCACACTTGGCGTAAGACAATACGCCACGTATTATACGTCTGTACTACGGCCGTAATACGGAGAAATGTTCCCAAAATATTGATCCGTAGTCAGGGTGTTTCAGCGTATTTTGCGCATGGCATCCTCCGTATGTAATCCGTATGGCATCCGTACTGCGAGATTTTCTCGCAGGCTTGCAAAACCGACATCTAATGGATTTATGTGCTCCAATGTTAGGGAAAACATATATACAGTATATATATATATATATATATATATATATATATATATATACTGTATATATATATGTCATTGAGACACATATATATATATATTCTGTATTTAGATTTCATTCAGCGCGATATCTGTGAAAAGTCGGTAATTCAATTGCCGGCTTTTCATTTCTCCTGCACAAACCCGACAGGATATGAGACATGGTTTACATACAGTAAACCATCTCATATCCCCTTTTTTTTGCATATTCCACACTACTAATGTTAGTAGTGTGTATGTGCAAAATTTCAGCGCTGTAGCTGCTGAAATAAAGGGTTAAATGGCGGAAAAAATTGGCGTGGGCTCCCGCGCAATTTTCTCCGCCAGAGTGGTAAAGCCAGTGACTGAGGGCAGATATTAATAGCCAGGAGAGTGTCCATGGTTATTGGCCCCCCCCGTGGCTAAAAACATCTGCCCCCAGCCACCCCAGAAAAGGCACATCTGGAAGATGCGCCTATTCTGGCACTTGGCCACTCTCTTCCCACTCCCTGTAGCGGTGGGATATGGGGTAATGAAGGGTTAATGCCACCTTGCTATTGTAAGGTGACATTAAGCCAGATTAATAATGGAGAGGCGTCAATTATGTCACCTATCCATTATTAATCCAATTGTTTGAAAGGGTTAAAAAACACACACACACACATGATTTAAAAGGATTTTAATGAAATAAACACAGCGGTTGTTGTAATAATTTATTGCTCTCTCAATCCATTTCCAGGCCCTCGCTTGGCAAAATAATAAACGCACAAGATACATACCTTCTGATGTCAGATCACGTCCAACGAGGTAATCCATCTGAAGGGGTTAACTAATATTACAGGCAGAGCTGCGATAAACCACTCGCTCGTGTCTGTAATCCCCGGGTGCTGAAAGGAAAGCTGGATCTGTACTTACATTGAGTCGCGGTGATGTGCCCCTGCTGGATGTTCTCATGAACTGCAGCCTGGGAACTTTTTCCCACGCTCCAGGTCATATGAGGACATCCACCAGGGGGCGCATCACCGCGACTGAAGGAAATGTAGGTCAATGACCTACATTTCATTCATTCGCCGGGGATTACAGGCACGGAGCACAGCTGCATTAGCAGGGCTCGTGCCTGTAAAATAATTAACCCCTTCAGATGGATTACATCGTGGGAAGTGATCTGACATCAGAAGGTATGTATCTTGTGCGTTTATTATTTTGCCAAGCGAGGGCCTGGAAATGGATTGAGAGAACAATAAATTATTACAACAACCGCTGTGTTTATTTCATTAAAATCCTTTTAAATCATGTGTGTGTGTGTTTTTTAACCCTTTCAAACAATTGGATTAATAATGGATAGGTGTCATAATTGACGCCTCTCCATTATTAATCTGGCTTAATGTCACCTTACAATAGCAAGGTGGCATTAACCCTTCATTACCCCATATCCCACCGCTACAGGGAGTGGGAAGAGAGTGGCCAAGTGCCAGAATAGGCGCATCTTCCAGATGTGCCTTTTCTGGGGTGGCTGGGGGCAGATGTTTTTAGCCACGGGGGGGCCAATAACCATGGACCCTCTCCTGGCTATTAATATCTGCCGTCAGTCACTGGCTTTACCATTCTGGCGGAGAAAATTGCGCGGGAGCCCACGCCAATTTTTTCTGCCATTTAACCCTTTATTTCAGCAGCTACAGCGCTGAAATTTTGCACATACACACTACTAACATTAGTAGTGTGGAATATGCAAAAGAAATGGGGATATGAGATGGTTTACTGTATGTAAACCATGTCTCATATCCTGTCGGGTTTGTGCAGGAGAAATGAAAAGCCGGCAATTGAATTACCGACTTTTCACTAACAACGCTGCTTATTTCTCGCAAGTCACACTGCTGGTCCGTGTGGAATCCGTATTTTTCTCACCCCCATAGACTTTCATTGGCGATTTTTTTGCGCAATACGCTGACAAACGCAGCATGCTGCGATTTTGTACGGCCGTAGAAAGCCGTATAATACTGAACCGTAATATACGGCTAATAGGAGCAGCCCCATTGAGAATAATTGTGCCGTATGTTATGCGAGTTTTACGGACGTAGTTTCTGCGCTCTTACGTCCGTAAAACTCGCATGTGTGACCCCGGCCTCAATGTTTAGCTGCCAGAATCGCCTTTCTTCCACCCATAATGAGTGCCCCCTGGTCCTTTGGAAGGAATAAGTAATGTGCTTGTGTTTTGTAGTCTTTCCTACATACATATTTTCTATGAATATTCCTAATGGCTGAGTATTTATTCTCTTTGATTTATACCATGTAAAGATTACTGGAGACAGGAATAAAAATAAAAGTAAAGCAAAACCAACAAAAAGTAAAACATTTTTTTATATACATTTTTTTTAACAGTACCTTCCATTTATTGTAAATATTGAGTACGATTAAATAGTTGTACATCAGTGATATAAAAAATACATAATTCTTAACAATGATTGCGTCCATCTTTTTCTGTCCACTGAATTAAATGAAAGTGAAAATTAGCTGTGGCTTAAATTCATCATTGTCTTTGCTTCTTTTTTTCTGAAGTAAAAAAGGTTCTAAGGGTAGGTTCACATAGATGTATTTTCATTCCGAGTGCTGTCCGTGAAAAAATGGACAGCACTTAGACTAATGCTCTTCAATAAGCCAGTGCAGATGACTGATTAGTGCATGCACTAGCCTCTCCTGGGTGTCGGCTCAGGCTTGTCCATTCAAGTCTATGGGTGTGTAAAAAAACATTAGGTGCTGTAAGAGCCTTTTTCCATTTTTTTGTATGGATACATTGCAATTCTGAAATATATTAAACTGTAAATGGTCTTGTAAATGATTAATAGATGCTGTAAAAAAATAATTTATTATGGACTGCACACAGATAGCAAGTCAGAAAAAAGTTATCAGTTTTCTGCATGAAACTCTAATGATTTTTAATATGCTTATGTGAACCTGGCCTAATAGTGACTTTTATAATCCGCTCCTCACATGTTAACCTCTGTGACATGTCAATGGCTGTAAACAGAGAGAAACTTGTAAATAACATAAATAATAAAGAATAAAGTTATGTTAAAACCAAGCACACCATTGCTTTTCTTGTGAAATTCTCAATAAGTTTGATGTGTCACATGACCTTCTTCCCATTGGAAAAAATAAAGTTGGATCCAAAATGGCCGACTTCAAAATGGCCACCATGGTCACCACCCATCTTGAAAATTTTCCCCCTCCCATATACTAATGTGCCACAAACAGGAAGTTTATATCACCAACCATTCCCATGTTATTTAGGTGTATCCATATACATGGCCCACCCTGTACATATGTAGCCTGGTTAAGGTGCCTTTGTCAATCCTTTTGACTATAATTATTAGTAATATTATTATACATTTTTATAGCGCCATTTATTCCATGGTGCTTTACATGTGAACGGGGAAATTATAGAGAAGTACAATAAACAGGAGTAAAACAAGGCACACACAAGTACAGGAGGAGATCCCCTAAATCCATGACCTAACCTCATTCTACAATATTTGTCTCTTCTGTTGAGTCTCTACCCATGTTACACTCTCAGAATTGTAAAGTATACCATTATAATCTTGTTACATCATAGAATTTAATATTTTACCCTTAAAAAGCGATTTCATGATGCATGATTTAGTTTTGACGAATGATTCTGTTGACGATTATGACAATTCCTTCAAAGATGGTCATTATGATAAAAACTTTATATACAGAAGAATAAACTCCAGTTATACAGGAGTTTATACTAATGCCAGTGCTGAGGAATAATACCCAGAATTATCTTTCATTATAAATTCACCAGACTTTTGAAGCCTTCATATGTGAACGGAGGAATGTTGGGTGCACATGGTGTATTTTTGGATGCACAGGCTACATGGTTCACTTCACAAGACCCATAGTCCTCTTCACTTTGGAAATAAACTCCATCTGGTGAATGCACAGAAGGGTCTACGTCGAAATAATTAAAGGGCCTTAGCAAGAATCCCACAGCATTGCCTGGAGTGGCCGTGTTTGGAAGGTCCTCAGAGTGTGGAATGTGAAGGAACCCAACGGTGACCCAAGCAACCAAGTCCTAAGGGGAGAGAAAGAACAGGTTGGACTCCAAATAAACAGGAAGGGTATGAGGGATATATGTAAATTTGATCAATGAAAGGAGGAACAATATATTAGTAATGGAGATGGTTTGTTTCTATAGCTCCTATGCAGACCTATGTTTCTCCACAGTTACAGACTAAAAACAAACCTTGAGCAACCTGCTATCCTGCAGTGATGAGTTCCTCCCTTGTTTTTGCCATCTCTTTTTTTCCAAACTAGAGACAGTAGAAGGAACAGATGGGCAAAAAAAGGTTTATATACTCAAATTGGTAAGATTTTACTAATCAAGACTGTTTGCAATAATCAATTAGCAATAACATTGATTGCAAATACATGCATAAACATGTTATATGCAGTAATGCCCAGAAATGAATATGATCTGAATGATTTATCACTCCACTTTGTTTGGGGATAATGGGAACAATGATTACAGATGCCCCCTAATAATGTATGGTGTAAATGGCTCTTCCATAGATAGATGTGAAGGATGAACTAGTTTAATATGTAATTCTTCGTTGCTACAGGTGCATCTCACAAAATTAGAATATCATCAAAAAGTTAATTTATTTCAGTTCTTCAATACAAAAAGGGAAACTCATATATTATATAGAGTCATTACAAACAGTGTGATCTATTTTAAGTGTTTATTTCTGTTAATGTTAATGATTATGGTTTCCAGCCAATGAAAACCCAAAAGTCATTATCTCAGTAAATTAGAATACTTTATAACACCAGCTTGAAAAATGATTTTAACATCTGAAATGTTGGCCTACTGAAATGTATGTTCAGTAAATGCACTCAATACTTGGTCGGGGCTCCTTTTGCATCAATTACTGCATCAATGCGGCATGGTCAGTCTGTGGCACTGCTGAGGTGTTATGGAAGCCCAGGTTGCTTTGATAGCAGCCCTCAGCTCGTCTTCATTGTTGGGTCTGGTGTCTCTCATCTTCCTCTTGACACTACCCCATAGATTCTCTATAGGGCTAAGGTCAGACGAGTTTGCTGGCCAATGAAGCACAGTGATACTGTTGTTTTAAACCAGGTATTGGTACTTTTGGCAGTGTGGACAGTTGCCAAGTCCTGCTGGAGAATGAAATTTCCATCACCAAAAAGCTTGTCGGCAGAGAGAATCATGAAGAGCTCAAAAATTTCCTGGTAGATGGCTGTGCTAACTTTGGTCTTGATAAAACACAGTGTAGCTATACTAGCAGATGACATGGCTCCCCAAACCATCACTGATTATGGAAACTTCACACTAGACCTCAAGCAGCTTGTGATGACTCTATCTAATATACAGCTCTGGCAAAAATTAAGAGACCACCACATCAAAACCCTGTCATGGGCAGCCCAATCTCCAGACCTGAATCCCATTGAAAACCTCTGGAATGTAATTAGGAGGATGATGGATAGTCACAAGGCACCAAAAAAAGAATTGCTTACATTTTTGCCCCAGAAGCAGTGAGAAAGACTGGTGGAAAGCATGCCAAGACGCATGAAAGTTGTGGTTAAAAATCATGGATATTCCACAAAATATTGATTTCTGAACTCTTCCTGAGTTAAAACATTAGCATTGTTGTTTCTAAATGATTATGAATTTGTTTTCTTTGCATTATTTGAGGTCTGAAAGCACTGGGTTTTTTTTATTTTGACCATTTTTCTTTATCAGACAAAAATACAAAATGTATTGCTTGGAAATTTGGAGACATGTTGTCAGAAGTTTATAGAATAAAAGAACAATTTACATTTTACTCAAAAATATACCTATAAAGAGAAAAATCAGACAAACTGAACATATTGCAGTGGTCTCTTTAATTTTGCCAGAGCTGTATGAGTTTCACCTTTTGTATTGAAGAACTGAAATAAATTAACTTTTTGATGATATTCTAATTTTGTGAGATGGACCTGCATATATTTTTCGCATCCTGTGTACATGGCTCGTCCATTGATCTCATTTTATATTTGAGCATACAATATAATTTTTATGGGGTAGTAAAATGAGAAACTCAAGTGACCATGTAATGTGATATATGATAAACTGATGGTCAAGTCCTGTAATGGACGCAACGTAAAGCTAGTGTCTCTGCTGCGTATTACAGTGTGCTGTGAACAGATACTGATCAGAGAACATACGATGGTGGAAAAGTACAGATAACGTTTCACTATAAAAAGGCAGTTTTCCTACAATAGACTTCAATTACATTAAAAATGCATGTAAAAGAAAATAAGGGGGTCAGAAAACCATTGAGGCATTCCTGAAAACTGTGGTGACCTGGCCCTATTCCCTAGTAGGGCAGCACACTGACCTTGGTCACTAGTGATGAGCGAGTGTGCTCATTACTCGGGTTGTCCAAGCAAGCTCGGGTGGTCTCTGAGTATTTTGGATGTGCTCGGAGATTATGTTTGAGTTGCCGCAGCTGCATGATTTGCAGCTGCTAGACAGCCTTAATACATGTGGGGGTTGCCTGTTTGTTAGGGAATCCCCACATGTATTCTGGCTGTCTAGCAGCCCCAAATCATGCAGCCTCTTTGACTCAAACATAATCTCTGAGCACATCCAAAATACTCGGAGACCACTCTAGCATGCTTGTAAAACCCCAGTAAGGGGCACACTCGCTCATCACTATTGGTCACCAATCTAAAAATCAGAACTATAACATATTAAAGCAAAACTGTTGCTTTGATTTTATCCATATGTCAGTGAGTGCCAGGGTCGTAGACGTGGCTGAGACTAATGGCTCTAGCGCACCTTGGTCTCCTGTCACATACAAACAATGTCCTTTAGTGAGTGTACTTGCCTCTCTGCTCTCTGCACCTTCAGGATCTCCTCTGGGTGGCTGAAGGCCTTCTCCATACGTTTGCGCACAAATAGAGACACGGTGCAATTGTAACTTAAAACATAGAACTTTACTTTTTCCTCTTCGCAGCACATCATTATTAGATACAACATCAGCATAGGGTTCCAAACAGTCCAGTTTCTCCACTTTCCCTGCACTTCTTCCTACGGTCTTTAGTACTTGCCCAGGTGGTACCGTCTCTTGCGGTACCGCAGTGTCCTCCCTGTTCAGACTCACTACACTCAGGTGTTCCCTCGTCCGTTTAGCCCTGGACCTGAGGGCATCTGCCCATGCAGTGACCTGCCACATTATGGAGCCACCTGCATCCCCGTACTGTTGGTACCTCCGCTGTAGTCTCTGTTCCACCACTGCTGTCATACTGCTGCCAAGGCTGTACTTCTGGCCCACTGGGCCCTGGATGGCTGGGTTACTAGCTTTGAACGTTATGGAGCTACTAGGTAGCTCGGGCTCTAAAGCCCCTCTGCTTCTCCCCAAGAAACTGTTCCTGCCTTATCTCCAGTTAACTCCTCCTATGTTAACTATTATCTATTCCTATCCTACTATTTAGTCCTAATGTTGCCCCCTCTAGTGGGCTAACTTGGTACTGCACTGCCCCTAGACAACTACAGGACAACTATACACAGTGTATAAAACATTCATATGGCAGCAAACGGTTGGAAACACTATATACATAGCAGATTGAAATCACATTTACATAGTGTGGTCACACTCCCACTACATCAAGAACTGGGACGTGCTTAAAGGGGTAGGGGCATATACCAGTTTAGTAACCCCTTACACATAAATCAATAATACGCATAAAATTTTGAAACTTTCCGATGTATCTAATCAGAGAAATTAGCTTTTTTTCGTAATGACAAATCAAACATTTTCGGAATTCTCAATTTCGGGGTAAAATTCCTATTCGGTGAAGACACACTGTCCCATTACTGAGATAGGAGATGGTAGTTGTTTTTATAATATTCTATGTAGAAAGGAAGGGGGAGGAGGTGGAAGGAGCTCTGCTTCTAGCTCCTCTCTCCACCTTTCTTCCCTCTGTATAGAATCTTTTCAGTAATAGCCACCATCTCCTATCACAGTAATGTAAAAATCTGCCTTCACTAAATACAGATTTAACCCAGAATTCAGAAATTTGAAAGTGAAAGATGTGTGAAAGAAAGTCCTGCAGAAGAAAGAAACAGATTTCTCTGACAAACTATATTACTTATTGCTTATTTTCATGTGTGCTATTATTATTATTATTATTATTATTATTATTATTATTATTTTTATTTATTTATTTATACAGCACCAATGATTCATATGCTGTACATGAGAAAGGGTTACATACAAAATACAGATATCACTTACAGTGACAAACTAACAATGATAGACCGGTACAGAGGGAAGAGGACCCTGCCCTTGCAGGCTTACATTCTGCATGCTATCAATTTATAACATATAAATTAAAATGACAATTACTCTATAAGCTTAAGAGTAGGGTTCAACAGTCTTGATGGGTGTTGTTGTATCCTTTCAACCATAGGACTCCATTATTAAGAAATATTTTGATTCCGAAATGACCAACTCCAGCATTTTTGCTATACTACAGACTGAGCGGTGGCAGTGTTTACATCAGACATTAATACATTTACATCTATCTGGATGATGGCTTGTTGATAACATGAATACATACTGATAGCAATTTAACCCCTTAATCCCGTATGACGTACTATCCCGTCAAGGTGACCTGGGACTTAATTCCCGGTGACGGGATAGTACGTCATACGCGATCGGCCGCGCTCACGGGGGGAGCGCGGCCGATCGCGGCCGGGTGTCAGCTGCCTATCGCAGCTGACATCCGGCACTATGTGCCAGGAGCGGTCACGGACCGCCCCCGGCACATTAACCCCCGGCACACCGCGATCAAACATGATCGCAGTGTACCGGCGGTATAGGGAAGCATCGCGCAGGGAGGGGGCTCCCTGCGGGCTTCCCTGAGACCCCCGGAGCAACGCGATGTGATCGCGTTGCTCCGAGGGTCTCCTACCTCCTTCCTCCCTGCAGGTCCCGGATCCAAGATGGCCGCGGCATCCGGGTCCTGCAGGGAAGGAGGTAGCTTACCGAGTGCCTGCTCAGAGCAGACGCTGGTAAGCCTGCACCGATGTAAGTGAGATCGGTGATCTGACAGAGTGTTGTGCACACTATCAGATCATCGATCTGTGATGTCCCCCCCTGGGACAAAGTAAAAAAAAAAGTTTCCACATGTGTAAAAAAAAAAAAAATCCTAAATAAATAATAATAAAAAAATATATATTATTCCCATAAATACATTTCTTTATCTAAATAAAAAAAACAAAACAATAAAGGTACACATATTTAGTATCGCCGCGTCCGTAACGACCCAACCTATAAAACTGCCCCACTAGTTAACCCCTTCAGTAAACACCGTAAGAAAAAAAAAAAAAACGAGGCAAAAAACAACGCTTTATTACCATACCGCCGAACAAAAAGTGGAATAACACGCGATCAAAAAGACTGATATAAATAACCATGGTACCGCTGAAAACGTCATCTTGTCCTGCAAAAAACAAGCCGCCATACAGCATCATCAGCAAAAAAATAAAAAAAGTTATAGTCCTGAGAATAAAGCGATACCAAAATAATTATTTTTTCTATAAAATAGTTTTTATCGTATAAAAGCGCCAAACATAAAAAAATGATATAAATGAAGTATCACTGTAATCGTACTGACCCGACGAATAAAACTGCTTTATCAATTTTACCAAACGCGGAACGGTATAAACGCCTCCCCCAAAAGAAATTCATGAATAGCTGGTTTTTGGTCATTCTGCCTCACAAAAATCGGAATAAAAAGTGATCAAAAACGGTCACGTGTCCGAAAATGTTACCAATAAAAACGTCAGCTCGTCCCGCAAAAAACAAGACCTCACATGACTCTGTGGAGCAAAATGTGGAAAAATTATAGCTCTCAAAATGTGGAGACGCAAAAACTTTTTTTGCTATAAAAAGCATCGCTGGTTTCACACTTGCGTTTTTGTCTGCAGCGTTTTTTGCACAAAAAAACGCATGCGTTTTTTCCCTATATTTAACATTGAAAAAGCATGCGTTTTTTGTACGCGTTTGGTCACGTTTTCAAACGCATGCGTTTTTTTTCTGCATGCGTTCATTTTCATAAATACAACCTGCAGTATTTTCTTGCGTTTTTAAGCACATGCGTTTGCGTTAAAAACGCATGCGTTTTTATCGAAAAAAAACAGAAAACACACTGAAAAGCCACCCACCACCATCAAGGTGATAAAGGGATCCAAACCCTAACCCTAACTCTACCCCTAACCTCACCCCTAACCGTTTAATGAACATTTTCTGACAGTCATAGTGCCACGTATTTAAGTGCCACGTATTTAAGTGCCATGTATTTAAGTGCCACGTATTTCAGTGCCACGTATTTCAGTGCCACGTATCACGTATTTCAGTGCCACGTGTTTCAGTGCCACGTATTTAAGTGCCACGTATCACGTATTTCAGTGCCACGTATCACGTATTTCAGTGCCACGTATTTAAGTGCCACGTATTTAAGTGCCACGTATTTCAGTTGCACGTATTTCAGTGCCACGTATTTCAGTGCCACGTATTTCAGTGCCACGTATTTCAGTGCCACGTATCACGTATTGCAGTGCCACGTGTTTCAGTGCCACGTATCACGTATTTCAGTGCCACGTATTTCAGTGCCACGTATTTCAGTGCCACGTATTTCAGTGCCACGTATTTCAGTCACGTTTAGGGTTAGGGTTAGGGGTAGCTTTAGGGTTAGGGCTAGGGTTGGAGGTAAAGTTAGGGTTAGGGTTGGGGCTAAAGTTAGGGTTGGGGCTAAAGTTAGGGTTAGGGTTTGGATTACATTTACGGTTTGGATTAGGGTTGGGATTAGAATTATGGGTGTGTCAGGGCTAGGGGTGTGGTTAGGGTTACCGTTGGGATTAGGGTTAGGGGTGTGTTTGGGTTAGGGTTTCAGGTAGAATTGGGGAGTTTCCACTGTCCAGGCACATCAGGGGTTCTCCAAACGCGACATGGCGTCCAATCTCAATTCCAGCCAATTCTGCGTTGAAAAAGTAAAACAGTGCTCCTTCCCTTCCGAGCTCTCCCGTGCGCCCAAAAATGGGTTTACCCCAACATATGGGTTATCAGCGTACTCGGGACAAATTGAACAACAACTTCTGGGGTCCAAGTTCTCTTGTTATCCTTGGGAAAATAAAAATTTGGGGGGCTAAAAATCATTTTTGTGGGAAAAAAAAGATGTTTTATTTTCACGGCTCTGCGTTATAAACTGTAGTGAAACACTTGGGGGTTCAAAGTTCTCACAACACATCTAGATAAGTTCCTTGGGAGGTCTAGTTTCCAATATGGGGTCACTTGTGGGGGGTTTGTACTGTTTGGGTACATCAGGGGCTCTGCAAATGCAATGTGACGCCTGCAGACCAATCCATTTAAGGCTGCATTCCAAATGGTGCTCCTTTCCTTCCGAGCTCTGTCATGCGCCCAAACAGTGGTTCCTCCCCACATATGGGGTATCAGCGAACTCAGGACAAATTGGAAAACAAATTTTGGGGTCCAATTTATTCTGTTACCCTTGTAAAAATACAAAGCTGGGGGCTAAAAAATCATTTTTGAGAAAAAAAAAAAAATTATTTTCACGGCTCTGCGTTATAATCTGTAGTGAAACACTTGGGGGTTCAAAGCTCTCAAAACACATCTAGATAAGTTCCTTAGGGGGTCTACTTTCCAAAATGGTGTCACTTGTGGGGGGTTTCAATGTTTAGGCACATCAGGGGCTCTCCAAACGCAACATGGCGTCCCATCTCAATTCCAGTCAATTTTGCATTGAAAAGTCAAATGGCGCTCCTTCCCTTCCAAGCTCTGCCATGCACCCAAACAATGGTTTACACCCACATATGGGGTATCAGCGTACTCAGGACAAATTGCACAACATTTTTTTGGGTCCAATTTCTTCTCTTACCCTTGGGAAAATAAAAAATTGGGGGCGAAAAGATCATTTTTGTGAAAAAATATGATTTTTTATTTTTACGGCTCTGCATTATAAACTTCTGTGAAGCACTTGGTGGGTCAAAGTGCTCACCACACATCTAGATAAGTTCCTTAGGGGGTCTACTTTCCAAAATGGTGTCACTTGTAGGGAGTTTCAATGTTTAGGCACATCAGGGGCTCTCCAAACGCAACATGGCGTCCCATCTCAATTCCAGTCAATTTTGCATTGAAAAGTCAAATGGCGCTCCTTCCCTTCCAAGCTCTGCCATGCGCCCAAACAATGGTTTACACCCACATATGGGGTATCAGCGTACTCAGGACAAATTGCACAACATTTTTTGGGGTCCAATTTCTTCTCTTACCCTTGGGAAAATAAAAAATTGGGGGCGAAAAGATCATTTTTGTGAAAAAATATGATTTTTTATTTTTACGGCTCTGCATTATAAACTTCTGTGAAGCACTTGGTGGGTCAAAGTGCTCACCACACATCTAGATAAGTTCCTTAGGGGGTCTACTTTCCAAAATGGTGTCACTTGTAGGGGGTTTCAATGTTTAGGCACATCAGGGGCTCTCCAAACGCAACATGGTGTCCCATCTCAATTCCAGTCAATTTTGCATTGAAAAGTCAAATGGCGCTCCTTCCCTTCCAAGCTCTGCCATGCGCCCAAACAATGGTTTACACCCACATATGGAGTATCAGCGTACTCAGGACAAATTGCACAACATTTTTTGGGGTCCAATTTCTTCTCTTACCCTTGGGAAAATAAAAAATTGGGGGCGAAAAGATCATTATTGTGAAAAAATATGATTTTTTATTTTTACGGCTCTGCATTATAAACTTCTGTGAAGCACTTGGTGGGTCAAAGTGCTCAACACACATCTAGATAAGTTCCTTAGGGGGTCTACTTTCCAAAATGGTGTCACTTGTAGGGGGTTTCAGTGTTTAGGCACATCAGGGGCTCTCCAAACGCAACATGGCGTCCCATCTCAATTCCAATCAATTTTGCATTGAAAAGTCAAATGGCGCTCCTTCCCTTCCAAGCTCTGCCATGCGCCCAAACAGTGGTTTACCCCCACATATGGGGTATCAGCGTACTCAGGACAAATTGTACAACAACTTTTGGGGTCCATTTTCTCCTGTTACCCTTGGTAAAATAAAACAAATTGGAGCTGAAATAATAATAATTTTGTGTGAAAAAAAGTTAAATGTTCATTTTTATTTAAACATTCCAAAAATTCATGTGAAACACCTGAAGGGTTAATAAACTTCTTGAATGTGGTTTTGAGCACCTTGAGGGGTGCAGTTTTTAGAATGGTTTCACACTTGGGTATTTTCTATCATATAGACCCCTCAAAATGGCTTCAAATGAGATGTGGTCCCTAAAAAAAAATGGTGTTGTAAAAATGAGAAATTTCTGGTCAAATTTTAACCCTTATAACTCCCTAACAAAAAAAATTTTGGTTCCAAAATTGTGCTGATGTAAAGTAGACATGTGGGAAACGTTACTTATTAAGTATTTTGCGTGACATATGTCTGTGATTTAAGGGCATAAAAATTCAAAGTTGGAAAATTGCGAAATTTTCAAAATTTTCGCCAAATTTCCGTTTTTTTCACAAATAAACGCAAGTTATATAGAATAAATTTTACCACTAACATGAAGTACAATATGTCACGAGAAAACATTGTCAGAATCGCCAAGATCCGTCAAAGCGTTCCAGAGTTATAGCCTCATAAAGGGACAGTGGTCAGAATTGTAAAAATTGGCCCGGTCATTAACGTGCAAACCACCCTCGGGGCTTAAGGGGTTAAATCAGTAACTATAAGGTAATTGTAGCTCATTGGCTCACTCGGCTGCTCACAGAGGTAGACGCAGGAGTGTTTCTCATTTTAATCTTCTACTGGTCTATTGAAAAGGTATGGCATAACAGGAAAACAAATAAATAACTTATAGCACAAACTATGTGGCTGCGAGGATCCGCCCGCACAGGGAAAAAAGTGGGGACCAGCTCACTTTATCCTAAACACAGCTCTTGATCTCTCATCTCCAGGCACACTGAACACTGAATGATTCAGAATGCTGACTATTTACATTCTAGACTACATGCTGGAGTGGAGATATGGTGAACAGTCTCCCACCCAATCTTCAGCTGTTCACAAAAAATCCAACCTATATCATGGCCGATTAACCCCTCTCAGCACTTAATGTGCTTGAACATTTCCCCAGGTTCATCTCACTGAAGCTAATAACCTCAGTGATACATATCTCCCCTACAGTACTTTACCAGTGATTTTGTCACATAACACACGGGACATCAAAATGAAATCCACTATGTAAACTCAACTCACTGTTAATATTTTAAGGTAATATAATAAAAAAGACCCTTTTGGTATATTTTTTGTATTTTAATACATTTAGCAGTCATCTGAAAATTGTAGTGTGATAAGGAGATAATATTTATGGATATAGTGCACACAGAAGAAGGCCCTGTCCAAAGTTTGCGCTAGGGCCCAAAGGACTCTAGTTATGCCACAGTTAACTGGCATCACCCACTCAGCTCAGAGCCATGTTGCCAGTAATATGGTAACTGACTGCAGGGCAAGTGATTGGTTGCAGTGGTGACATGCTGGCTGCTTAAAAAAAAGACCTGGAGGACAACGGAGCATCAGCACTGGACCAGCGGTAAAGAGAATAGTTGAGTAGTGTTGCTTTTGGTTTTATAACATTTCAGCAGTTAAATGATCCATTTTATGTAAGGTGTCTAAATGTTAATGTTCAGCATTAGATGGATTCATAACGTAAAATACTTATGTTCTTTGACCCACATTTTCTTACCTGATGTTCTATATTCTCGTTATTTATAAACTTAGAGAACGTTACAATTGGACTCCAAGGATTATTTTGATTGTAGATGGAACTACTTTCAGGCTCTGCCTCCTTACGTTTGGTCACTGCTAACTTGTACCTTAAAATTAATGAGATTGTACATGTCATCACATGATGTACAGATTTGGAGGTTGGCTATAATGGCGCATTAGTATTGTAAGTATTAGAGACTTAATAATAAAAATGACCAAAAATAGAAATAACACCACATTTTAATATATTTAGCCATAGTATGAATTGATTTACTCTGTTTAAGTCATTCTTATTCTTTTTCAACAGAACTTAGTTATATCAGTAGTTAACCAATATGTCACAAATCCCTAATACATAGAACTGGACAACTAAATGGGTTATACTGCGCTGCTGTGGAGAAAAAATGAAGCATGCCAATACAATGTCAGGTGGTTTAATTCATCAACGTGTTTCGATGTATCATCAGGACAACTCCCACGAATGTGCAGAATTTATCTCCTCGCGGGTCTGCAACATACAAGCCATCCAGGTGAGCACAATCGTGCGTATCCTTCTATATTGTTATCCAGATAAGACCCTATTTGTCTCTCACAAATCCATAGGTATGGCCGTATTGTCAGAAAGTGCCTTTTTGTTCAAAGTGACTGTTTATAATTAATATATTATAAACAGAATCCTGTGAACTTATCTTTATTAAAATTAATCTGTCAGCAACATTTCACCCCTCCAAACTGTTTAGTATATGCACATGAAGCTCTATTAGAAACAAGTCTAGCAATACCTTTACATGGCCTGTCCGCTCCTCCATTACTAAGAGATATCAAAGCTTGAATTGATATGCAAATAAAGCTTAAGAGCTATGGTAGATCTGAAGCCTCAATCATTCCAGCTCTATTCCCCACAGAGCACTGCCTACTCCTGCTTGACTCAGCTTCTATACTGTGTGGTTGGCAAACACTCTCGCACCTCTCCTGCTTTAACTCTGCTGCATAACTAATCCACCTCTCTCCTTGCTACTCCTCTGCTTCTCACTTCTGCAAATCCCTTCTTTGGCTCCCAATTCCACAATGAATTCAATTCAAACTTCTAACACTGATCTACAAAGAAGTCCCTAATCCATCTCCCCTATACATCTCTGAACTAATCTCCCAATATCTTCCCACATTTAATCTCTGGTCCTCCCAAGACCTTCTTGTCTCCTCCACACTTGTAGGTTCCTCACCCAATCGCCTGCCCCGTGTATACCCCATCATCTGGAATTCTGTGACCGAACATGTCCGATTATCCCCTACAATCAGAACTTTCAAGAGGAACTTGAAAACCCATCTCATCAGGACAGCTTACAGCCTGCAATGACCCCACTGCCACCTCACCAACACCAGAGCTCCCACCTCACCAACACTCTGTCGAAACCTCTAAACCTACTATCTCCTTCCCAATTATCCTGTAGAATGTAAGCCTGGAAGGGCAAGGTTCTCTCCCCACTGTACCTATCTGAACCAGTTTGTTAATTGTAATTTCTATTTGTGGTTTGTATGTAACCCCTCCTCATGTACAGCACCATGGAATCAATAGAGCAATAAAAATAAATAATAAAAATAATGTGCATATAAATAGCTTGGAGGATGAAATCCTGCTGACAGAATGCCTTTAAAAACATAAATCTTTAAGTTTTCAGAGTGACCACTGAGCCTCACAATAGTCTGAAACTTCCTGATTTCCTGTTCTGTAGATATCACATTTTAGGCCAT
The DNA here is from genome assembly GCF_051348905.1 of Ranitomeya variabilis. Classification (NCBI taxonomy): domain Eukaryota; kingdom Metazoa; phylum Chordata; class Amphibia; order Anura; family Dendrobatidae; genus Ranitomeya; species Ranitomeya variabilis. The sequence continues at coordinate 504,897,630 of NC_135235.1, forward strand.
ATGGAAGTTAAAATGATATAATAAGCAAGTATCCCCTAACCAGAAGAACCACAACATCTGGGATCCCTATTGATTGCCAGAATGGAGGCCTCATGTCTCCATTGCAATACAGCAATTATTGAACATGCATGCTACCACTCCCTGCAAAGTCTTGTATTCTATGCAAAACGTAACTTACACAGAAGTAGACTAGCAATTTCTGGCCTTCAATTGTCACCAATTCCAACAGATCCAGAAAACGGGTTATGGTTCAAAGAGGAAGTTTATGGTTGCTTTCTAAAGTACTTAGTTCCTAGAGATTAGCCATTGAATATTTCTTTCCATCAAAAGCAAAGAATAATCTGAAAGCCTTACCATGTGGATAGCTTGGATGTTAACAATGAGACCCAGGTACCTCTGGCTTTAACACTATCTCGAATTTCCCCCCTCACCTCAAGTGGCAATGCACAGCCAAACTACAGTGGCTTGCGAAAATATTCAATCCCACCTGTCTATTTTGTTACATTACAGCCTGTGTTTAAATAACATTGTAATCCGATTTGTGTGTGATGCATCAGCACTATATAGTATAAGTTGATGAAGTGAAGTGAGAAAATTATAGTCACTTATGGGATCTGTGAAGGGTGGGGGGATATAATGGCAGCTTTAAATCGTCCTATAAGCATGCTATGACGCATGAAAGATGTGATTAAAAATCATGGTTATTCCACAAAATATTGATTTCTGAACTCTTCCTGAGTTAAAACATTAGTATTGTTGTTTGTAAATGATTATGAACTTGTTTTCTTTGCATTATTTGAGATCTGAAAGCACTGTTTTTTTTTTATTTTGACCATCATTTCTCCTTTTCAGAAAAAAATACCAAATTTATTGCTTGGAAATTCGGAGACATGTTGTCAGAAGTTTATAGAATAAATGAACAATTTACATTTTACTCAAAAATATACCTATAAAGAGAAAAAACAGACAAACTGAACATTTTGAAGTGGTCTCTTAATTTTTGCCAGAGCTATATATGTATAGTTGAAACTAGAAGTTTACATACACTATATAAAAAGACACATATGCATGTTTTTCTCAATATCTGACACAAAATCAGAATAAACCTTTCCCGTTTTAGGTCAGTTAGGATTACCATAATTATTAATATTTGCCAAATGCCAGAATAATGAGAGCGAGAGAATGTTTAAGGCATTTTTATCACTTACTGCAAAGTCAAAAGTTTGCATACACTAAGATTATTATGCCTTTCAACAATTCTGGACTGCCCACATTATTATTATTATTATACATTTTTATAGCGCCATTTATTCCATGGCGCTTTACATGTGAATGGGTCAAATATAGACAAGTACAATAAACATGAGTAAAACAAGGCACACACAAGCACAGGAGGAGAGAGGACCTTGCCCGCAAGGGCTCACAGTCTACAGGGGATGGGTGAGGATACACTATTAGAGGGTAGAGCTGCTCATGCGGCGGTTCAGCAGACAGAGGATCGCTGCAGGTCGTAGGCTTGTCGGAAGAGGTGGGTCTTCGTGTTCCTTTTGGAGGTTTCCGTGGTAGGCAAGAGCCTGATGTGTTGGGGTAGAGAGTTCCAGAGTATTGGGGAAGCACGGGAGAAGTCTTGTATGCGGTCGTGGGAGGAAGAGATGACAGAGGAGTAGCGAAGGAGATCATGAAAGGATCAAAGGTTGCGTGTAGGTAGGTACCGGGAGACCTTGTCACAGATGTATGGAGGAGACAGGTTGTAAATGGCTTTGTATGTCATTATTAGTGTTTTGAACTGTAGCCTGTGGGCAATAGGAAGCCAATGGAGGGCCAGGCAGAGAGGAGAGGCAGGGGAATAAAGGGGAGACAGGTGGATTAGTCGGGCAGCAGAGTTTAGGATGGATTGGAGTGGTGCCAAAGTGCTAGAGGGGAGGTTGGAGAGTCGGAGGTTGCAGTCGAGGTGGGAGATTATAAGAGCATGCACTAGTGTTTTTGTGGTTTCATGGTTAAGGAATGCACGGATACAGGAAATGTTTTTGAGTCGGAATCGGCAGGAGGAGGCAAGGGCTTGGATATGTGGATTGAAAGAGAGGGCAGAGTCAAGGATCACCCCGAGGTACTGAGTGTGCGGGACTGGGGATGATGAAGTCATGCATTTGGAAGATTCTGATTTTTTTTTAGCCACATCTGGGTTAATTAGAGAAACACCTGTGGATGTATTTTAATGCACACCTGAAACACACTGCTTCTTTGTGTAGCATCATGGAAAAGTCTCAAGAAATCAGCCAAGATATTAGGAAGAGAATTGGGGACTTGCACAAGTCTGGCTCATCCTTGGGTACAATTTCAAGATACCTGAAGGTGCCTCATTCATTTGTACAAACAATTATACGCAAGTACAAACAAGATGGGAATGCCCAGCCATCATACCGCTCAGGACGGGTTCTATGTCCCAAAGATGAACATGCTTTGGTCCGACATGTGCATATCAACCCACGGGCAAAAGCAAAAGACCTTGTGAAGATGATGGCGGAAGCTGATAAGATTGTGTCAATATCCACAGTGAAATGAGTACTGTATCAACATGGATTGAAAGGCCACTCTGCCAGGAACAAGCCATTACTTCAAAAGAAACATATAAAAGCCAGATTAATGTTTGCGAATGCACACAGTAACAAAGACCTTAATTTTTGGAGACTTGTCTTCTGGTCTGATGAAACTAAAATTGAACGTTTTGCGCATAATGACTATCGTTACATTTGAATGAAAAAGGGAGAAGCTTGGAAGCCTAAGAACACCATCCCAACTGTGAAACACGGGGGTGGCAGCATCGCGTTGTGGGGTTGTTTTGCTTCAAGAGGGACTGGTGCACTTCACAAAATAGATGGCATCCTGAGAAAAGAAGATTATGTGACAATACTGAAGCAACATCTCAGAACATCAGCCAGGAAGTTAACGCTTGGGCGGAAATGGGTCTTCCAAATGGACAATGACCCAAAGAATACTGCCAAAATGGTACCAAAGTGGCTTAAGGATAGCAAAGTCAATGTTTTGGAGTGACCATCACAAAGCCCTGATCTCAATCCTATTGAAAATGTATGAGCAAAGCTGAAAAGGCAGGTGCGAACATGGCGACCTACAAACCTGAATCGGTTACAACAGTTTTGTCAGGAGGAATGATATTCTCTCTCTCACATTATTCTGGCATTTGGCAAATATTAATAATTATGGTAATCCTAATTGATCTAAAATGGGAAAGGTTTATTCTGATTTCATGTCAGATATTGAGAAAAAACATGCATATGTGTCTTTTTATATAGTGTATGTAAACTTCTATTTTCAACTGTATGCAAGCTGCCCAGGCCAGGTCAGAAGCAGAGAAAAAGCGGGCATTACCCGCAGTTGCAGCATCCGTGGCCGCTGTCATGCGTAATGGTAGCTCCAAGATCCAGGGGCATCTTGGAGGACGATGGCTTCCCCCTTTCCAACTAAATGGCTGCTGGGTCAGATGGAGGCCAGGAGACAGGTTCCCGGGAGAACTGACAGAAGATGTGGAGGTCACATATATTCTGGCCATGTCCAGCCAGGGGTTTCAGGTGGAGGTGGAAACTGATAACAGTCTGAAAGCTCTTAAGAAGAAGGCGGCACAGCCTCCCTCAGACTCAGACCTCAAGCAGGTGGTCTGAGACCAAGGACGACTGTACCGTGTAATGGTCCAGCAAGGTTCACTGGAGGCGTGGCCTAGGGACCGACAGTTAGTGGTACCCTATCCATTCAGGGCAGAGTTGATGTGGATTGCTCATGAGATTCCAATGGCCAGACATCTATGGATCGTTAAGACTAAGGCCAGGCTAGCCTAACATTTCTATTGCCCAAAGATGGGGTTCGATGTGGCTGCCTACTGTCGTTCCTGATATACCTGTCAGAGGGTGGGCCCCAAAGAACCACTGGTAACTCTCCCCATCATTGAAAAGCCTTTCAGGAGGGCAGCTGTGGATTTGGTTGGCCCAATGGCCACTCCCATCAGCTCCGGTAAACGCTTTGTACTGACAGTAGTAGACTATGCCACCCGGTACTCATAAGCGGTAGCCTTATAGTCCATTTAGAGCTGACAAGATGGCCACCGCCTTACTAGAGATTTTCTCCCAAGTGGGTTTTTCCCAGGGACCAAGTTCATTTTGCAACTGCTGGAGTCGCTCTGTAAGCAGATACAGGTGCAACATCAGGTGACCAGCCCATAGCACCCACAGACTAATGGCCTGTGCAAATGGGTCAATTGCACCCTGAAGCAGATGCTTAAGATGTTGGTCAACTTCCACTTGAGCGACTGGGAGCGGAACCTCCCACACCTGCCATTTGCCTAACGAGAGGTTCCACAGGCCTCGACGGAGTTCTCTCCCTTCGAGCTCCTATAAATGCGATGTATTCTGGGGCCACTGGCTCTGGTGAAAGAGTTCTAAGAAGACTTAGCCAACTCTGGAGTGTCAGTCATTGAGTATGTTGTGCGCTTCTGTGACAAAATGCAAGTCTTGACACAGCTGCTGCATGATAATATGACAAGAGTACAGTCTGAACAGAATTGATGGTACAACCAGAATGCTTATGAGAGGACCTACCAGTTGGGTCAAAAGGTGTGGGTACTGATCCTCTTACCCCAGGACAAGCTACAGGTGGCCTGGGAGGCCCATACCTCATGCATCAGCAGCTCAACGCAGTAATGTACCTGGCTACCCTGGACCAGGTCTATGGAAGACGGAAGGCCTTACATGTGAACATTATGAAGGTACATCATGATCAGGAAGCCTGCAGCCTCCCCGTATGCAACATGCCAGAAGAGGGGGAGGTGGAGCCTCCCAGATATGCTCACCAAGGCTAGGTGGGACCATCAAGGATGTGGAGGTTTGCAACCAGATATTGTCGGACCCTACACCCCTTCTGGGATTTGTTCAGCAACAAGCCCGGAAGGACAGTGTCACGCTCGCACCCAGACTGGTTGGCGCGGGTGTGCGGGGGTGCAGCCCCTCTGTGCCACAGACCAGACTACCATAGAAGGGGCGTAACTAAGTAGCTTCCTTGGTATTCGCTGGAGCCTCTGATGGTGAGGTCAGACTTGTGCGGCAGGAAGCTACCAGGTACCACTCCAGGGTGGTGTCAGGCTGTGTCTGCTGATCCCACCGGGGAAGGGAACATAGACAGACAAGCGGGCACGGCTTGCACTCTGGCAGACAGGTGGGCACGGCTGGGACACAGGCAGGCAGACTGGTACAACAGAGACACTGTCAGGCAGGCGGGCACGGCTGGCTCTCGGGCAGGCAGGTATGGCTGGCGCTCTGGCAGGACAGGCGGACAAGGCTGGTACACTGGAAGGACCAGAGTCAAGTAGAGAAATGCAGGAGGCGGAGCCAAGAGCAGGAGGCGGAGACAAGTACAGAAACGCAGGAGGCGGAGCCAAGTACAGAAAAGCAGGAGGCAGAGCCAAGAGCAGGAGGCGGAGCCAAGAACAGAAACGCAGGAGGCGCAGCCAAGAGCAGGAGGCAGAGCTAAGAGCAGAGACGCAGGAGACGTAGCAGGGAAGAACCGCAAGGAGCGGAGCAAGGTAGAACCACAAGGAGCCGCAGAGCAAGAGCTGAGCGGAGAGTGCAGAGCTAAGAGCGGCGAAAAGCAAGACACTGAGCTGAGAGCAGAGCAGGACACAGAGTGCAGACCCAAGAGCAAAACCACAGAGTGCAGAGCAAGGTCACAGAATGCAGAGGAAGGAGCAAAGCAAGGTCGCAGAGAGCAGAGCCGAAAGCAGGGCAAAGCTACAGAGAGCAGAGCCAAGAGCAAAGCCACAGAGTGCAGAGCTGAGAGCAGAGCAAAGTCAGAGTGCAGAGCTGAGTGCAGAGCAAAACACAGAGTGCAGAGCTGAAAGCAGAGCAAAGCAAGACACAGAGTGCACAGCAGAGAAAGCAAACCAAGACAGGGATATAAACGAACACAGGAACAGAGTCAGGAACGGGACAAGACACAGAGACACGGACACAAGCCAGGGCACTACACCCCACTGGGTGGCAAACACAGGACACAGACCAGGGTACAATGCCCCACTGGGTGGCGGACACAAGAGTCACACAGACAGGGCCTGGCACCTCAGCAGCTAAGAACTGACTGAGGGAGTAAGTTGCACAGGCCCCCACCAATGAGTGGGGAAGTATTAAATACAGGAAGTCTCATGGCTATTGGACGGGGACACCTTAGCAAGGTGCACACAGTCTCAATAAGAAACAGGAGTTGCCGGTGTCGCCCCCCTATGCACACAGACAGAAGACATTCACAGAGCAAGCATGAAATATGAGGCACAAAGCATGGAGACGGCAGCAGAGAGAAGTCACAACATGGCCCAGAGAAGTGAGTGAGTTTGTGTGTAAAGCAGGTGGGGGATGGGAGGCCATGCAGTGATGCCAGCAGGGTTGTTACAGACAGAGTTGGCCATCCATCAGGTGGACATTGGGAATCACCCCCCAATCTGGCGTTCACCATATCGGGTCTCCATGGAGGTACAGCAGCACATGCGCCAGCAGATTGACAAGATGCTGAAGATGGGGGTCATCCAATTTCAAGCAGTGCATGGGCATCGCCTCTAGTCCTTGTCCCAAAGAAGGATTGAACAACCCAGTTCAAGGGGCTCAACGCTGTCACGGTCGCCAATGCGTATCCAATGCCACGCATCAAGGACCTGCTCGATCAGTTGGCCAGGACCTAGTACCTGACCATCATGGATCTGAGCTGGGGATATTGGCAGATTCCCATGACCCACAAGGCACTGGAACACTCTGCCTTTATCATCCTGTTTAGACTGTATGAGTCCACAGTGAAGCCATTTTGCAAGAAGAATGCCCCTGCCACATTTCAGTGGATGGTTAACATGCTGCTCAAGGGGCTTAAATGGTATGCGGCCACATACCTAAACGACATTGCTGTCTTCAGTCCCACCTGAGAGGATTACCTAGAGTATCCGGCGCAGGTGCTCGGGTGGATCCACTGAGCCAGCTTAACCATCAAGTAGGAAAAGTGCCAGCTGGGTATGAGTGAGGTCCACTATCTGGGACACCAGGTACAGTGCCTTGCGAAAGTATTCGGCCCCCTGGAACTTTTCAACCTTTTCCCACATATCATGCTTCAAACATAAAGATACCAAATGTAAATTTTTGGTGAAGAATCAACAACAAGTGGAACACAATTGTGAAGTTGAACGAAATTTATTGGTTATTTAAAATTTTTGTGGAAATTCAAAAACTGAAAAGTGGGGCGTGCAATATTATTTGTCCCCTTTACTTTCAGTGCAGCAAACTCACTCCGGATGTTCATTGTGGATCCAATGATCCAATATTGTCCTAAATGCCTAATGATGATAAATATAATCCACCTATGTGTAATCAAGTCTTCGTATATATGCACCTGCTCTGTGATAGTCTCAGGGTTCTGTTTGAAGCACAGAGAGCGTCATGAAGGCCAAGGAACACAACATGATACTGTTGTGGAGAAGTTTAAAGCCAGATTTGGATACAAAATGATTTCCAAAACTATAAACATCCCAAGGAGCACTGAGCAAGTGATCATATTGAAATGGAAGGAGTATCATACCACTGCAAACCTACCAAGACCCGGCCGTCCTTCTAAACTTTCATCTCAAACAAGGAGAAGACTGATCAGAGATGCAGCCAAGAGGCCCATGATCACTCTGAATGAACTGCAGAGATCTACAGCTGAGGTGGGACAGTCTCCATAAGACAACAATCAGTCGTACACTGCACAAATCTGGCCTTTATGGAAGATTGGCAAGAAGAAAGCCATTTCTCAAAGATATCCATAAAAAGTGTAATTTAAAGTGTGCAACAAGCCACCTGGGAGACGCACCAAACATGTGGAAGAAGGTGTTCTGGTTAGATGAAACCAAAATCGAACTTTTTGGCAACAATGCCAAACGATATGTTTGACGTAAAGGCAACACAGCTCATCACCCTGAACACACCATCCCCACTGTCAAACATGGAGGTGGCAGCAGCATGGTTTGGGCCTGCTTTTTGTCAGCAGGGACAGGGAAGATGGGTAAAATTGATGGAAAGATGGATGGAGCCAAATACAGGACCATTCTTGAAGAAAACCTATTAGAGTCTGCAAAAGACCTGAGACTGGGACGGAGATTTGTCTTCCAACAAGACAATGATCCCAAACATAAAGCAAAATCTACAATGGAATGGTTCACAAATAAACGTATCCAGGTGTTAGAATGGCTAAGTCAAAGTCCAGACCTCAATCAAATCGAGAATCTATGGAAAGAGCTGAAAACTGCTGTTCACAAACGATCTTCGTCAAATCTCACTGAGCTCGAGCTTTTTGCCAAGGAAGAATGGGCAAGAATTTCAGTCTCACGATGTACAAAACTGAAAGAGACATACCCCAAGCGATTTGCAGCTGTAATCGCAGCAAAAGGTGGCGCAACAAAGTATTAAGTTAAAGGGGCAAAATAATATTGCACGCCCCACTTTTCAGTTTTTGAATTTCCACAAAAATTTAAAATTACCAATAAATTTCGTTCAACTTCACAATTGTGTTTCGCTTGTTGTTAATTCTTCACCAAAAATTTACATTTGATATCTTTAAGTTGGAAGTATGATATGTGGGAAAAGGTTGAAAAGTTCCAGGGGGCCAAATACTTTCGCAAGGCACTGTAGGTGGTGGGGCTCTAAAGCTGAAGCCCAGGAAAGTGGATGCCATCACATTCTGGCTAACCCCAGGACAAATAAGCAGATGTTATACTTCTTCAGAATGGCCAGGTACTATGGGCGGTTCGTCCCTCACTATAGTACCATGGTGAAGCCCCTGACATACCTCACTAAGAAGAAGCTGCCCTCCACAGTGATTTGACAAATGATTTTGAGACAGCCTCCTGGGCACTGAAGACTGCCCTTTCCAGCTTCCCATTACTTCAGACTGCCGACTTTACACTACCATTTGTGTTACAGACCGACACCAGTGACTTTAGCCTCGGAGCTGGACTCAGCCAGTTCAACACTATGGACCAAGAACACCCCATTTTGTACGTGAAATGGAACTCCTGCGGAGGAAGGTGAGCTACTCCATGATGGAGAAGGAATGTCTGGCAATTGTGTGGGCCCTACAGCATCTGCAGCGATACTTATACGGATGCCAAATCACTGTGCAAACTGACCACACCTCCTCAGCTGGTTACACACAGTATCCAGAACGAATGGGAATTTGCTACGCTTGAGCCTTGCACTCCATCAGTACCACTTTGCCATTTGCCACAAGAAGGGCAATGACCACGGTAATGCCAAGGGGTTATCAGACGGGCGTGCGCAGGGAATACCGGAAAGTGCCACACCCTAGCGCCTGCAAAAGGAGGGAGGTGTAAAGGAGGCAAAGATGTAATTACATTTTTAAATTGTTCTGTAAGCATGTGTAGCTGTAGGAAGACACCTGGCTCTGCAGGTGGTCCAGCCTTTAAGCTGCAAAGTTAGAATTCACACACTCACCAGCAGCTAGAATTCAGTTCCTACAGGAATACCACCTGTGGATTAAAACCATACAGTCTGCTCTGTTTAGACAGCTATGATTTTATAAGAAGAATATGGGCTTATTGTATGTCCTGGCTACACATCTCCAAGATCCCCAGAACATGGTGAGCGCCCCGCTGGGTCTTGACCCATTCTAGCACCCAGGGGAAGGTAGATACCTATAACTGCTGTCCTAGGATCATCCAGAAAGGAGTTATGATCTTTCACAGGGTTTGGAATTTTGCAGCTGGTGATCCAAGAGGAGGGGATTTAGGTTCAGCCAAGAGGGCAAGAGAGGAGTGTCCCACATGGGTTAAATGCTCTTGCAGAGCTTGGCCTATTGCTTTTTGTGTGGGGTAGGTTGTGACAACATATCATGTGAGGAGGAGTCCAGGAACAGAGGGGACCACAAGCCTCCCATGAGGCAGCCCCTCCCCTACAAACCAGGCCTTTCATCTACTGGTAACTGATCCATATATTCTGCTTCTTTTGTCCTACCAATATTATATCTGACCATTATGCATGTATAACCTTTGTGTATATATTGTATTGTCTAGTGTGCCCTTAAGGTGATTAAATATATATTTTAAACTTGGGCTGCTCTTTTATCTTGATCCACGAATCCACACATTCGTTTCTCAGTTTATTGTTCTATGCTACTGAGGTTGGTTTCTGGCCCGATATAATTCTGTTAATGGACCAGGCGTATATCAGACGAGGAACTGGTGGCTGATAAGGTTCTGTTTCATTAGGCTAGTGAAAAAGGCCTCAGCGAGCATGGTGCCACGTCAGTGACTGCCTGAGCCACATCCTCTCACTCCCTATGCTTCCTGGGTCCATGAGGACAGGGGGGTGTCTGAATAAGACTGTGGCAAGCTGACATTACTTGTGCGGAACGTCAAGTTGGTACAAGTGGGGAGACCTTTCCACGTAATCATGCTGATATAATATTGACGTCAGGCAAGGTGGCGAGGTTTAGATCCTTGACATGTGTTGGCTGCAGAGGGATTCTGCGTGATCTCTCTGGTCTCATCCTTCCTAGGATCAAATAACTAAAAATTGGCATGTGCATATGCATTCACCACTTTTGCCATGAAGCCCCTAAAATTTTTTGATGCAAATAATTACTTTCATAAGTCACATGCTTAGTGAAAGGAAGTCCACCTGTGTGCAAGACCACAGAGGCTGCAACATCATTAAGCAACAGGCACTACTAACCAAACAGCACCATGAAAACCAAGGAGATCTCCAAAGAAGTCAGGGACACAGTTGTTGAGAAGTACAAGTCAGGGTTGGGTTATAAAAAAAAAATCCTAATCTCTAATGGTCCTCCAGAGCACCTTCAAATCCATTATCATCAAATGGAAAGAACATGATACCACAACAAACCTACCGAGAGAGAGAGAGAAAGAGCCACCCACCAAAACTCACCGCCTGGGCAAGGAGGGCATTAATCAATTAGGCAGCACAGAGACTAAAGGTAACCCTGAAGTAGCTGCAGAGTTCCCAAACAGAGAAAGGAGTATATGTTTATACGACCACAATAAGTCATACACTCTATAGAGGTGGCATTTATGGAAGTATGGGCAGAAAAAAGCCTTTACTTACACACAACAATTGTAAGGCTCGTTTTGAGTTTGCCAAAATACATGTGGGAGACTCCCCAAATGTATGGAGGAAGGCACTGTGGTCAGATGAGACCAAAATTGATCTTTTGGCAACCAAGATAAACGGTGATAAGCTAAGCTGGTCATGCATCAAACCAACACAGTTCATCAGCCCAAGAACACCATCCCCACAGTGAAACATGCTTAATTGCAAAGTACTGATTAATTTGTTGGTGCTATATAAATAAAATTATTATTATAAAATTATTATAACAAGAAAATAAACCTTGACTTTTCTCACCTGGCCCACCCAATTGCTTTCTCAACTGGACTTTGTTCTGGTAAAAAGTCTCCTGCAAAGCTGACCACCTGAACCCTGTAGGAACGAGGATGACCCCATTTGTTAGTTACGTTGCTTGAGAAGTGGATATAGCGAGGTGTCTTGGCGTGAAGCTCAAAAGCTGCTTGGTTCTCGTTTTCCAATACGCTTCGTACCACCTTTGGTCGCTGTATTGTAACCTCTGGTTCCCAAGGTAAATTTACAGGATTAAATTTCATATCCTGAGTCATAATTGAATTGTGAGTTCCTAGAAAAGCAAATGACATTTTACATTAGGCTCCAAAGTTGCAAAATAATAAACAAGAATTCATCCGCATTTCTGCAGTTTTTATGAATATTTCATATTACATATTTCTTGGAATATCTACATAGTGCAGCATGTAAAAAATAATTAACAAGAATAACAGGAATTTACCTAATAGTTTATAGCAGTGGTTTATGTAAAAGTTTATGGATACTGGTGCAAAAGTTCATCTTGGGCATTCTTAGACTGCGCAACACCGCAGCAGGTATTATTTAGGTATGATTTGGAGAATAGAATGGACAGGTTTTCATAATGAATGGTAAAGAAGCATGTTATGGGAGGAGAGGAAGACTGAACAACTGTGCTGAGGGACCGCGGTCTCTCTAGGGTGAAGCTTTCTCTGAATTTAAAAATTGTCCTCAACTGAGATAGGAGATGTGAGAGACAACAATGGAGTGGAGATGGGACTTAAAAGTTGAAATAATTGTGGTTATGAGATGTACATATAAGAGTAACAAGTAGTCTTTTTTAGCATACATGAGTGCAAATTTGAAGTTGTATGTAATAAGTAGGGGTGAGCGGACCCGTGGATGTTCAAGTACGGTCAAACTGTAGTTCAAAGTTCAGTTCGGCATCTGAACTTGATCCCGAACTTGACCCCTAACCAAAACTCAATAGAAGTCAATGGGGACCAGAACTTTGGTGCTTTAAAATGGCTGTAAAATGGTCATAGAAAGGGCTAGGGGGCTGAAAATTGAAGCTAAATAAGGGTAACAGCAGGACAAATGCCCTGCAAATAAAGGTGGATTAGGAAATTACTTAAAATAAAATAATAAAACAAAAATAATAATTTTGAACCAGGAGGCAGAGATCCAAGTGGAGGAGGAGGTTGAGGAGGCGGAAGAGCCAGCGTAGGTGGAAGAGGTGGAGGAGGTAGCTAACACTGATTTTATATTTATATTTTTGGGGGTACTCTGAAATCAGGCTCTTTGGGGGCACTCATATTGCAAGGCGTGCAATACTCTGCACTTTTTTTGTGGTGCAAAAAATGAGGAGAGCATCAAATAGGGGATGTGACTGTGTTGCTGTTGGTGGTGGTGTTGCTGGTGCAGGAAGAGATAGGATGTGGTCGATCTGTGCCTGCTATGCGCACAAATGAAACATCTTCCTCTGATGCACGCAAGCGACTGTACGTTTTGCGTAATTTCATAGGCCAGAGTACTGCTGGACGAATGGTGAGGCCAGAAGAAGTAGAGATGGTTTTTAGATTGGATGCCTGAGAGTAACTTCAGTTCCTTTGCTCTGTCTTCCACCTCACCCCCTTGCAAATCAGGCAAGCAGTCTGAGCCCCAAGTCATGCAGCAGTCACTTCTGGTTTTTGATGTCTTTGCTGACTGTGTTTCTTTGGGCCACCCACCTGACCCTGCCCCACAAGTGGAAGAGATTGAATGCACTGATGCCCATCCACTTGTTCTGTTTTAGAATGAGTACATGCAGTGTCGGACTGGGGTGCCAAGGGCCCACCAGTAACAATGACTTTGGGGGCCCACTTTTCACCTGCGTACAAACATTACACTACCCTCGTTCACAAATTTACCTATATCTCTATAGAATAATACACTGGGTAGTTTGGGTAATGAATGATGAGAAGATGCTTTATTTCTGTACAGAGTGAATTATGTGAATTATGCCAGGTACTGTCCATACGATGGGGTTAGGGGCACAGATCTGCACAGGGGCCCACCGGGGGATTCTCCATTACCCTATGGGCCAGTCCCAGCCTGCTGCCAGACATCCCCCCAGGGATAAAATTCGATTACTGGGGGTCCCGCAGAGAGATACTTTGTTAGCTGTTCCTCATCAACGAACAATTCTAACCAACATGAATTGTTCATTAAGGAGAATCTTTTTAATCAAGCATATAACTTTAATTGCTATGTGCACACCAAAATTACATGAATATGCACTACTTAAAATAATATTGAAGGTCATTTCCATTAATTTATTGATAATGTGCTGAACATAATTTTAGCTGTAGATATATTTGTCTTACCTCCAACATCCAAATCCACTTTGTAATTAATAAAATGTGTATGAAGGGTTCCCAGAGTGTGTTCGCCAACTCTTGACCCATACTCTTTTCCATCAGCAAAATAGAATGATGAGCTGATATATCCAGTAGCATGCATCTTGGCTTCTATTACTCCATTTTGATAGAAGATAAAATCCCAAACATAATCATAATTAATAAGAGTAGAAACAGCACGGACAATCAAAACAGTACTGGCAAGCCCTCCGTAATACATGGAGTGCATATTGGAATAGTGTCGACGAAGGGGTACACCCAAATTTTGCTCAAAAATGCACATGGCATTCTTAGTCTTCTCGGGGTTTTCAGATTCCATTAGATAATGAGCATCAACATAAGTGGCAAGATGAGGACAATCAACACCTCTCACTAATTCGAATGAGAATCTTCCAATGCCAAAGTTGGCATCCATGTATCTGGTGATCATCCCTCCAGGTGCATTAGATCCATAAATTGCAAGTGCTTCTTGAGTACTGATTTCGTAGGCAATACGTTCATTGTTAAATCGGATATCAAACAGACGTGGGCCAGAGTTGACATTTAGTCCATATGTGAAGCTCCATGATTGGAAAGAAACCTGGTTCTTATTAACTGTGTACCTATTGCCAGCTGGGTTGAACTGCAATGGTGCTCCAGGCTGAGGACTGACCTTTGGTTGCATAGAGCCAATATCATTTTCTGGTTTAACTTTTTGAATTTTTATCACTTCAACTTTCCCTGCATTGAACTGTTTCTCCAAATCAGCCATATTCAAGAAGTAAGCTCCATTGTAAAATACTTTTGTTACTTTCCATTTTGTAAAATCTAGACTTTTGTGGTCCAAAAGTATTTCCAGTCCAACTGGATGGACAGTGAAACAACTTTCTTTCACTTTGACAAATAAAACAAACCAGGAGCTTCTATCTCCAGATTTGACACCTCTAGGAGCTGTGGTAAGAGCCGCAAAATTGGATCCATCATACCCAAGAGCTTTTAAAAACTGTGGTGCCGTAGAAAATTCCTTTTCATATACTAAAGCGTAAGCATCAGAGTACTCTTTACCAATCACAGGTCTGCTGTAGTATGGGATTTTTTCTTTGTATTTTTCCAGTGTGATATCATTGTGGTATGATGGTTTGGGAAGAGGACCTACCACATATTCTGTAATGGTAGGTTCTTCTTGATCTCCAAAGAAAACAACAGCAAGAGCCTCACGTGTAGGTTTTTCTCCCCCTCGATCTAAATAATCTAAAACCTGTTGTTTTGGGGGGTATTTAATATCAATATAGTAAATACAATTTTCAGAAGGTTTTGCATCAGCAGCATTCACAAATTTCTTGCCAAGATTTTTTTTCAGGTAGTCAACAGTTGCAGAGTACTCTTCTGGTGTCAGGTCCGAAAACACTGAGCCTTTGTCACTTTTCTGTTGTGCCACATTGGATTTGTAATTTCCATGTTGAGGTTTAGAAGAACAACTTTCTGTAGACTTCCCAGCTCCCGATAGCAAAACAGAGACAAGTGCCAAGATAGTTACCAATGCCACAGCCAAGAGTATGAGCACAGCCTTCACGTTCATGATAGTCAGAATATGTAGTAAGAAGCAGGCAAGAAGTCCTTCAAACACATAGAATAGAGTTTGTGAAATACAAAACTGTTGTATAACTTATGACTCTGAGGGAGGAGAATTCTGGAAACAGCAGAAAACCATAATGCAGATGGCTTAGCTCCCAGTTTCATGAGGATAACATGGATACTTTTAATTGAAAGCATTCTTGGAAACTATTTTGGCCAAAAAAGCATTTGATTCATGCACTCTGTGCTCAGTACGTTTATCCTGAACATATGTCATTACTACGGACTTAACAACCTTATAAACTTAATGTTTCTTCCAAGCATCTGATAATCAGTGAAAATTTTTTGTCACATTTCTTCTTATCTCCCTCCTAAAATATTTCAAGCTGTGCCCCCATTCTTGAATTTGTTTCGTATTAACCTCTTATATGACAAACACGTCTGATTTAATGAAACATGCATACTGAGCTGAGCTTTGCGTATATGTGGATTAGGAATAAAAGCAAGGAATAGCTGTCAACTAAAGGGAGCAATCAATGGACAGTTACAGTATTTTGCAGCTTTATTCGGTGGCTTGAATTCTGCCCTCTGTACTATCATGACCCTGGATTTCTGATCAATGTTAAACAACAGTGCAGGCCTGGAGCCATATTGGATCACATTTATCAAGCTAAATGCAACCAGCCCTTTGGATCAGAGGGAAGGGTAACTATTAATTTATGGGGTCCACACAGGGCTACATTAATAATTTATGGCGGTCACATAAGAAGACGTTATTAATGTATGGGGCCCACATAGGTGGAAAAAGGTAATGTATGGGGGCCACATAGGACACTATTACTGTATGGGTGCCATATGAGAAGGCATTATTAATGTATTGGGGCCACATAAGATTACATTATTAATATGTAGGTGCCACATAGGGAGACATTTTTTACACAGAAATACCAGTTCCAAAATATTAATTTACCATATAATTAACGACTCATAATATGCAAGACAAGGATAAACTGAGTCAAAATATACCAAAAAATGTAAAGATTTTTTTAATGTTACAAAAAATTACAGAAAACTACATTAGTACTGTTAGACTTGTATGGGTACAATTTGGTTTGATCCATAAGTGAATAAAACGGCCTGAGAATTGGTCAGGAAAAAAGTGACAGTGTGCAAGCAAAAAGATGAATTTATCCAATAAGATTTCACACTAGACATCTATATCAGCTGATACTCTCAATTTCGGTTACTGCTATGTGAATAATGATAATAGGAAAAAAAATATTCAATAGAGGAGCAGTGATACGATGTCTATCTATGCTGCAGGCAATACATGTAATAGGAAAGGGTACAATCAAAAACAGGAGTAATTACCCATAGTATTTGTAGATCCTGCCAAGACCATGGCCACATTCCCCAACGTGTGTTTCGCGTTAATGTTGCTTCCTCAGGGAGCGTGGCTTAAGTATGGCAGCCGGTATAAATATCGCACTATTCCAGTCACATGACCAGCAAACTATCAGTGGTTTTGTTGCGAGCTTGCTCACGCTCCCGTCACGGACCCTAAACTCCTCCCATCCCCCCCCTCTCCCACGTCATAATTATGTGAGCTGGCCGGCTCCAGGCTATACATCAGGCAAGCACAGACGGGAAGACAGAAGGGACGTGGCGAGCGGAAACCTGAGACCCAGCACATGCGCACCTGGCATGCAAGACGAGAAAAAATAAAGTGACAAGTTGGCAAATACAACATTAAATACAAAATTTGTATTTAGTGTATTTTTGTATGATAATTCAAGTTGTTTAATGATATCAGTGCATTTTTATCTTTTTCAAGAATATAGGGACACCACATGTCAATTATAATAGATTATGCGATGCCGTCAATGCAATCTATTACATGGGAACATAAGGATTATTTTCATATAAGATTTCCCAACATTTCCTTGTGGTATGCCCCAAATGTATATGATTCATTTATATGCACTGTTGTTGTTGTTTTTATTGTGTGTTACAATTTTGTATTGTGTGCAGGACAAATCCAAGGTGTTTTATGTCACTAGAGCACTTTTCTTTTTTCTTTTTTTGTTAATATTTCTCAACATATAGGTGCTTCTCACAAAATTAGATTATCATCAAAAAGTTAATTTATTTCAGTTCTTCAATACAAAAAGTGAAGCTCATATATTATATACAGTCATTACAAACAGAGTGATCTATTTCAAGTGTTTATTTCTGTTAATGTTGATGATTATGGTTTACAGCCAATGAAAGCCCAAAAGTCATTATCTCAGTATATTAGAATACTTTATAACACCAGCTGGAAAAAATGATTTTAAAATCCGAAATGTTGACCTACTGAAATGTATGTTCAGTAAATGCACTCAATACTTGGTCGGGGCTTCTTTTGCATCAATTACTGCATCAATGCAGCATGGCATGGAGGCGATCAGCCTGTGGCACTGCTGAGGTGTTATGGAAGCCCAGGTTGCTTTGATAACAGCCTTCAGGTCGTCTGCATTGTTGGGTCTGGCGTCTCTCATCTTCTTCTTGACACTACCCCATAGATTCTCTATGGGGTTAAGGTCAGGGGAGTTTTCTGGCCAATCAAGCACTGTTGTTTTTAAACCAGGTATTGGTACTTTTGGCAGTGTGGATCGGTGCCAAGTCCTGCTGGAGAATGAAATTTCCATCTCTAAAACGCTTGTCGGCAGAGGTAAGCATGAAGTGCTGTAAAATTTCTTGGTAGATGGCTGCGCTGACTTTGGTCTTGAAAAACCACAGTGGACCTACACAGGCAGATGACAAGGCTCCCCAACACACTAGACCTCAAGCAGCTTGGATTGTGTGCCTCTCCACTCTTCTTCCAGACTCTGAGACCTTGATTTACAAATGAAATGCAAAATTTACTTTCATCTGAAAACAACACCTTGGACCACTGAGCAACACTCCCGTTCTTTTTCTTCTTGGCCCAGGTAAGACGCTGTTCTGCATTGGTCATGAGTGGCTTGACACAAGGAATGTGACACTTGTAGCCCATGTCCTGGATACGTCTGTGTGTGGTGGCTCCAGCAGCAGTCCACTCCTTGTGAATTTCCCACAAATTTTTGAATGATCTTTTCTTAACAATCCTTTGAAGGCTGCGTTTATCCTGTTTGCTTGTTCGTTTTCTACCACACTTTTTCTTTCCTCTCATCTTTCCATTAATATGCTTGGATACTGCATTCTGTGAACAGCCAGCTTCTTTAGCAATGAGTTTATGTGACTTACTCTCCTTGTGGAGTGTGTCAATGATTGCCTTCTGGTCTTCTGTCAAGTCAGCAGTCTTCCCCATGATTGTGGAGCCTACTGAAACAGACTAAGGGACCTTTTAAACGCTTAGGAAGCCTTTGCAGGTGTTTTTTGTTAATTATTCTAATTTACTGAGATAATAACTTTTGGGTTTTCATTGGCTGTAAGCCATAATCATCAACATTAACAGAAATAAACACTTGAATTAGATTACTCTGTTTGTAATGACACTGTCTATGAGTTTCACTTTTTGTATAGAAGAACTGAAATAAATTAACTTTTTAATGATATTCTAATTTTGTGACAAGCACCTGTATATAGGGACAACACATGTCAGTTATATTGATCATGTGATGTCCACAAAATAACCTAACACATCAGGATTTGATATCCTTTATTTAATAGCACATGGCACTTTTGCACTTTATATGAATATATATTTCATGACATGATATAAAAATATAATGGGTATATTTAACAACCCATATTGGCTTCTTTAGCACATTTGCCAACATATCACTTTATTTTTTCTCATCTTAAAGGGACACTGTCACCTGAATTTGGAGGGAACAATCTTTAGCCATAGGGGCGGGGTTTTTCGGGTGTTTGATTCACCCTTTCCTTACCCGCTGGCTGCATGCTGGCTGCAATATTGGATTGAAGTTCATTCTCTGTCCTCCGTAGTACATGCCTGCACAAGGCAATCTTGCCTTACGCAGGCGTGTACTATGGAGGACAGAGAATGAACTTCAATCCAATATTGCAGCCAGCATGCAGCCAGCGGGTAAGGAAAGGGTGAATCAAACACCCGAAAACCCCGCCCATATGGCTAAAGATTGTTCCCTCCAAATTCAGGTGACAGTGTCCCTTTAAATGCAGGGTATGCATTTGCTGAGTCTCAGGCACCCTGCGGGAGGAGGGGTTTCCTCTGTGTGCCTCAAAAAAGTGTTTGGATAAACCTGAAGATGAACAGTTAACCCCTTCACGACATTCGTCATACATGTATGGCACATGCCGGGTCTCCTGCGCTGAGCCCACATCTTTTCCGGCACATGTCAGCTGATTTCAACAACTGACATGTGCCCCTGACAGCCGCCGGTGTTATCCTGTTGCCGTAAATGCCGCTGTCAATCTCGGACAGTGGCATTTAACATGATTGTGCTGGGAGCACGTCACTAATTCTGTCCATCGGCACCCGTGTCACATGACCGCAAGTTGCTGATGGGTTGGCATGATAACCCAGGGTCTGCAGCAGACCTCTGTAGTTGTCATTGCCAAATTGCTATGAGCGGCGCCCAGCGGTTGGGGCTCATATAAAGTGAGCATTTCTGCTACACAGAGCAGGGCTAAAGCCCAGCTTTGTGTGGCACAAGCGATCAGATCGCAGCTTCTAGTTTCCCATGGAGACTATTGAAGCAAGTGTAAAGTAACAAAAAATGTTTTTAAAAATATTTGAAAAATTTAAAACTATAAAAGTTGTAATCATCCCCAATTCAAAATAAAATAATTTTAAATAATTAAAAAATACACATATTTGGTTTTGTCGCATTCAGAATCGCCCAATCTATCAATATATAAAAAGAATTAATCAGATCGGTAAACGTCGTAACAAAAAAAGTCAAAAACGCCAGAATTCGTTTTTTTTTGGTCGATGCAACATTGCATTAAAATGCAATAAATGGCAATCAAAACATTTTATCTACACCAAAATGGTATCAATATAAACATCAGCTCGTTGCACAAAAAATAAGCTTCTAGCTACGGGTCTCAGAAAATGACACAATTTTTTTTTCTTTTAACACACTGTTTTTTGTTCACTAATTGAATTAAAAACAACCTATACATGTTTGGTATCTACGAACTTGTAATGACCTGCAGAATCATAATGGCATGTCAGATTTAGCATTTGGTGAACATGTTAAAAAAAAAAATCCCCAAAAACAATTGTGGATTTGCATTTTTTATGCAATTTCACTGTACTTGGAATTTTGTTTCCCGTTTTTCAGTACACTATATGGAAAAATCAATGGTGTTGTTCAAAAGTATAAAATCGTTCAGCAAAATAGAAAGTTATGGCTCTGGGAAGAAGGGGAGCAAAAAGCAGGAGTGGAAAAATGAAAATGGCCCGGGGTGAAGGGGTTAAACTGTGTGGAGTCAGGTGCGGATGCAGCAACATGTTCTGCTATTCGCTGTTTGAGCACACGTGTTGTGCACTGTTTTTAATATTTTTGGCATGTAATAAAGGCAGCTAAACACTCATTTGTTTATTTTACTCCCTTCTAACAGCGCCCTTAATTCTACAGCCCTTTACAGACATCTTCGCTGTCCCCATTGGGTCTCACAATCTAAATTCCCCATCAGTATATGTCTTTGGAGCATGGAATAAAACCAAGGTACCCAGAGAAAACCCACGCAAACACGAGGAGAACATACAAACTCCTTGCAGATGTTGTCCTTGACGGGATTTGAACATAGGACCCCAGCGCTGCAAGGCTGCTGTGCTATCCACTGATCCACTATGCTGTCCATGCGTGGTATTACAATTAATAAACACATTAATGTTACATATTCTATTGGTATTAATTGGAAACATCTCCGTTTTTAACATAGATTTGCAAAAATTACATTTATTGGTTCCACATTTATACGAGCTCTTAATACTAAGCTAATTGTTAATATGTCCAATATTACTACTGTAAAAACTAGGAGAAAAAAATGGATCTATTAGTAGTTTTCATAGCCAAATATCTATTATCTTTCCTCTATAACAAAAACAAAATTTAAAACACTGTAAAAAAAAATTGCTTTGCGCAGCCATTTTCTAAGACTGCATGTGAGCTTATTTTCTATATACAGAGGTGACATTTTAATTCATACCATGAATGAAAGTATTCACCCCCTTGGCCTTTTTCTTCTTTTGCTACCTCACAAACCGGAATTTCACTATTTTTTTTGAGGGTTTGCATCAGTTCATGTAGAGAACATGCTTACAACTGTGAACATTTTAGTTTTCTTTTTATTGTGCAGCAAACAACAAATAGGCCAAATAATTGAAAATTTCAATGTGCATAACTATTCACCTCCCTAAAGTAATTTGTAGAGCCTCCTTTTGTAGCAATTACAGCTGCAAATCACTTTGGATAAGTCTCTATGAGCTTTCCACATTTGGTCACTGGTATTTTTGGCTATTCCTCAAGGCTTCAGCTCCTTCAAGTTAGATGGTTTCCTCTGGTGAAGACCAATCTTCAAGTCTGACCAGATACTGACTGGGGGTGAAATTCAGCCCTGGCATTTGAAATCACACAGGCCCATGTTGTCCTCGTC
Source organism: Ranitomeya variabilis (assembly GCF_051348905.1). Taxonomy (NCBI): domain Eukaryota; kingdom Metazoa; phylum Chordata; class Amphibia; order Anura; family Dendrobatidae; genus Ranitomeya; species Ranitomeya variabilis. Next base: position 504,919,621 of record NC_135235.1, read on the forward strand.
CCCAAGCACTTGATGGAATATATTAACAAGATTTACTACAAGACCAATATTTCTAAAGATACCCGTGGCCTCCTGGGGTAAGTGAAGGAGTCAGCAACTTTGTGCTCCGACACAATTCTTAATAGTATGGGTGTTTTGAGAATATCGACTCTGTTAACAACATAGCAGACAAGGCAGCCCTCAACCAGACAGGCCCCTCTGGCATTTGACAGGATTGCCAGATGGCCAGTCCGGCCCTGAGCCTGACCATAGATTCTCAACTGGATTAAGGTCCGGGCTTTGACTAGGCCATTCCAAAACATTTACATGTTTCCCCTTAAACCACTCGAGTGTTGATTTAGCAGTTTGCTTTGGGTCATTGTCTTATTTGAAGGCGAACCTTAATCCCAGTCTTAAATCACTGACAGACTGAAACAGGTTTTGCTCAAGAATATCTCTGTATTTCGCAACATCCATCTTCAACTCAACTAGGACCATTTTCACTGTCCCTGCTGCTGAAAAACATCCCCACAGCATGATGCTGCCACCACGTTTCACTGTGTGGATGGTATTCTTGGGGTGTTGGTTTGGCACCAGACATAAAGTTTACCTCGGTGGCCAAAAAGTTCAATTTTGATCTCATCTGACCACAACATCTTCATCCATACATTTGGGGAGTCTCCCACATGTCTTTTGTCCACCTCAAAACAAACCTTACAATTTTTGAGTGTAACAAGAGAGAAAGAGCAGGATATGGACACCTTCACTGATTTGATGGAGACTACAGGTGGTCCGAGGATTGAAAATGAATATTTTGTAAAGGATAAAAAAATGGCAGATTTTTTTAAAAGGTATTTATTGTTATTATAAAAAAGTAATATTCACAATAAGTACCCAGTAATAAAGCAATTGCTCTGCCATTTTTTATCCTTTCTAAAATATTCATTTTCAAAATATTCATTTTCATACCTCCGATCACCTGGAGTCTCCATCACATCAGTGGAAGCGCCCATATCCTGCTCTTGTTCTCTTGGTACACTGAACTGGAGCCCTCCGAAGGAATGCTTATGAAGGTAATTGCTTGCACCAGAATTGTTTAGGGGGTTCATCGCAGAAGGGGTGAGTACATGCCAATTTTTAGTTATTTGATCCCACAAATTTAATTTATGGCTATATTTTTCTCACTTCACCAACTTACACAATTTAGTGCTGATGCATCACAGACTAACTGAATTGCAAGAATATTTAAACACAGGTTGTAATGTAAAAAAAAAGGTAAACAGCCAAGGAGGTGAATACGCAAATCACTGTATGATGTTTTGAGCGCTTCTTATTTCTTTTTGTACGGGAAGTGCTTTTGATTTATTTATTTGAGTTAAATTCATTTTATAATTTGATGGACTGCACTTTTACAGACACCGCAATGATAAATATGTAAATTTTTTTCATTCTTTGTGAATGATAAGGAGAATAAACTTTATATACTGTCTATATATATTTTTTTTATTTATTTTTTTTTTATCCCCATAGGGCCATGAACCTTTGATTACTTTTTATATACTGCAATGCAACAGTATTGCAGTGTACAGGAACAAATCTGATCTCCAGTTTCACAGGGGCACCATTAGGCCGGTTTCACACGTCAGTGGCTCCGGTACGTGAGGTGACAGTTTCCTCACGTACCGGAGACACTGACACACGTGGACCCATAAAAATCAATGCATCTGTGCAGATGTCATTGATTTTTTGCGGACTGTGTCTCCGTGTGCCAAACACGGAGACATGTCAGTGTTCGTGGGAGCGCACGGATTACACGGACCCAATAGAGTCAATGGGTCCGTGTAAAACACGGACCTCACACGGACGTTCTCTGTCTGGGGTCCGTGTGCGTGCAGGAGACAGCGCTACAGTAAGAGCTGTCCCCCCCACATGGTGCTGAAGCCGCGATTCATATGTTCCCTGCAGCAGCGTTTGCTGCAGAGAAAATATGAAGAAGTGTTTAAAATAAAGATCTATGTGTCCGCCGCCCCCCCACCCCCTGTGCGCCCCTCCCGCTGTTCAGAAAATACTCACCCGCTCCCACGTTGGCTGTCACTCCTTCCTCTCTGCCCCGCGCCTCCTACTGTATGCGGTCACGTGGGGCCGCTCATTTACAATCATGAATAGTCGGCTCCGCCCCTATGGGAGGTGGAGCCACATATTCATGACTGTAAATGATCGGCCCCACGTGACCGCATACACTAGAAGCTGCAGCCAGACCAGGAAGCAGCGAGGGAGGCGGGTAAGTATTTTCTGAACAGCGGGGGGGGGGGGGGCGGCGGACACATAGATCTTTATTTTAAACACTATTCTTCATATTTTCTCTGCAGCAAACGCTGCTGCAGGGAACATATGAATCGCGGCTTCAGCGCGATGCAGGGTACCACACGCGTGGGTACCACACGCTCCGTCTGGTACCCACTCGTATGGCCTACGTGAGTTCCCAGGCACACGGACACGGATAACTCCGGTACCGATTTATTCCGGTACCGGAATTATCTGGACGTGTGGGACAGCCCTTATAGTGGATACCGGCAAAGGGAGCCTTCAGCATTGCAAATCATCAGTATTTTGTAATATCACTTGGGATAGACGATGGGCGTCAGAATGATTGCTCCACTGCTGTCACAGATTGCTACTGTTTAACCATCTAAGCCTATGTGCCCACGTTACGGGTTTGTTTGCGGATTTCGCACCGTTTTTGAAAAATCCGCAGGTAAAACCGCGGATTTCCTGCATTTTTTGTGCGGATTTCACATGCAGTTTTACACCCGCGGATTCCTATTGAGGAACAGGTGTAAAACGCTGCGGAATCCGCACAAAGAATTGACATGCTGCGGAAAATACACCACAGTGTTTCCGTGCGGTATTTTCCGCATCATGGGCACTGCGGATTTTGTTTTCCATAAGTTTACTTGGTACTGTGCACAGCATGAAAAACTGCTGCGAATCCGCAGCGGCCAATCCGCTGTTGATCCGCAGCCAAATCCGCAACGTGTGCACATACCCTAAAAGTCGCTGTCAATCAGAGCTTTCTCCGGTTGCTGCTGTTAGCAGCAGGTGTCAGCTGTATAAGGGTATGTGCACAATATCTCTATGTATCACTCAAGATTTCAGCATAGCTGTTGGTGCCATTTTTCTAGGATATATCATTAATCACTAAGTATAACTGATGTGATAATAAAAAGTTTCTGCTGTACCAGGAAACTTTGTCTGCCATCAGTTTAACTTTTCCGGGCATTCACATGGTTTGTCATGGACTGGAATTGAACCAACCGTGCCACCCTTCACAGAAAGATAAACCTAGGCAATAAAAGACAAGGTAGCACAGGGCAGGCGTTCCTAGTATTAATGACTCTTTATTTCTAGTTATTGGCTGGAATACCAAGACTTACATTTTATCAATTGAAAACATTGAGCAAATAAAAAAATACAGCGCTAGAATTTCTGTTGAGATATTCTTTTATTTGGCAAGGAGAAATGCACAAACGTACAGTGTCCAGAATCCCTTCTGGTTTGGTTTTTCAGTTCATAATTTGCTTCACCTTTAAGAAAAAACAAAAACCCTTTCTAATTCAATCATCTTTCACTGGAGCCTTGACCAGGAAATCGCAAGGCACATACAGCTCTGGCAAAAGTGAAGAGAACACTGCAAAATGTTCAGCTTGTCTGATTTCTCTACTTATAGGTATATTTTTGAGCAAAATATAAATTGTTCTTTTATTCTATAAACTACTGACAATAAGACTCCGAAGTGCCAAGCAATACATTTTGTATTTATTTTCTAAAAATGAGAAATGGTCAAAATAACAAAAAAAATGAATTGCTTGCAGACCTCAAATAATGCAAAAAAAAAAAACAAGTTCATAATCATGTAGAAACAACAATACTAATCTTTTAAATCGGGATGAGTTCAGAAATCAATATTTTGTGGAATAACCATGATTTTTAATCACAGCTTTCGTGCGTCTTGGCATGCTTTCCACCAGTCTTTCACACTGCTTCTGGGTGACCTTATGCCACTCCTAGTACAAAATGTAAGCAGTTCTTCTTCGTTTGATGACTTGTGACTATCCATCTTCCTCTTAATTACATTCCAGAGGTTTTTAATGGGAATCAGGTTTTTGTTATTTTAACCATTTCTTATTTTCAGAAAATATATACAAAATTTATTGCTTGGAAATTCAGAGACATGTTGTCAGTAGTTTATGGAATAAAAGAACAATTTACATTTTACTCAAAAATATACCTATAAACAGAGAAATCAGACAAACTGAACATTTTGCAGTGGTCTCTTAATTTTTGCTAGAGCTGTACATGCAAGCCAATTGGCGGTCATTTCCTAACCTGCTTAAATAGGCCGACCGCACCTCCATGCGCACAGAACGATCCTAAATACATAGTTCTGTGCATGTAGCATATCATTTATCATGGCAGCACATGTCCTGTTTACACAGGAGAACATTGACAATTAGCAAGCTTAAAAATCATTTCACCTGACCAACAAGTGCTTTGCTTGTTTTTACCATCAGTTTTTCTCATAGAAAAAATAAAATAAAAAACTCATGTGTGAAAAATTAACATCTGAATGAGCCATTAAAGGCAATCTGTCACCAGGGTTTTGCTTTGATCCTGAGAGCAGAATGATATAGGGACAGAAACCCTGATTCCAGCAATGTGTCACGTACTGGGCTGCTTGCTGTAATTTTGATAAAAATCACTGTTTTCTCTGCTGCAGATCTACCAGTTCTCTGAATGCTGAACTCTGTATAACCCTGCCCACACCACTGATTGGTAGCTGTCTGTGTACACTGTGCATAGGCAGAAATCTGCCAATCAGTGGTAGTTCCGGGATTATACAGAGAAAGAGGAGTACAAGGCACGAGACGGGTCCTGTAGTGATAATATCCTGCTGATAAAACAATGACTTTATGATAATTAACACACAGCCCCAGTAAGTGGTGCAAGGCTAGAGTCAGGATCTCTGCCATTCCATCATGCAGTGCTCAGATTAAATAGTAAATGTCTGATGACAGCTTTCCTTTAGGGCTCACTTACACTGCCGTATAGTCTCTCATGCGAGAGCATCAGGGATTGATTCAAGTGTCCTCTTAATGTGATCCGATTCTGTCGCATGAGACAATCGCAGCACAGGTGTGGAGAAGATGGAGAACTTAATTTCTCCATCTTCTCCATTGTCTCTGTGCGCGTACATCGGACTGCACTCTGATGACATCCGATGTTGTCCGAAGGTTTACACGCACCCATAGACTCGTATGAGTGCTCATGGCCCGATATTGGATGCTCTCACAGCTTGCGGCGATTATTTTCTCAGCCTTCTGATACACCAGTGTGAACGAGCCCTGAAGGTGAGAAATGTGGCAATATCTCCATTCATGCTACAAAAGACTGTGCTCAATAGTCAGTTTTTTTATGTGTAGATGTGTTAGTAAATGTGGTTACAATGTGACAACAGTGGATATTCCAACCAAATACAATGAATGAGGCAGAATACTAATGATTTCAGTTTTTAGAAGAACTTTATCTAGCACACCATGATTTTCAAAAACCTGGAAAATCGCTGTACGATGAACTGATGTGTGATCTAAACATACCATTTACACAGAGTGGTCCAAGAGCAGGCAGATATGTCTACCCAACCTCTGGAGCTGTCTTCTATGATGGATACATTAGTGTGGAATTCCTATGCAATCTGGAAATCTGGTATTAAGTTTGGAAATGTCCTAAAACTTTTAGTTGAACTCATCAATTTTTATGGTTTATTTAAAAAAAAAACAACAAAAACCTAAAATGAAGTTTAAAGCCCCAGAGATATCAAGCTTGCTAGAGTACAATATATGTGTTTTCAAAGCCATTGTAAGTAAAGGGAGGTGTTTTTGGAGCGCACGAGGCTGTTTGAGACAGGCAAGCTAGAGGATTGACACTGCATGACGTGAGATCCTCATGGGGCTGGAAATACACAGCATCTTCCGAAAACACTGACGGGTCTTCATTGAAATAGTTGTATGGTCTAAGGTAAAAGCCTACTCCATTTCCTGCAGTCACTGTGTTGGGGATATCTTCTGCATGGGGAATGTGCAAGAAACCAGTGGTTATCCAAGCCACCAAATCCTATAAATAAAACATAAGGTCGGTGTTAAATTTGAGTTCAATGACCAAGAATTAACCTACTTGCTAACCTGAACAACTGTGCAAAACAACAGTAACTCAAAATATCAACTAAAATATTTATGTATTCATTGGCAAAAATTGAGATTGCCATGTAATTTTTTTAATAAATGCCCTGACATGTAACACATGTGTATGCCATACGCTGGGTGCAGGTGTATAGAGGGGGTTCGGGAGCTGAGCCCGCACTATTCCCAGAAGATGTCAGATGTATTACACAGTCAGCATCTGTGCTAACAGCAGCGAACAGAGTTAAGCTTTTATCACTGCTGCTCAAACTTCTGTCACTGTCTATTTAGGAGATTATATGCAAATTGCCTCTTCAGAAAAAAAGAGGACTTGACTCTATAGCGCCACCTGTTGGAAGTAGCGATCCTACAAGTCACAATCAACCCTTTAACGAGTCGTGCAATATGACTTAGGATAAAAGCCAAATCAGTATCTCAATTCGCAGACACGGTGTTTCGGGCTGTTGGCCCTCGTCAGTGCGAAGCATGAGAACTAATTTGGCTATTTAGGAGATTGGCATTTAAGATACGTGATCCTGTAGTGCATCTGTTTGGGCGCCATCCGCCTCACCGCAACATGATCACAGGTCACCAGTGGTTTGAAATGACAGCCATTGGGCTGGCAGAAAGCTCCCACAGATGCCATAGTTTTTAGCTGGTTATTTTTAATGCACCATGAACGCCGCAAAAACTGAACCCAAAAATCTAAAGCGGAATAGCAATTGTTTCTTTTTACCAAATTGTTGTACTTGGACTATTTTTTTCCTGTTATCCAATATATTGTTTGTAAAAAAATTTATGGTGGCATTCAAAATTAGAACTTTTCCCTAAAAAAAAAATAGCTACACTGATAGAAAAATAAAAAAGTAATGACTCTTGGGGAAGGAAAAACAAAAATGAAAATTGGGGTTAAACAATGCTCAACTATCAACTATTTCTATCCAACATGTATGGCTACCTATAGTATACATAGTTAGTGGTAGAAAATTACACCACATAAAGTTTAATATGTCTAAATGGTCATGTCTAGTGTTGAGCATTCCGATACTGCAAGTATCGGGTATCGGCCGATACTTGCTGTATCGGAATTCCGATACCGAGATCCGATATTTTTGTGATATCGGGTATCGGTATCGAAACAACATTAATGTAAAAATGTGTAAAAGAGAGAATTAAAATAAAAAATATTGCTATACTCACCTCTCCGACGCAGCCTGCACCTTACCGAGGGAAGCGGCAGCGTTCTTTGTTTAAAATTCGCGCTTTTCTTTCCTTTACGTGAGTCCCGGCTTGTGATTGGTTGCGTGCCGCCCATGTGACCGGGACGCAACCAATCACAGCAAGCCGTGACGTAATTTCAGGTCCTTCAGGATTTTAAAATTACGTTCCGGCGTTGTGATTGGTTGCGTCGCAGTCACATGGGCGACGCAACCAATCACAGCAAGCCGTGACGTAATTTCAGGTCCTTAAGGATTTTAAAATTACGTCCCGGCTTTGTGATTGGTTGCGTCGCAGTCACATGGGAGACGCAACCAATCACAAGCCGTGACGTCACGGGAGGCTGGACACGCGCGCATTTTAAAATGGGCGCGTGTCCAGCCTCCCGTGACGTCCCGGCTTGTGATTGGTTGCGCCGCGATCAACCAATCACAAGCCGGGAGGCTGGACACGCGCCCATTTTAAAATTTTAAAATGCGCGCGTGTCCAGCCTCCCGGCTTGTGATTGGTTGACCGCGGCGCAACCAATCACAAGCCGGGACGTCACGGGAGGCTGGACACGCGCCCATTTTAAAAAGCGCGCGTGTCCAGCCTCCCGTGACGTCACGGCTTGTGATTGGTTAATGGCGGCCATGTTGCCGGGACGCGGACCAATCACAGCAAGCCGTGACGTAATTTCGTCACGGCTTGCTGTGATTGGTCCGCGTCCCGGCAACATGGCGCCGTGACCAATCATAAGCCGGGACGTCACTGGAGGCTGGACACGCGCGCTTTTTAAAATGGGCGCGTGTCCAGCCTCCCGTGACGTCCCGGCTTGTGATTGGTTAATGGCGGCCATGTTGCCGGGACGCGGACCAATCACAGCAAGCCGTGACGTAATTTCGTCACGGCTTGCTGTGATTGGTCCGCGTCCCGGCAACATGGCCGCCCTGACCAATCACAAGCCGGGACTTCACGTAACCAAGTAAAAGCGCGAATTTTAAACAAACAACGCTGCCGGTTCCCTCGCTGAGGTCCAGGCTGCGTCGGAGAGGTGAGTATAGCGATATTTTTTATTTTAATTCTTTCTTTTACACATTTATATGGATCCCAGGGCCTGAAGGAGAGTTTCCTCTCCTTCAGACCCTGGGAACCATCAGGAATACCGTCCGATACTTGAGTCCCATTGACTTGTATTGGTATCGGGTATCGGTATCGGATTGGATTTGATACTTTGCCGGTATCGGCCGATACTTTCTGATACCGATACTTTCAAGTATCGGACGGTATCGCTCAACACTAGTCATGTCCACAATTTGAGGTGTGTGAGATGTAGAGCACTTGCTGGACTGGGATCACGTCCAGGAATGATCATTATAAAGTTTTATTCACATTTCTTTCGATTTATGTTGTGGTTTTTGCCCAAACAGATTACTGGGTTAAATTTCTACACTACACCCCAAAAGGCAATCTGTACATGACATTACGTAAAGGCCACTAAGGAAACCGATGTGGCCTAAGGTTCCCAGACACTCACCTCATCTTGAATACTTTCATTGTCAATAAAGGTGGAGAACTGAACTACAGGTGACCATGGATCATTTTGGTTATAAATGCTGCTGCTCATTTGCTCTTCTTCTTTGTGTTTGGTTACAGCCAACTTATATCTGGAAAAACAAAGGGGAAAAAATGGAATAGTTAAAGTCCAAGAAATTCACCTTATGAGGAGCATAGCTATAAGTTTACGAAGAGAACTGTTGCACCAGTGGGTCTAGTGTCCGAGAGGCTCCGAAGGCCTTATGCCACATAAGGAAACACCAGTATTATAAATGTCACATTGTAAGCAGAGGTCATTTTTCATATTTTCCACTAGGGCCTAGGAGCTTCAAGCTTCCAGTTTGGAACCCATTACACATAGAAAGAGCTTGAATGCATAACGGTCAACATCATAGTTAATGTTAATGTATATGCATATGGAGCCTATATGACTCTGAGTACTTTCTAACCAAATACAAATACAGTGGCATAACCTGAAGCTAATGGTCCGAATACAAAATCTCGAACAGGGCCCCCAACTATCATAGTTTTTTCAATAGTACTAGTTTTGTCATATGGGCAAAAGGAACCTTTTGGGTTGCCCTAGACTCTAGGGCACAAAAGCAACACCATCTCCAAAGCCTACTATAGTTATAACTTTGGACAAATAATAAAAGGATAAATGACCATTCACTGACATGAGACAAGAATAGACCCTGCCTGTAATCTGGAGGAGATGAGAAGAGTGACTTGACATGCGGATGACGCTGCCGCTCTATATAACACCACAATAGCTGTAGCTTTGGAATCTGCTGCCCCTCTTACACATACCAAAGCTCGTAAAATCAACAGACAGCCCTGGCACAACAGCCTGACCAAAGAACTGAGGCGAGTTTCCAGGGCTGCTGAGTAAAGATGGAAAAGATCCCACACCAACGAGCACTTCATCGCATTCAAACAGTCCCTCACTACTTTCAAGTTTCAAGGCCACACTCGCCACAGCTAAACAAACCTACTTCTCATCTCTCATATCCTCCCTGTCTCACAACCCTAAACAGTTATTCAACTCTCTCCTCCGTCCCCCAGCACCTCCTCCCTCCCCACTCATCTCAGCTGAAGACTTTGTCTCATTTTTCAAGCATAAGGTTGATAACATCAGAGACAGTTTTGGTCAACAACCCCCAGAGCCCTTCCTCCCAACTTCCCAGCCCTCCACCTCCAAAAACTTCTCCATTTTCCACCATTACAGAAGATCGACTCTCCACTCTACTCTCAAGATCGCAACTCACCACCTGTGCACTTTACCCAATCCCATCCCACTTCATCCCAAACCTCACCACAGTCTTCATCCCAACCCTAACCCATCTCTTCAACCTATCACTAACAACTGGTGTTTTCCCCTCAAGCTTTAAATATGCCTCAATCACATCTATCCTCAAAAAGCCCTCTCTTGACCCATCCACTGTATCTAGCTATTGCGCTATATCACTTCTCCCTTATGCCTCCAAACTACTGGAACAACACATCTATCTTGAACTGTCCTCCCATCTCTCTTCTTGCTCCCTCTTCGACCACTTACAATCTGGCTTCCGGTCACACCACTCCACTGAAACTGCCCTAACTAAAGTCACCAATGACCTATTAACCGCCAAGAGCAAGCGACACTACTCTGTCATCCTCCTCCTGGGCCTGTCCTCTGCCTTTGACACAGTGGACCATTCCCTATTACTACAGACCCTCTCATCCCTTGGCATCACAGACGTGGCCCTATTCTGGATCTCGTCATATCTAACAGACCGAACATTCAGCATCTCCCACTCACACACCACCTCCTCACCTCGCCCCCTATCTGTCGGAGTCCCGCAAGGTTCAGTCCTAGGGCCCCTGCTCTTCTCCATTTACACCTTTGGCATGGGACAGCTCATAGAATCTCACAGCTTTCAATATCATCTCTATGCTGATGACACACAGATCTACATGTCTGGACCAGATATCACCTCCCTACTAACCAGAATCCCTCAATGTCTGTCCACTATTTCATCCTTCTTCTCTGCTAGACTTCTGAAACTTAACATGGACAAAACAGAATTCCTCATCTTTCCCCCATCTCACGTGACCCCCCCAACGAACCTATCCATTACAGTAAACGGCTGCCCACTCTCCCCAGTCCCACAAGGTCGCTGCCTCGGGGTAATCCTTGACACTGATCTCTCCTAAAAAAAACAACATATCCAAGCCCTTTCCACTAACTGTCGACTTCAACTCAAAAATATTTCACGGATCCGTACATTCTTCAACCAAAAATCTGCAAAAACCCTAGTCCATGCCCTCATCATCTCTCGCCTTGACTACTGCAACCCCCTACTCTGTGGCCTCCCCTCGAACAGTCTTGCACCCCTCCAATCTATTCTAAACTCTGCTGCCCGACTAATCCACCTGTCCCCCCGCTATTCCCCGGCCTCTCCCCTTTGTCAATCCCTTCACTGGCTCCCCATTGCCCAGAGACTCCAGTACAAAACCCTAACCATAACATACAAAGCCATCCACAACCTGTCTCCTCCATACATCTGTAACCTCGTCTCCCTGTACTTACCTGCACGCAACCTCCGATCCTCACAAGATCTCCTTCTCTACTCCCCTCTTATCTCCTCTTCCCACAATCGTATACAAGATTTCTCTCGCACATCACCCCTACTCTGGAACCCTCTACCACAACATATCAGACTCTCGCCTACCATCGAAACCTTCAAAAAGAACCTGAAGACTTACCTCTTCCAACAAGCCTACAACCCACAGTAACCACCGATCGACCAAACGGCTGCACAACCAGCTCTACCCTCGCCTACTGTATTCTCACCCATCCCTTGTAGATTGTGAGCCCTCACGGGCAGGGTCCTCTCTCCTCCTGTACCAGTTGTGACTTGTATTGTTTAAGATTATTGTACTTGTTTTTATTATGTATACCCCTCCTCACATGTAAGGCGCCATGGAATAAATGGTGCTATAATAAATAATAATAATAACAACAATAATGATAGATTACTGACAACACTGTTTTGCTTTAGTGTCTAAAAATTAGGAAGCTAGCATTTTATGCAAACCTCATATATGGCATTTTGTGTGGTTAAAAAGGACTAGTTACTGGATGCAGACATATTCACATTTGTTTCATCTGGAGCCCACTATGTGAAATCTCTGCTTGTAGTGCAACCTGGCTTTTCTTCTCTTCAAACATGCAATTTCACTCCTCCTTCCAAGACACTCCCAATCACAGCTCGATAGAGTCTGAGACTGATAGACTCCTAGATCAGCTGTGTATGGCAGGGAGGGAGGAGTGAAAACAAACGCCACCAGAGAAGACGCTGAAGAAATGCCTAGTAGGACTGCAAGCAAAGATTTCACATAATGAACTCCTAAAACAACGTATGAGAATACCTCTACAATATAGTGACACAGCTCAAAACGAAAAAAAAAATAATGGCAGAATCAAGGGAGCTCAGGGTGCTTGACAAGGAATTTAACTGAATTTGTTTGAGCAAGTGACAGATCATCTTTAAAGGGGTGATCCGCCACCTAAAATATATTTTCTAAATATCTATCCTTACACCTTAACCACTTTTGCAATTTGCTTTATTACACAATACCCTAAAGCTTTCCCAATCTTGCTAATTTCCAAATGTGGCTTTTTTACTGTACTTCCTGTGACGTTTCATTTGAGAGGATTCTCAAATGTGACGTCACAGGAGGCTGGCGCTGCGCTAAATCTCGGTAGCATCCACTGCCCCTCCTGGAACAAGCTATCTCAGGGGACAGCGATGCAGTAACTCACTAGTTTTTTGCATCGCTGCCCCATCTGAAGGAGTCATAGATCCCTGGTGATGGACGCTGTGGAAGAGGTGAGTGCAGCACTGCCACTCTGCTTCTGTCTCCACCACCACAGCTTCCGTGAAAGAAGACAACTTCAGTTGATGGAGATAGAGGGTGTATAGGGCACAAAAATACTTAATTTTGAGATTAATGCCTTCAACATTACTCATAGTAAAAATGATTCTGTGTTTTGTTCTCACTTGTTAGAAGGGTCACTTGGTAATAAGTGTCACTACTTGATTAGAAGTGTTAAAGAAGCCCCTGTGATTCTCTAGAGAACAGAGATGATAGATATTGCGTGACATTACAACATTGCACTTACTTGGCCCAGTTCATCGAGTTGTGTACAGAACTTTTCTCTGGAAGATAATCTCCTGCAAAGCTGACCATCTGGATCCTATAAGAACGCTCATGATTCCACTTATTCTTCTGTTTGCTGGCAAACTGCATGTAACGAGGCATGTGGCCTTGCTGCTCAAATGCTGCCTGGTCTTCAGACACAAGCACTTTCTTTGTAAGCTTAGTTTGTTGCAATTGCCTTTCTGGACTCCAGGGAGCTTTCAGTTCCTCAAACTCCATATCATGAGCAACCAGGGAATTATTTATTCCTACAGGCAAAAATTCACATAGGGTTAATAAGATATCATGCACAATCATAAATGACAGAAAACACATCAAAGAAAAGTGACTTTTCTTCTGCTCCAAATTTCCCCTTGTGTACTTACCGAGTTTTCTACAAAAGTATTGTGAAGGATTAGAAAAACATGGATACGTTCTCCCATAAGCATTGCCTTACCTGTCTACAGACTGTGTGGTATTATAGCTCAACCCCATTCACTTCAATGAAGAAAAGCTGTAATACGAGACACAAAGTCATTTCAGTAGGCCAGCATTTCGGATGTTAAAATCATTTTTTTCAAGCTGGTGTTATAAAGTATTCTAATTTACTGAGATAGTGACTTTTGGGTTTTCATTGGCTGTAAACCATAATCCTCAATATTAACAGAAATAAACACTTGAAATAGATCACTCTATTTGTAATGACTCCATCTAATATATGAGTTTCACTCTTTGCATTGAAGAACTGAAATAAACTAACTTTTTGATGATATTCTAATTTTGTGAGATGCACCTGTATTTATTATTCCAGCAAGAACTACTGGTGCTCAGTTCTTCATGGCGGTGCCCAATATTTTAAGTGCTCCTTTTCTCCCACTTGTTTGCCCTCTATTTATCTCTGCCTCTTCTTTGACAGCTCCAGCTACATAGAGCCAGAGAAGGGCAGAAATAGATGGAAATCAAGCAGATGGTAAGGTGTACTGTATATAAGTGACTGAAGCCAAGGGTGCACTGACCACCTGTACATGGTTTGAACAGTCATTTTGACAGACTCCCTTTAACTTTATAATGGGGAGAGCTACATTCACAAATGGCCTTCCCGTCTCCTAAGTGCTCCCTGAGGGCAAAGATTTTTGGCAGTGAATATCCAGTCCATCAGTTGAACATGATTTATTTTCTGAAGATGGTAGTTATCGAGAACTTCCAACAGTAAAGGCCCACAACATGCAAAATGGGCAATATACAGTATATTAATCTATATGAAATCTATTACAGTGAACGGCGAGTTAGAGGATTATTCCCAACATCAAAAGTTATCACACATCTAGTCAGATCCAACTGATTCCGAGAACAGGGCATTTTACCCCATGCCGACATGTAATAGTATGCCACATATCGGGTGTAATGTATGGAGTAGGTTAAGGAGGAGCATACCTGTAACAGCAGCAACCAGAGCTATTTCCTGTTGCTGCTGTTTGCCCATTAAAATGCTGCTGTCCCCAGTGGTGACGGGACAATGTTGTATCACGTGCAGGCTGCAGATAGTCAATGGCTGCTGTTTGGCTGCAGCTCATCAATATTTCTTCAGGGGAATGTCCACTCTGAAAAAATAGTATAGGCTGCAACTGACGAGTAGCCACTCATTTGCTCCAGGCAGCACGTGTCACTACTGGGAACAGCGGCACAGACAACGCTGGAACAGTGAGTATACAATGTTTTTATATTGATTTGGCTACTGAAATGATAATGCAGGTGTTGTCCAATACAGGATAACCCTTTAATACTTCTATCTTTGAAAGTTTTCTTACTTTGCAATTTTTTTTTTTTTTGCATGGTATTGTACATTAGATACATTCAGCAATACTGGCAAAACAATTAATGTATGTGACAGATTAGCTGTTGGATATAAACATGGCTGATCCAGCAGCCTACTACTCATTCACAACACCTGCATGCTTGACTCGGCAACTGCACATGTGTATGGAGGGGTTGGAGAAACATCCATAACATTTATCTTAAATGTATGGTCAGATTAAAGGGGTTATCCATTTACAGCAACCTGTCCTTCAGAGGCATGCGTTTTGATAAAGTAATAAAATCAATGTTACTCACCTTCACCGAGTCCAGAGCTGCCTCTACTTTGCTGTTCTGGTCTTTGTTTACTGGCTGCAACGGTGAAGTCATAACTACAGCACAAAACACTGCTGCAGCCAATCACTAAGCTCAGTGGCTGTGCTATGTAGATGAAATGAACCACTAAGCTTGGTGATAGGCTGCAGCAGTGATGAGTGCTGAGCTTAGTGATTGGCTACAGCATTGATGAGTGCTATACTGTCATGTCGGACGCTGTTCAGACAAGGTCGTTCGACAGACAGCGGTAATTCCACTTTTGACCACTATTTGCTCATTGGCGTCGGCTAGATTTTATCTAGCTGTTCCGGGGTTAATTTACCTGATCCTCGGATTGGAAGCTGGGCCATGCCCATTGCCTTTAAATAGTTCTCCTGATCATTGGGCGTCGCCGATTATAGCTTCTGTCTTGTGCGTTGTTATCTCGGTCTGGAGTGGAGAGCTGATTGCTGGAGATTCGTTGCTGGTGGTGTATTTTCCTTAGTCTTATTTACTCCTTCCTATATTTGTATTTATTTTGCCCTGCACATTTATAGTGTATTCCTGAGTGACTGCGGCGTGGTGTATATTTTCCTTTATCCTTGTCTGTGCTAACTGTGGGTATTGGTGTATTACCTCTTCACTGGGTGGTGGGCGGAGGTTTTCAGCCTAGAGTTGAAACAGGAGACAGGGTGAGGTTCGAGGCCTGGACATGCACACCATCAGTGTAAACTCCAGGTAGAGGGTCAGTCAGGATTTCCCTAGTATGAGGGAAATTGCAGGGGCCCGGGTTATTAGCTCTCGCTCACCTAGTCTCCTCGTGACATATACTTTGTGATTGGCTGCAGCATTGATGTGTGTTGTATTAGTGTCACCAAAACTGCAGCCAGTAAGCAGATACTGCCGCAGAGACAGAGGCAGTGTTGGACTCTTGGAGAGAGTAAGGCCATGTTCACACATGGGGCTGTGCCCACGTCGCGGGAAGTAAGCGGATAATGCGCGGTTGCTACCCGGGGTGGAGGAGAGGAGACTCTCCTCCAGGCCCTGGGAAGCATGAATAGTGTAAAAAAAAAGAATTAAAATAAAAAATGATGCTATACTCACCTCTCAGCGCTGCCCGCGGCCGTCCGGTCAGAGTTGTTGTGCGAACAGGACCTGTGGTGACGTCGCGGTCACATGACCGTGATGACGCCGCGGTCAAATGATCGTGACGTCACGAAGGTCCTTCTCGCACATCATCTTTGGAATCGGACCGCCGAGTGCAGCGCCGAGGAGATCGCGACGTCAGAGGGTGAGTATAACCAATTTTTATTATTTTTATCATTACTATTGATGCTGCATATTGCTGCATATGCAGCATCAATAGTGCAGGAGTAATCCCGCAGCGGAAACCGCGGAACAAACCGCGATAAATCTGCAGGGATAACCGCAGCGGTTTTGCCCTGCAGATTTATCAATTCCGCTGCGGGAGAACCCGCAGAGCACACCGCAAAGTGTGAACCCGGCCTAACACTGATGCTATTATTTTTATCGAGCACAGAATGATGAGATGCTGCTTTTTTGTACAGAGTAAATCATGTGAATTATGCCAAGTACTTTCCATATAATAGAGTTGGGGGCCCCTGTCTGCACAGCGGCCCACCGCGGGGATTTCCCTGTTCCCCTATGAGCCAGTCCAAGCCTGGTTATATATTTATTAACACATATTTTGGCTGGGTGACAGGATCATAATGCCTCTTTAGATTCCTCCTACATCCAAAAGCCTTGTCCAGTGCACAGAATCTGCACTTTACATCTGTCCCATCTTCCCATATCTCTTTAGGTTGTAAGCTAAAAGCAGGATCTTTTCTCATTTTGCATATTTAAAAGGTTTTTTCAGCCTGTGGGCAAATTTCAAATTGTGACTGTGTGCAATGTGCACACGGGCATGATTCACCTGTTTTCCCAGCATGGGTGGGCAATAAATCGGAAGCTTGTGGTCACTTGGCTGCTCACTCATGTAGGGAATACAGGGGAATTGTGATACCAATAATATTGTCAATTTAGTTACTGAAGTTTAACCCTGATGTTGCTGCCAATGCAGTAAGGCTAGAACTAAACCACGACTCTGGTTTTGTGACAGGAAATCTCAGGAAACTTGCGCAACCAAGAATATTTTTGCAGCTGGTCTGTGACTTATTGCTGAGCAAATATTCTAGAGTTGCTACTTGGCAGTAAAATTCAGGCAAATTGCAAACAAGTCGCACAAAAGTAATAAGTCGCATGCAAATTGCCTTGACGCTTATGGTGGCAATGTAGCATGTTAGATGTTCCTGTTGTGGTAGGTCATGGGTCACAGTGAAACCGTATTGATTGACAGTCATAAGATGCAAGGTCACATTATGAAAACACTAATCTTCACTTGGCACAACGAGTGTTGCCTTTTAGCCTTAGCCAAAATAAGCTCTACTTTAGGTTTGGATGATAAGTTGTTGTGAAGCATCTACTGATTGTAAAAAGATTAAGGATTAAGAGGTTAAGTATATAAAGAGAGAAGTTTACGTACCTCCGACATCCATGTCCACCTTATAGTGTATGAAATGTGTATGGATGGTCCCCAGAGTATGAGGCCCCACTCTATTTCCATGTTGCAGCCCGGCATCCGTGAAGAAAGTTGTACTTATATATCCTGTTGCATGAACTTTTGACTCAATAGCTCCATTTTGATAGAACATAAAGTCAAACACATAATCATAGTTTCCAATGGTGGCAATGGTTCTAATAATCAAAACAGTGTTGGCCAATCCACCGTAGTAAGAAGATCCAAGACTTGAGAAATGCCGTCTCAAAGGAATACCGGAGTTGAGTTCAAATATGCAAATGGATCCTTTGTTAAGAACAGAGCTGTCTGAGTCAAGCAAGTAATGGGTATCTATGAATGTAGCAAAATAGGGACAGTCAATGCCACGAACCAACTGGAAGGAAGAACGACCAATGCCAAAGTGTCCATCCATGTACCTTGTTGTCATTCCAGTAGGAGCATTGGACCCATACACAGAGCTAGTTTCTTGGATGCTAAGCTCATACACTATCCTTTCCCCCTTAAACTTGATATCAAATAACCTGAGTCCTCTATTTACATTAATCCCAAATGCAAAACTCCAGTGTTGGAAGAGCACCTGGTTGTTCTTCACGCTATATCGAGCACCTTGTGGTTCATACTGCATAGGAATATCAGAGACTGAACTTTTTGGGGATTTCAGAGAAGCGATGTTATTCTCAAGATGTGGCATTTTCAATTTCACTACTTTCAAATGTCCCTTCTTATATTTCTCCTCTAATTTAGGCAAGCTTTCAAAGTACTCACCATTATAAAACACTCTTTCCACACTCCACTTACTACAGTTAAGGTCCTTATGGTTCAATAAAATTTCTAAACCAGTTGGATGCAGGAAATATCCACTACCTTGTGTGTTAAAGAAGAGATCAAACCAGGTTTTCCGCTCTCCAGATACAAAACCTCTTGGAGCACCAGTCAAAGCAGTGAGAAATTCAATGTTGGATTCATTATGGCCCAATACTTCCTTGAGGAAACTCTTTGCCTTGCTGTATTCTTTAAGAAGAAAGTGCTTTCGTATCTGATTGTACTCGCTGCCAATGACTGGTCTACGATGATAAAGTAGTTTGTTTTTATATCTCTGAAGTGTAACATCATTCCTGTATGTAGGATTTGGAAGAGGTCCCACCACAAACTCCTTAATTTCAGGTTCTGAATGACTTCCTAAATAAACAACAGCCATTGCTTCTCTCCTGGGCTTAGGTCCTCCTTTGTCCAGGTAAGATAAAGCATCCTGCTTGCTGGGAGGCAGTAGTTCCACAGAATATATGCAGTTGGAAGAAGGGTCAGCATTAGAGATGTCCACTAGATTCTCATTGATGTTCTTCTTAAGAAAATCCACTACCTGGGCCAGTTCTTCAGGTGTTAGGTCTGCAAACACCAAACTCTGATCATTGTGCTTGAAAACAGATGTTTTCTGATTCCCATAATTACAAGATTTCAATCTGGATCCAAACAGAAGTACAGAAACTAAAGCTAAAATGGTGACAACTGCCAGGATCAGAAGCGTAGAGACTATTTTAACATTCATGTTTGCCTTGCATTAATCCATCGGGTCCTACAGTGTTAAAGTTTGAACTCTGTGCCTTGACTCACAAGGATATTTCTACCACTCATTCCTGCCTATTTAACTTGCTGGATCCTATAAGAAAACTGGGAGGAGGAAAGGAACTAGATGCTGAAGAATAGATTATGTGATTTGTTTTTATCCTTTTTGATTAACCCTAGTCTGTAACCTATCCAGCCGTGACTTTACAGATACAGTCTTGCAATGTGAAGATGTAGGAAAGTGCTGAATGTCTTTATTTTTAGTGTAAAGTCCTCATTCATAATGTTATACATATTATATCATGTCATCCCAGTCTAACTACATCCCTGCTGATATAGAAAAATATTAAAAGTTACTTTTGTTAATTCTGTTGTTGCCATAAATTGTTTGTGAATATTCATGCAAAATCCTTTAGAACCTGATGTCCAGCAATGTTTATTACATTCCCTGCATCTGTCTCTCATCAAGTGCAGGGGGGAAATAAAAAAATGTCTGAATGTAAGTGAGGAGAGCAGCAATCAAGTACAGGAAATTGTTTTTACAATCTGTCATATCATTTTCTTACAACTCTTTCAAGTTTACCTGTTGTTTCAGCTAACCTTTCAGAATAGGCTGTGATGTGTGACATTCTGTAATTGACAGAAGGTTTAAAATTGTATCAGTAATTTTTAATTTCTCCATGGAAATTAGAAAAACTTATTTTTTTAGGGGATCGGGATCTGTGGAAGCGCATGTAGCGCGAAACAGCTGTCATCCTATAGACATCATGTTCTCCCTGTCCATGTCCTAATAAAGACTTTTACAGCAACAGGCTTGGTGAGTGCTAACTACTTTTTTTCTTTTTTTTTTCTTTTGGATCTTATTTTTTTAGGGACCTATTAAGTTTTGAAGTGTCTTTGGGAGTCCTATATATTGCAAAACCCCCCAAAATGATACCATTATAAAAACAGCACTCCTCAGCATATTCAAAATTGCTTTCAGCTAGTTCATTAACCCTTCAGGTGCTTTTCAGGAATTAATGCAAAGTGGCATAAGGCTACATCCCTACAGTCAGTAAATGGCAGCGCTTTGGATGCAGCCATCACATGTTGGGGCTAGGGTTAGGTTTGGGGCTAGAGTTGTTTTGGGGTTAGGGTTTTGTATAGGGTTATGGTTGTGGTTATGGTTGGGATTATCGTTAGGATTGAGATTAGGGTTAGGGGTGTGTTAGGGTTAGGATTTGGTTAGGGTTATGGTTAGGGTTGGGATTAGGGTTAGGGGTGTGTTGGGGTTATGGTTGGAGTTATAGTTAGGGTTGAGATTAGGGTTTGTGTTGGGGTTAGAGCTGGAATTAGAATTGGGGGGTTCCACTGTTTAGGTACATCAGGGGTCTCCAAATGCTACATGGCGCCACCATTGATTCCAGCCAATTTTGTGTTCAAAAAGTCAAACTGTGCTCCTTCCCTTCTGAGCCCTGCCATGCACAAAAATTTTTTGGTTCATTTTCTCCTGATACAGTTGTGAAAATAAAAAAATTGGTTCTAAATTAATTTTTTTGTGAAAAAAGTAAAATGTTCATTTTTTCCTTACACATTGCTTTAATTCTCGTGAAGCACCTGAAGGGTTATTAAACTTCTTGAATGTGGTTTGCGCACCTTGATGGGTGTAGTTTTTAGAATAGTGTCACTTTTGGGTATTTTCTGTGATATTGACCTTCCAAACTCACTAATTTTTCATGTGACTTGAGAATGTTGAGGCATGGATTTTGACTGTTTATATTGACCAACTCATGTTTCTTTCAAGGTCGTTGTCTGGACAATGCAGTAATCTAGTGCATTAAACTGAAGAGCAATGTGCCTAATCTGGGTGCCCTTGAGTCAGTGGGAGCGACTAAGGAAAAAGTAATGAAGTGGATTAACACAAAGGACAATATGCCTATTCCCGATGCCTTTGAGTCAGTGAGAGTGACTAAGCTTAAAGTAATGAAGGGCATTAACACAAAGGGCAATATGCCTATTCCCGATGCCTTTGAGCTGGTGGGAGTTGCTAAGTTTAAAATCAAGTTCATTGACATGAAGGGCAATTGCCTATTCCTGATGCTCTTGAGCTAGTGGGAGTGGCTAAGGGTAAAGTAATCAAGTGCTTTAACATGAAGGGCAATATGCCTATTCCAGGTCCCTTTAAGTCAGTGGGAGGGGCAAGTGGTAAAGTAATCAAGTGCATTAACACAAATGGCAATATGCCTATCCCCAATGCCTTGCATGCCAGACTGGCTCCTGAAAGGCCCCGACATCATAGTGGCTGATGAGGGGCCACACCATGCCAAAGTGGCTTGTGAGGGGCTGCACTTTGCAGTCGCTCTGGCTTTTACCAACCTAAGATGATTTGCACCACAAGTATGTCCACAAAATAAAAATGCGATATGCACTTTTGTCCATTTTTATTTTTCAGGGGTACAGCTGCAATTAAATGGTTGCTATCATTACTAAGGTCCCTATCACACTTAACGAGCATCCGATCCATAACGTTTCAGCGATACCCCGCTGTGAAGGCGGCAATTGCTGCGTGTGACAATGGGATACAACAGCGCAAGGGGGATTTCTGAGCATGGCAGATCCCAGTCCCGGCCGTTTTCATCGCTGGGGTGTCATGCATCATACAGTCCCAGTGAAGAAAATTGTTCACTGTGACCGCTGCGCTTGCAAAGCTGCGATGTCGGGTTTGCGACGTTGCAGCGTTGCAATCGTCAGCGGTATCATTCAGTGTGAAGGGACCTTAATGACTTACTAGTATAACTTTACTTTCTTACAGTCGACACCTGATACACTGCTGTAAAGCTGGCAGTGCTGTTCAAGCACCATGTATTTCCATCAGGAAATGCCCATCTAGTTTCAATTACTATGCCCAGATATTATGAAAGTTATTTAATGGTCGGCTATAATGTTGACGTTATATTGTGTATAGTTTTTAATTACTCCCTATTTATAATATCTTTCTCTATACTCATCAATTTTCAGATAGTAGTAGTAAGTGGGATTAAGAAATTATTACTGCAAAGTACAGCTACTGTACATAATGGTGGTTTCTAGAACCTAAAACTGTGAATTGGTGAATTATTAGAGCTGGCTACAATACATGCAGTATAATAGTTTTTTGAGGCATGACAGATGTCATTATACAGGTAGTCAGACTGTGGCTACCCCTTTATTATGGTTTCCTTTCCACATTCCCCATTATAGGATCCTCATTGCAGGATGTTTAGCGACTGTTATTTTGCTTTCGTTACCGTATTATCGATCACAATTTGGTAGAGTTGCATGGATAAAATTAATCTGTCGGAGCTCTGGAATTTTGTTACTTGTATTGTGCATGTATAGCATGTAGGACTGGGTGATGACTTTATTAGGCATAGCTGATGATGGTCGAGTCCATTTAAGGTGTCAAATGGCCTCTTTGGTGGCGGTTTAGGAGTCAGGTGGAAGTTGCAGACAAGTTAAGGTGGACTCATTTTCACTAATAGAGGATGTGAAACCTCATGGTGGTGAACAGGCTCAGCTTTGGTGGCCAGCCTCAAGGACGTTGTAATTGTAATGTCAATCAGGGGCGGGCATGGTGATTAAGCACAGGACTGAGGATAATAGGGTCATTGGTGCCCTGAAAGTTTACTGGCTCTGCTTGAATGGCAATCCAGTGCGTCCCGCCCCTTTATGGCTGTCTGTCCTGGTGCTGTATGTCAGACAGCTGGGGATATCACAGTACTTGTGAATCCCAATGTACTAGCACTCCACCTGACTGCTACGTGATTGTTTTAATCTTGTGCTTTACATAAAGCTGTGGCCATTTTGACAACCAAAATAATGTATTTTGTGAATTTATTCCAGTGCCTAGGTTTACTGTAGTTATGGTTGTTTTAAGATGGAGTGGGGTCTGTCCCATATCCAAAAGTCATGAGCTGTGTGGCTGTGACTGCAGCACTGGAGTGAAGTTAAATAGTTGCTTGAAGCTGCAACAGGATGTGTCTGCCTGTTTCTCACTATGATGGATACTCTTCACACCTCTTTCTTCTCCATATAGAAAAATACAGGGCTGGACTGAGACTAAAATTCAGCCCTGGCATGTGAAGGTACACAGGCCCACTCGTCTTCTGGTGAATGTGTAATATCTTAGTGCAGCTGTATATTACAACAAGTGAGGTGGTGTAACACGACTATATAACTTTTAGTCTGTCTTTGTGCTATTTCCTGAAGAAGTCATGATGACTTCGAAACGCGTAGAATAAACCACCATCAATCATCCTTTAACCGTATTTTGTATTCTGAATTGTCTGGCAGCGCGGATATAATCCACTATCTCCCTGGATAATAGCTGTAATTAGGTCGCTTGCCGACCCGTGGATCTGCAGCAGCTGACATACAAGCCTTGTTTCGACACCACCAGGTGAGCAGTTTTTGATCAAAATTGCACATTGCATAAAGTGGGATAAGACCCTATTTGTGCTCCTTGTTTCCTACAGTTTGCACTACTAGGATGCTGCGCTCTGCATAGCACCGCTGCAGCATTTTCATAAAGCTGATGGGCAGGGACGCAAAAAGTCAGATACCCACTGAGCTAATATTTATTTCTCTCACTTATATGGCGCCATTTATTCTTCAGCACTTTACAGATATTATTGGCACTGTCCCCATTGGGACTCACAATCTAATTTCCTATAAGTATTTTCCTCTTGGAATGTGGGAGGAAACTGGAGAACCCGGAGAAAACCCACGCAAACACAAGGGATAAGATACATCCTTGCAGATGTTATCCTTGGTGGGATTTGAACCCAAGACCCAAGCACTGGAAAACTGCAGTGTAGTGCACTGAGCCGCCAAAAATCTCTCCAAAGACCAAGCTCTATATTACCGTCAAATGGTGACCATATAGTGATAGATATCAGTCCTGCAGAACATATACAGTATTTTTTGGATTATAAGACACACTTTTGCTCCCCTAAATTTTTGGGGAAAATGGGGGAGCGTCTTACAATCTGAATCTGTGTGCTGTGCTGTAGAGGAGGGGGCTCTGGAGTGGTGTCAGGGGGTTGGAGTGGGCTGGCTGCGGGGACAGAGGGAGGTCACGTGCTCCTGCTCATTAGCCTCATGTAATATTCACTGCACCCGCTGACCATCACCTCGGTGTTGAAGCCGCTCCGAGTTGGTTGACAGGGGAGTGGCGCATATTGCATGTGCCTGCACCCGCCCTCCCGTCATGAATATGCCCACTCTGTCACTCTATATGAACCCTGCTGGCACGCACATGGCCCCCCGGTCACTATATGCCCCCTTGCTGGCACGCACATGATAAAATAACAAACACTTAACTCAACTTCCGTTCCGATGATGGCTCCGTGCTCCCAGTTCCCCCGTGGCTCTTCCTGTGTCTGTGCTGACATCTGATCGGCACAGCACAGTGATATATATCATCACTGTGTGCCCCGGTCAGATGATCGGATGCCCAGGAAACTGGAAGCGCAACCGACGAGCTGGGAGCACAGAACCATCATCGGAAGGTGAGTTAAGTGTTTGTTATTTTATCATGTGCGTGTCAGCAGGGGGGCATACAGTGACCGGGGGGCATGTGCGTGCCGGCAGGGGGCCATATAGTGACCGGGGGGGGCATGTGTGTGCCAGCAGGGGGCCATATAGTGACCGGGGGGGCATGTGCGTGCCAGCAGGGGGCCATATAGTGACTGGGGGGGGTCATGTGCGTTCCAGCAGGGGGGCATATAGAGAGAGAGGGGGGGCCATGTGCTTGCCAGCAGGGGGGCATATAGAGGGGGGCCATGTGTGCAAGCAGGTCATATAGCGACTGGGTGGCCATATCCAGGATGGGATGGGGAGGCTATGTGCCAGCACAAGGGGGCAATGTGCCAATGTACCAGGAGCACAGGGGGACAATGTAACAGCACAGGGGGGCAATATACCAGCATAAGGGGACCATGTGCCAGAGGGGGCAATGGGCCAATGTGCCAGCACACAGGGGTAATGTACCAGCACAAGGGGGCAGAGTGCCAGCAGCACATGGGGGCAATGTGCCAGTACGGGGGGGCATGTGCCAGGATGGGATTTATATAGATACCAGGATGAGGGATATATATAGGATTTGTAAAACGAACACTGGCATTATAAAGGAGACCCCCATTTAACATAAAAAATATTTTTTTCAATTTTTCTTCACCAAATTTGAGGGTGCGTCTTATAATCAGGTGCGTCTTATAAAGCGAAAAATACGGTAAGTGATTGCAGTACAGCTATATATAGTGACGTACAGCTGACGTTCTTTATTATGGAGTTGTCCACTTTTCCCATCTTTTCCATCTGGCCCAGACCGACATGACGACTTCTCAAGCCCGACTCGTCTGCAGAGATTACAACAAAGACACATTTGACTTCTCACATTTCCTGCTCCATCCCCATCTATCTCCAACCTGCACAAACTCCTCATCCTGCTGATACTCCAATACTGAGATGCTGCTGCCGTATGTGTCCCTATCACTGCACCTACTGTGTGGTATAATAATGTTTCCTCTTACTGCCCCACTGTGCCCCTTACATAGTAATAAAGCCTCTTTGTGCTCTCAAGATGGTAAAATTGCCCCATGGAAAATATTTATACCATGGGCAAATGCCCTAGAAAACAGTGTTCACTGTTTGCCCCAGCAAAGTAATAATGCCCCATGTGCACATTTGAAGGCCACATTACACTGAGTGCCCCTATAACAATTATGCTTTTTAAGTGCCCACTTAAGATCTAATAATGTCCCTTGAGTCCCCCAAAGTATATCTCCTCTATATACATTATAATGGGCAAACAGCTCCCCTATATACAGTATAATGCACCCACATATTCTCTATATACATCATGATGCTCCCCAACTGCATAATGGGCCCACAGCTACAATATAAACAGTATGGTGGGTCCATAGCTCCTCTATACACATTGTGATGCAATCACAGCTCCACTATACACAGTATGGTGGTCCCATAGCTTCATTATACATAGTATGGTGGTCCCACAACCCCGCTATACATAGTATGATGGTCCCACAGCTCCGCTATACACAGTATGGTGGTCCTACAGCTCTGCTATATAAATTATGCTGGTGTCACAGTTTCACTTTACAAGGTATGGTGGTCCCACTGTTCCACTATACAAAGTATGGTTTGCCACAGCTCCGCTATACACAGTATGGTGGGCCCACAGCTCCCCTATACACAATATAATGAGCTCACAGATCCGCTATGCACAGTATGATGGACCCACAGCTTCTTTGCACATAGCATGATGTCTCTACTACTCCCCCAAAATACTGTATAATGAATCCCACAATAGCCCTCAGGCTGCGTAATGGCCTCGACATTAGTACCCAAACTGTACAATGGCCCCCGCATTAGTCCACCAGTTGTAAAAATAGTCTGGGTGAAATGGTGGATGAGGATGAGGAAAAAGCCAATATGCTAAATGACTTTTTTTCATCAGTATTTACAAAAGAAAATCCCATGGCAGCCAATATGACTAGTGATAAAAATTCCCAATTAAATGTTACCTGCTTAACCCAGCAGGAAGTACGGCGGCGTCTAAAAATCACAAAAATTGACAAATCTCCGGGCCCGGATGGGATACACCCCCGAGTACTGCAGGAATTAAGTACAGTCATTGATAGACCATTATTTTTAATCTTTAAAGAGTCCATAATAACAGGGTCTGTACCACAGGACTGGCGTATAGCAAATGTGGTGCCAATATTCAAAAAGGGGACAAAAACTGAACTCGGAAATTATAGGCCAGTAAGTTTAACCTCTACTGTGGGTAAAATCCTGGAGGGCATTCTAAGGGATGCTATACTGGAGTATCTGAAGAGGAATAACCTCATGACCCAGTATCAGCACGGGTTTACTAGGGTCCGATCATGTCAGACTAATTTGATCAGCTTCTATGAAGAGGTAAGTTCCGGTCTGGACCAAGGGAACCCAGTAGATGTAGTGTATATGGACTTTTCAAAAGCTTTTGATACGGTGCCACACAAAAGGTTGATACATAAAATGAGAATAATGGGGATAGGGGAAAATATGTGCAAGTGGGTTGAGAGTTGGCTCAGGGATAGGAAACAAAGGGTGGTTATTAATGGAGCACACTCGGACTGGGTCACGGTTAGTAGTGACAGGGGTCAATATTGGGCCCTCTTTTTAACATATTTATTAATGACCTTGTAGGGGGCATTCAGAGTAGAATTTCAATATTTGCAGATGACACTAAACTCTGCAGGGTAATCAATACAGGGGAGGATAATTTTATATTACAGGCTGATTTATGTAAACTAGAAGCTTGGGCTGATAAATGGCAAATGAGCTTTAATGGGGATAAATGTAAGGTCATGCACTTGGGCAGAAGAAATAAGATGTATAACTATGTGCTTAATTCTAAAACTCTGGGCAAAACTGTCAATGAAAAAGACCTGGGTGTATGGGTGGATGACAAACTCATATTCAGTGGCCAGTGTCAGGCAGCTGCTACAAAGGCAAATAAAATAATGGGATGCATTAAAAGAGGCATAGATGCTCATGAGGAGAACATAATTTTACCTCTATACAAGTCACTAGTGCGACCACACTTAGAATACTGTGCACAGTTCTGGTCTCCGGTGTATAAGAAAGACATAGCTGAACTGGAGCGGGTGCAGAGAAGAGCGACCAAGGTTATTAGAGGACTGGGGGGTCTGCAATACCAAGATAGGTTATTACACTTGGGGCTATTTAGTTTGGAAAAACGAAGACTAAGGGGTGATCTTATTTTAATGTATAAATATATGAGGGGACAGTACAAAGACCTTTCTGCTGATCTTTTTAATCATAGACCGGTGACAGGGACAAGGGGGCATCCTCTACGTCTGGAGGAAAAAAGGTTTAAGCATAATAACAGACGCGGATTCTTTACTGTAAGAGCAGTGAGACTATGGAACTCTCTGCCGTATGATGTTGTAATGAGTGACTCATTGCTTCAATTTAAGAGGGGACTGGATACCTTTCTGGAAAAGTATAATATTACAGGGTATATACCTTATTTTCCGGCGTATAAGACGACTGGGCGTATAAGACGACCCCCCAACTTTACCAGTTAAAATATAAAATCTTCTTAAAAGTCGGGGGTCTTCTTATACACCCTATGTCGTCTTATAGGGCCGGTGAATATGTGCCTTTTGGGGGGGGGGGGAGTGATCCTGATGACGAGGGGCGTCTCACAGGAAAGTGAGTATCCCCCATTACCTTATCGTAGCGGTGCAGCGTGGGGGTCTCAGTGCTGGGAGCGGCGGCGGCTGCTGTGCTCTGGTGCGGCGGCTGCTGTGCTCTGGTGCGGCGGCTCCTCTTCTGTGTGGGGCCTCTGTGCTGTGAGGTGGCGGTGGCGGCGGCATATCTTTATCCAGTTGGGGCTCCTCCGGCATCTCCTTAGCCCTGGAGGCCCCGCCGCAACTCCATCGGTGCAATGCAGCGGCCATTTTCCCGGAGGCAGCTCAATAGGTGCGATGCGGTGGCCTCCGGGAAAATGGCCGCTGCTCAGATTCAGATCTCGTCCCGAAATCTCGGGACACGAGATCTGAATCTGAGCAGCGGCCATTTTCCCGGAGGCCACCGCATCGCACCGATGGAGTTGCGGCGGGGCCTCCAGGGCTAAGGAGATGCCGGAGGAGCCCCAACTGGATAAAGATACGCCGCTGCCGCCGCCACCTCACAGCACAGAGGCCCCACACAGAAGAGGAGCCGCCGCACCAGAACACAGCAGCTGCCGCCGCTCCCAGCACTGACACCCCCACGCTGCACCGCTAGGATAAGGTAATGGGGATTACTCACTTTCCTGTGAGACGCCCCCTCGTCATCAGGATCACTCCCCCTCCCCACCCACCATATACACCGGCGTACAAGTCGATTCCCGGCGTATAAGACGACCCCCGACTTTTAAGAAGATTTTCGGGGGTTAAAAAGTCGTCTTATACGCCGGAAAATACGGTATATTAGATTCCTTGATAAGGCGTTGATCCAGGGAACTAGTCTGATTGCCGTATGTGGGGTCGGGAAGGAATTTTTTTCCCCATGATGGAGCTTACTCTTACCACATGGGTTTTTTTTGCCTTCCCCTGGATCAACATGTTAGGGCATGCTAGGCTATGGGTTGAACTAGATGGACTTAAAGTCTTCCTTCAACCTTAATAACTATGTAACTATGTATAATGGCCCCTGCATTAGTCTAACAGCTGTACAATGGCCTCTGCATTAATCCCCAAGCTGTATAATGGTCCCCGCTTTAATCCACCAGCTATATAAGGGCCCCTACATTAGTCCCCAAACTGTATAATGGCCCCTGCATTAGTCCACCAGCTGTACTATGGCCTCTACATTAGACCAGAAGCTGTATAATGGCCCCACATTAGTCCCCAAGCTGTATAATGGCCCCTGCATTAGTCCCCAAGCTGTATAATAGCCCCCGCATTAGTCCACCTGCTGTATAATGGCCCTGGCATTAGTCTTTTAGCTGTATAATGGCCCCTGCATTAGTCCACCAGCTGTATAATGGCCCCCGCATTAGTCCCCAAGCTGTATAATGGTCCTCGCATTAGTCCATAAGCTCTATAATGGCCCCAGGGTTAGTATACAAACTGTATAATGGCCCCTGCATTAGTCCACAAACTGTATAATGGCCCCTGCATTAGTCCCATAGCTGTATAATGGCCGCCACATTAGTCCAGAAGCTGTTTAATGGCCCCTGCATTACTTCAGAAGCTATATAATTCCCCTGAGCATTAGTCCCCAAGCTGTATAATGGCCCCAGCATTAGTCTACAAGCTGTATAATCTAAAGAAAACACCGTGTGCACTGCTATTTTCTGGTGCAGAGACTAGGTACCCAAATCCTTCAATAGATAATGAAAAAAGTCTCGCACTCAACTTAAATACAGGTATTTTTTGCAGATTTATTGGTACTGAAGTAGCACTCCAGTGCTTTTTTTGTAACTTTTTTTGTGGCGACGGTCCGACGCAACACGACGCAACCATCGTGCGACGGTTGCGACGTGTGGCAATGCGTCGTACTGCATCGCTAATGCAAGTCTATGGAGAAAAAACGCATCCTGCAAGTACTTTTGCAGGATGCGTTTTTTCAACAAAACGACGCATAGAGACGTGCAGTGCACGACGCTAGTGTGAAAGAGGCCTTAGACCACAATCTGTATAATTCCCCCGCATTAGTCAACAAGCTGTATAATGACCCCTGCATTAGTCCACAAGTAGCACAATGGCTGCTGAAGTAGTGTATGTGGGCCCTCACACTCTTTCACAGTCCCCCACACTATGTATAAGAATCCCCAATTGTTTATGATGCCCCCCACATCACACCACAGGTTTTAATTAAAAAAAAACACACACAGTACTCACCAAATTCAGGATTCTGACGAGTCCTGCGGCTAGGCATCTCGCCATCATAGCACCAAGCACTCACCATATGTCAGAGTTGCGTCGCAGCGTGATGATGTCACCATGCCAGGACTCTGACGTCCAGTACGTGTGTAGATGTCTCAGTTAATCTGTAGACCGCAGGCATAAAGCGATGTGTGGTCTATAGAACAGAGAGCAGTAGTGCAGAAAGATCGTGTCTCTCTGCTCTACCGCAGGGCTTAACTGTATATGCACATGGGTAACCGTCCACTTTACCCCCTACCGCATACTGTGACTACAGACATCAGATATTACAGCAGTCACATATTACCCTGTATATAACATCCGATGTCTGTGGACACAGCATATCATATCCCTCCTATATCCTATACTATGTGTACAGGCTAGTGATGAGCGAGTATACTCTTTGTTCGGGTTTTCCAGAGCATGCTCGGGTGGTCTCCGAGTATTTGTGAGTGCTCGGAGATTTAGTTTTTGCATGATTTATGACTGCTAGCCAGCCTGTGTACATGTGGGGGTTGCCTAGTTGCTAGGGAATCCCCACATGCATTCAGCCTGTCTAGCAGCCGCAAATTATGCAGCTGCGTCAAGAAAAACTAAATCTCCGAGCACTCACAAATACTCGGAGACCACCAGAGCACAGAGCATGCTAGGGAAAACCTGAGCAACAAGTATACTCGCTCATCACTAGTACAGACATCAGATGTTATATACAGGATAATGTCATGTTCTAAACTACTACAATATGTGTACAGACATCAGATCTTATACACAGGACAATATGTCATGTTGTTATATATTATACTGTGTGTACAGACATCAGATTTTATATCACGTATTATGCATATAATATATTATGTATATAATATCAGATGTCTGTGCATTTAATATAGGATATAAGAGTGACATATTATCCTGTACACTGTGCTATGTACACTGTGTATACTATGATATATGCACTGGCTGATCACTCCTGAACCTGGCTACAGTGCATAAATAATATACTGTTAATATATGGAACTACTGTATATATACAGTACTATATAGAATCTTCCTATGGGGGTGCAATATACTATAGAATCTGCTATGGGGCTGCATTATACTATCTAGAGTCTGCCTTTGGGGAGTGCGTTACACAATATAGAGTCTGCCTACGGGAGGTGCATTATACAATATAGAGTCTGCCTACTGCCTATGGGGGTGCATTATACAATATGGAGTCTGCCTATGGGGAGTATTTTATACAATATAGAGTCTGCCTATGGGGAGTGCATTATACTATATTGAGAACTCTCTGGTGCATTATACTATATGGAGGCTATCTAGTGGGCCATCATACAGTGTGGAAATTACAGTGAGAGGGCCATCATACAGTGTTGAAGCCATTAAACAGTTTGTGGGCTACTAAGCGGTCAGTATACTGTGTGGGTGGTACTATACAGTGAGGGGGCATTATACTGTGAAGAGGGGAGCTGTACAGGGGGGAGACTAGGGGCATTATTAAATGTAAAATTGGCACTTATTGTTATAGGGGGACTCAGGTTACTGTGATTGTCAAAGGGACACACAGAGGGCAATATTACTTTCTAGGGGGTAAAATGTGGGCACTGTTTTCTAGGGCACTTGCACATGACATTACTATATTCTAGAAGTTTGTTTTACTAGCCAGAGGCACACTGTTCCACAGAGCAGGTGCAGTAATAGGGACACATAAGGCAGCAGGGTTTCAGCATTGGGACATCAGCAGGATAAGGAGTTTGTGCAGGTTGGGAATAGATGGTGATGGGGCTGGAAATATGAGAAGTGAAATGTGTCTATGTTGTATTCTCTGCAGACAAGTCCTGGCTGGAGAAGTTGCAATGTCAGTCTGGGCCTAATGGAAAAGACGTGAAAAGTGAACGATTCCATCAGAAAGGACGTCAGTGGTAAGATACCATCTATAACTCTGCTGTGATCTCTTATATGATCTGTAGGACTGGTATGTACCACTGATCATATGGCGGTAATATCCATGTTGGTCTTTGTATCGAGATTATTTTCAGCAACTGCGAGGTCATCAGCTGAGGTTCTCCTACATCTACTATTAGGGTGCATCACCCAGTTGTAATCAAGGTTACCTGGTTAGGGGCCCACTCAAGAAGTTTCACCCCCCCTTGGAACCAAAGCCGTAGCTATGCCTCTGGCAGCTTGAACTTACACACAGATGGGGTAACACTGGGGCTGATGACTCCCACTGGCAGCGCAACAGGATCTGTGTCAAGTTTCAAATTGAGCAATAAGTGCCTCAGAGCGACTGCAGACACCATGACAAGGAAAGATCCGTCCCTGTAAGGGACCTCCTGCCCCAGCCCCCTGGCACTCTCACTCTGCTAACCTTATTTAAGAACCTCCTCTCCATGGAATCAGCCTGACAGTTGACGTGAGATTAGCAGACACGCCCTCCCTCACATCTTGCAGCGTGGGCATATCTGCAATACTGGGATGGTCAGGTCGGCACTTGACCAACTTCTAAAAACGTTGCCTGCCGGGAGGCTTAAAACTGCTGCTTGTACACACAATAGCGCTGCACAACTTAAATCAGCAGTGCCAAGGGGCGGCACAGAACAGCATATCGCGCCACCCCTGGTCCTGCTGGTTTCAGCTGTGCAGCATGATTGGGTGCGCAAGGCAAGTTAATGATGCCTAACATGCATGCTGCTTGATCAAGCGACCCACTACAGGGATTGGTCCTACTGGTATTTGCCAGAATTGCTAGTCCTGCCCTGGAATAATAGCAGGTGTAGCCTCTACCCTCACTGTGCTGACAATTAATTTTGCTTTGAGTAATATGGATGTAAGTGGGTTTTTTTTTAGTGGGACTGGACTGGTGAGCTCAGGAAGTGGGGAGGAGGGAATGAAGTCTCTCATAAGTGGATAAAGAATCATATTTCTCTTATTAGATATATTTCAATGTTTCCATTATTCACTTGTACTATTTATGTATAAGTTTTCTGAAAGAACAGAAAGCTTTGCAGACATATTTAGGAGACGTTAGTTACATGCTATGTGGTGACACTGGCAAATGTACACACTGAAAATACATAGGCAAGTCACACAACCAATCAGTATTTATGTATTTTTTTATTTCACTCACGTATATTATCATCACTGTCCCCATTGGGACTCACTATCTTAATTCCCTATCAGTTTGTCTTTGACGTGTGGGAGGATACCCACACTAACACAAAGAGAACATACAAACAGTGATGAGCGAATATACTCGTTACTCGAGATTTCTTGAGCACGCTCGGGGGTCCTCCGAGTATTTTTTAGTGCTCGGAGATTTAGTTTTTCTTGCCACACCTGAATGATTTACATCTGTTAGCCAACATAAGTACATGTGGGGGTTGCCTGGTTGCTAGGGAATCCCCACATGTACTTAAGCTCGAGAAATCTCGAGTAACGAGTATATTCGCTCATCACTACATACAAACTCTTGCACATGTTATCCTTGCTGGGATTTGCACCCAGGACCACAGCGGTGAAAACTGAACAGCAAATGGATACCATAAACATTTTATTTTTGTGCAATCTGTTTCTGGCTGCTCAATAGGTAGATGTTTTGTTTTTCTTATATGAAAAACAAATCCATAAACAATAGTCAAGATGAGCCGAGCTGTGGATGTTTGGGTTCGTTGGTTTCATCCGAATTTTAGTCCAGCAGACAGCTGTGAGCTGGTCTTATTAGGCTGGGAAGGGAACAATACCAATTGACCTTCCCAGCCTATTAATATCAGCCTCCAGCTGTCTGCTTTACTGATTGAAAATGTGGGGACACCCAAAAAATGACATGGGGTCCCCTATTTTTAACCACCAGTAAGGCAAAGCAGATACCTTGGGACTTATACTAATAGGCTAGGAAGGGCCATGGATATTGGCCCCTTCCCAGCCTAATAAGACCAGCCGTCAGCCACCCCAGAAATGACGCATCCATTAGATGCACCAATTCTGGTGCTTAGCCTTGGCTCTTCCTGATTGCCCCCACACCATGGAAATCTGGGTAATAGTTTTTGGGTTGATGTCAGCTATGTAATGTCAGGTAGCATCAAGCCCACGGGATAGTAATGTAGAGGTGCCTATCAGAAACCCCCATTGCTAAATCCATATTTAAAAATAAACACACACACACAAAAAAAGTTTATTTGAATAAAGACTCCCCGACACATTCCTTGGTTTAACCTTTTATAATTAAAAAATAATCCACACAGATCTGGTATAATACATTGTGGTTCCCATGACATCCAGTGATTCTCTACTGCAAGCTATGGAGCGTTGTTCTGAGAACGAGGCTCCATAGGTCTCATGAACGATGATGTCAGTAACGTCATCGCTCATGAGTAACTGCATCGCTGTCCCCTGTGACAGCCTGTTCCAGGAGTGACAGTCAACTCAACCGGGAGTTAGTGCAGACCCAGGCTCCTGTGATGTCACATTTGAGACTCCTTTTAAATGAAACGTCACAGGAGGGACAGAAAAAAAGCCACATTTAGTGATTAGCAAGATTGGGAAAAGTAAGGGGTATTGTGTAATAAAGCAAATTACAAAATTGGCATTTAATATATGCAACAACAAATCAAAATTAACTCATAATTGATTAAACATAGGATATCACCCTATAGTACTACCATAACCTTCTCAAAAGAATAGGGTGAAAAATGCCAATACAAAAATATAATAAAAATATGAAATTTTATTAATAATATTAAAATACATATATAGATTTAAAAAAGGGGGGACAACCTAACAACAGAATAAGAAAAAACCCCAGTGCAATAATTGGAGTGGGTACATGGACAGTCATAAACTGATACATTTATCAAGAGAACCCATTAAAATATAGCCAATATACAGTATATTTGCAAACCTGCATTCAAAAGTCAATAAGGCAACAATAATAGGATAAAGGAAAAATCTTATTGCATTATAAAGTCCATACCCAATAATATCCAGTTTCCTCCAAATGCACGTTTCGCCTGGTAATGGCTTTTTCAAGGAGTGACACTATCCTATTATTGTTGCCTTATTGACTTTTAAATGCAGGTTTGCAAATATATATTGGCTATATTTTAATGGGTTCTCTTGATAAATGTATCAGTTTATGACTGTGTCCATGTACCCACTCCAATTATTGCACTGGGGTTTTTTCTTATTCTGTTGTTAGGTTGTCCCCCCTTTTTTTAATCGATATATGTATTTTATTATTAATAAAATTTCATATTTTAATTATAATATTTTTGTATTGGCATTTTTTCACCCTATTCTTTTGAGAAGGTTAAAATTGGCTTTTAATTTAAACATGGCCGATCCTGCAGCCAACTTCTAATTCACAACACCTGCATGCTTGGCTCAGACAACTGCGCGTGTGCATGGAGGGGTTGGAGAAACATCCATAACATTTATCTTAAATGTATGGTCAGATTAAAGGGGTTTTCCATTTAGAGTAACCTGTCCTTCACAGGCATGCGTTGTGTTTGATTTTATTACTATATGCTACTCACCTTCACCGAGTCCACAGCTGCCTCTACTTTGCTGTTCTGGTCTTTGTTTACTGGCTGCAACGGTGAAGTCATAACTACAGCACACAACACTGCTGCAGCCAATCACTAAGCTTGGTGATAGGCTGTAGCAGTGATGAGTGCTGAGCTTAGAGATTGGCTGCAGCATTGATATGTGCTAAACTTAGTGATAGGCTGCAGCAACGATATGTGCAGAGCTTAGTGATCAGTTGCTGCATTGATGTGTGCTATACTTAGTGATTGGCTGCAGCAGTGGTGTGCACTGCAGTCATATCACCACCACTGTAGACAGTAAGCAGATACTGCTGCAGCGACAGAGAGAAGTGCTGGACTCTGGGAGAGAATAACACTGATATTATTTTTATCAAGCGCAGGCTCTTAGGGTACTTTCACACTTCCGTCGGTACGGGGCCGTCGCAAGCCTTCAGCCCGACGTACGTTGTGCAAAATTTAGCACAACGTGGGCAGCGGATGCAGTTTACAACGCATCCGCTGCCCATTGTGATGAGCGGGGAGGAGGGGGCGGAGTTCCAGCCGCACATGCGCGGTCGGAAATGGCGGACACGTCGCACAAAAAAAGTTACATTGAACTTTTTTTGTGCGTCACGTCCGCCAAAACACGACACGTGTGCCCATCCGTCGTGATCCGTTGCGCATACAAGTCTATGGGCAAAAAACCCATCCTGCAAGCACATTTGTGTGAAAGTAGCCTAAGAGAACAGAAATTCATGAATGGTAAACCTTTAAAAGTTAAATATACTGTAGACTGAAGACAAGTTTCTCTGCTTCACCTACTTGGTAGTAATATGGGCATCTTTACTTACTTTGCTTACCTTACAGTAGTTATATCTTTATTAACACTTATTTTGGCTGGGTGACAGGATCATAATGCCTCTTTAGATTCCTCCTACATCCAAAAGCCTTGTCCAGTGCACAGAATCTGCACTTTACATCTGTCCCATCTTCCCATATCTCTTTAGGTTGTAAGCTAAAATCAGGATCTTTTCTCATTTTGCATATTTAAAAGGTTTTTCCAGGCTGTGGGCAAATTTCAAATTGTGACTGTGTGCAATGTGCACACGGGCATGATTCACCTGTTTTCCCAGCATGGGTGGGCAATAAATCGGAAGCTTGTGGTCACTTGGCTGCTCACTCATGTAGGGAATACAGGGGAATTGTGATATCAATAATATTGTCAATTTAGTTACTGAAGTTTAACCCTGATGTTGCTGCCAATGCAGTAAGGCTAGAACTAAACCACGACTCTGGTTTTGTGACAGGAAATCTCAGGAAACTTGCGCAACCAAGAATATTTTTGCAGCTGGTCTGTGACTTATTGCTGAGCAAATATTCTAGAGTTGCTACTTGGCAGTAAAATTCAGGCAAATTGCAAACAAGTCGCACAAAAGTAATAAGTCGCATGCAAATTGCCTTGACGCTTATGGTGGCAATGTAGCATGTTAGATGTTCCTGCTGTGGTAGGTCATGGGTCACAGTGAAACCGTATTGATTGACAGTAATTAGATGCAAGGTCACATTATGAAAACACTAAACTTCACTTGGCACAACGAGTGTTGCCTTTTAGCCTTAGCCAAAATAAGCTCTACTTTAGGTTTGGATGATAAGTTGTTGTGAAGCATCTACTGATTGTAAAAAGATTAAGGATTAAGAGGTTAAGTATATAAAGAGAGAAGTTTACTTACCTCCGACATCCATGTCCACCTTATAGTGTATAAAATGTGTATGGATGGTCCCCAGAGTATGAGGCCCCACTCTATTTCCATGTTGCAGCCCGGCATCCGTGAAGAAAGTTGTACTTATATATCCTGTTGCATGAACTTTTGACTCAATAGCTCCATTTTGATAGAACATAAAGTCAAACACATAATCATAGTTTCCAATGGTGGCAATGGTTCTAATAATCAAAACAGTGTTGGCCAATCCACCGTAGTAAGAAGATCCAAGACTTGAGAAATGCCGTCTCAAAGGAATACCGGAGTTGAGTTCAAATATGCAAATGGATCCTTTGTTAAGAACAGAGCTGTCTGAGTCAAGCAAGTAATGGGTATCTATGAATGTAGCAAAATAGGGACAGTCAATGCCACGAACCAACTGGAAGGAAGAACGACCAATGCCAAAGTGTCCATCCATGTACCTTGTTGTCATTCCAGTAGGAGCATTGGACCCATACACAGAGCTAGTTTCTTGGATGCTAAGCTCATACACTATCCTTTCCCCCTTAAACTTGATATCATATAACCTGAGTCCTCTATTTACATTAATCCCAAATGCAAAACTCCAGTGTTGGAAGAGCACCTGGT
This sequence comes from Ranitomeya variabilis, assembly GCF_051348905.1. Lineage (NCBI taxonomy): Eukaryota > Metazoa > Chordata > Amphibia > Anura > Dendrobatidae > Ranitomeya > Ranitomeya variabilis. The sequence goes on from NC_135235.1 coordinate 504,958,366, forward strand.
TGTTCTTCACGCTATATCGAGCACCTTGTGGTTCATACTGCATAGGAATATCAGAGACTGAACTTTTTTGGGATTTCAGAGAAGCGATGTTATTCTCAAGATGTGGCATTTTCAATTTCACTACCTTCAAATGTCCCTTCTTATATTTCTCCTCCAATGTAGACAAGCTTTCAAAGTAGTCACCATTATAAAACACTCTTTCCACACTCCACTTACTACAGTTAAGGTCCTTATGGTTCAATAAAATTTCTAACCCAGTTGGATGCAGGAAATATCCACTACCTTGTGTGTTAAAGAAGATACCAAACCAGGTTTTCCGCTCTCCAGATACAAAACCTCTTGGAGCACCAGTCAAAGCAGTGAGAAATTCAATGTTGGATTCATTATGGCCCAATACTTCCTTGAGGAAACTCTTTGCCTTGCTGTATTCTTTAAGAAGAAAGTGCTTTCGTATCTGATTGTACTCGCTGCCAATGACTGGTCTACGATGATAAAGTAGTTTGTTTGAATATCTCTGGAGTGTAACATCATTCCTGTATGTAGGATTTGGAAGAGGTCCCACCACAAACTCCTTAATTTCAGGTTCTGAATGACTTCCAAAATAAACAACAGCCATTGCTTCTCTCCTGGGCTTAGGTCCTCCTTTGTCCAGGTAAGATAAAGCATCCTGCTTGCTGGGAGGCAGTAGTTCCACAGAATATATGCAGTTGGAAGAAGGGTCAGCATTAGAGATGTCCACTAGATTCTCATTGATGTTCTTCTTAAGAAAATCCACTACCTGGGCCAGTTCTTCAGGTGTTAGGTCTGCAAACACCAAACTCTGATCATTGTGCTTGAAAACAGATGTTTTCTGATTCCCATAATTACAAGATTTAAATCTGGATCCAAACAGAAGTACAGAAACTAAAGCTAAAATGGTGACAACTGCCAGGATCAGAAGCGTAGTGACTATTTTAACATTCATGTTTGCCTTGCATTAAACCATCGGGTCCTCCAGTGTAAGGGATTGAACTCCGTGCCTTGGCTAAGAAGAAATTTCTACCACTCATTCCTGCCTATTTAACTTGCTGGATCCTACAAGAAAACTGGGAGGAGGAAAGGAACTAGATGCTGAAGAATAGATTATGTGATTTGTTTTTATCCTTTTTGATTAACCCTAGTCTGTAACCTATCCAGCCGTGACTTTACAGCTACAGTCTTGAAATGTGAAGCTGTAGGAAACATTTGTTAAGGGATACAACAATGTACTTAGGCTTAAATCACGCACAAATAAATTTAGTTTCAAAACACAGTGTTAAATGTCATTTTATTTTTAGTGTGAAGTCCGCATCCATAATGTTATACATATTTATCATGTCAGGCCAGTTTAACTATGTCCCTGCTGATAAAGAAATATATTAAAAGTTACTTTTGTTCATTCAGTTGTTGCCATAAATTCTGTGAATGTTCATGCAAAATCCTTTAGAACCTGATGTCCAACAATGTTTATGACACTCTCTGCATCTGCCTCTCATCAAGTGGAGGGGGGGGGGGGATAAAAAAAATGTCTGAATGTGAGTGAGGAGGTGAGGAGAGCAGCAAAGAAGTACAAGGAATCGTTTTTACCTTATGCTCCCACTAAACGATCATTTTCTTACAACTCTTTCAAGTTTACCTGTTGTTTCAGCTAACCTTTCAGAATAGGCTGTGATGTGTTGTGTGAGTTCATGAGGAACACGGTTTCTGGCCATTATTTGACTTGTATCTTACATTTTTTAAGCCGCTTTTCCCAGCAAGTGGGCGGGGGCTAGCTGCTATAATGTTCCCATTGCCTTTGTAACACACAGAGAGAAGCAGCAGCATTGAAAGCATTATACAGCAGTACTTAGCTGTGTGGCTGTGTCTGCAGCACTGGAGTGAAGTTAAACAGTTGCTTGAAGATGCAACAGGCTGAGTCTGCCTGTTTGTCACTGTGCTGGGTGCTCTTCACTCCTCTTCCTTCTCCATATAGCATAATAGCAGGTGTAGCCTGGAACCTCACTGTGCTAGCAGTTGATTTTGCTTTTAGAAATATATATTTAAGCTGCTTTTATTTTTAAAAGTGTGGATGGCGGAGGAGGGAAAGAAGACTCTCGTAAGTGGAGAAAGAATCATATTTACCTGATTATCTAAATTTCAATGTTTCTTATGTTCTCTTGTACTATTGATTTATGTAAAGTTTTCTGAAAGAACAGAAGGCCTTTCAGACATATTGAAGAGAAGTTATCTACTTGTTGGTGGCAACACTGGAAAATATACACTCTGAAAATACATAGGGAAGTAATATTACTAATCAATATTTATGTATTTTTTTCACTCACTCATATTATCATCGCTGTCCCCATTGGGGCTCACTATCTAAATTCCCTATCAGTTTGTCTTTGAAGTGTAATCGGATACCCACACAAACACAAGGAGAACATACAAACTCTTGCACGTTATCCTTAGTGGTATTTGACCACAGCGGCGAAAAATGAACAGCAAACTGAGACCATACAAGTTTGTTTCTTACTGTTCAATAGGTAGAAGTTTGGATTTGTTTTTTCATATAAGAAAAACAAAAGACAAAACTATAGATGATGAAAACTATAGCAGATTCATGGATGTTTGGGTTCGTCGGTTGCGGACTAACTTTAGTCTACAATAAAGCAGACAGCTTGGGGGTGATACTAGTAGGCTGGGAAGGGCCATGGATATTAGCCTCTTCCCAGCCTAATAAGACTAGCCCTCAGCCTCCCCCAAAATGGCGTATCCATTAGATGCACCAATTCTGGCACTTTGCCACCACACCAGGACAATCAGGGTAATCATTTTGGGGGTTGATGTCAGCTGTGTAATGTCAACTAGCATCAAGCCCAGGGGTTAGTAATGTAGTGGTGTCTAACAGATGCCCCCACTACTAATCCCGTATTTAAAAATAAAAAGCACAAGGAAAAAAAAAATACCCACAGCTCCATGATAATCCATTTTAGTTCCCACGACTTCCAGTGATTATCCTTTGCAAGCTATGGAGGATTATTCTGAGAATGAGGCTACATAGGTCACTCTCAGTCATGTCTCGCGTGCGATGATATTAGTAAAGTCATCACCTGTAAGACATGATCAGGAGTGACCTATGGAGCGTCGTTCTGAGAACAACTCTCCATAGGTTGCAGCAGGGAATAGCTGGACAATGTGGGACCACAATGGATTATGTCAGAGCTGAGAGGATTCTTTTTTAATAAATGGGTGAACCAGGGAATGTCAGGGAGCATTTATTCAAATCGGCACACAGTAAAAAGTTTAATTTTAAATATAGGGTACTGGTGGTGTCTGATAGACATCTCTTCATTACCAACCCTTGGGCTTCCAGCAGACCTCAACCTTCAAAACTATTACTCTGATTGCCACCACACCAGGGCAATCAAGAAGAGCCGAGGCTAATCTCCAGCGCCATTTCTGCAGTGACTGAGGGCTGGAAGGGGCCAATATCCATGGATCTTCCCAATCTATTAATATCAGTCCCCAGCTTTCTGCTGTAATGCTTTTAGGGTCCTCTCTAATTTTTAATGACCAGTGAAGGCACAGCAAACAGCTCAGGGCTGATATTAATAGACTGGGAAGGTCCATAGATATTGCTTTTCTTTGGCTGGTTATTAAAAAAAGAGGGGACCCCACATCATTTTTTAAATCTATTTTACACTGTCCCTCAATTGAGCAGTGCCCTGTCCCTATGCTTGTCAGAGCACAATGGCACCCGCCACCCATGATTTATGCAGTCCAGGTCACATGTTGTGCCGGCCAATCACAGTCATGCCAGTACTTGGCATTGCTGTGGTGGCTCGGGAAGTACCCACAGCCTAAAAGCGTGTTTATTGTTGAAAAGCTGAAGTGCAGCCAAACTTTATTTGACACTGAACCCAAACAGAAAAATAAACTTCTGGGAAAAAGTCTGTGTTCAGAGCTTGGCACCAGACACGAATCCTGAACTTTACACTTTGGGTTCGCTCAACCCTAGACAAAACTGATATATGGATCAAACAAAAGAAAAAAATAGATAATTTCTCAGTTGTATAAAAGCCTCCACAAACCTTTTAATGAGGCCTAACCCTGCGCTGACCTCAAATTTCTTGTACAATTATGTAATTTACTTATTTGCAGTAGTACAGAGCGGTAATTATCACTTGTCTCTGGCTATGAGAGATAGTTAATTATGTATGAGACCTTTGACCTCTCCACATGTGAACAACTTGTCACTTATGAAATTTCTCATCACACTGACTTGTATGCAATAGAGCTGAATTTTACAACATTGTTTGGTACTGTACTGCCCCTGCTGGTAACAGTAATGAATGACACGAAGTTTAAGCAATACTATGCTGCAGCTATAGAGCCACATACACAGTTTATGGGTTGTCTCAAGTAAAATGAACACTGGCTACAAAACAGGGTCATGGCAGAAAAACGTTAGCATCGGCTGCCTTAAGACCTGCAAATAGATTTGATGGCAGCAGGCACAGAGGTACACAGTAAGGTCCCCCTTCACACGTCAGCGTTTCCAGTATGTGTGGTGACAATTTGCACACGTACCGGAGACACGTATACACGCACACGCATTATAATCTATGTTCTTATACAGATCAATATACTGCTCCCAGGTTTTTGGGTATATATACAGTACAGACCAAAAGCTTGTGCACACCTCATTTAAAGATTTTTCTGTATTTTCATGACTATGAAAATTGTACATTCACACTGAAGGCATCAAAACTATGAATTAACACATGTGGAATTACGAGTACTTAACAAAAAAGTGTGAAACAACTGAAATTATGTCTTATATTCTAGGTTCTTCAAAGTAGCCACCTTTTGCTTTGATGACTGCTTTGCACACGCTTGGCATTCTCTTGATGAGCTTCAAGAGGTAGTCACCGGAAATGGTTTTCACTTCACAGGAGTGCCCTGTCAGGTTTTGATAAGTGGGATTTCTTGCCTTATAAATGGGGTTGGGACCATCAGTTGTGTTGTGCAGAAGTCTCGTGGATACACAGCTGATAGTCCTACTGAATAGACTGTTAGAATTTGTATTATGGCAAGAAAAAAGCAGCTAAGTAAAGAAAAACGAGTGGCCATCATTACTTTAAGAAATGAAGGTCAGTCAGTCTGAAAAATTGGGCAAACTTTGAAAGTGTCCCCAAGTGCAGTGGCAAAAACCATCAAGCGCTACAAAGAAACTGGCTCACATGAGGACCGCCCCAGGAAAGGAAGACCAAGAGTCACCTCTGCTTCTGAGGATAAGTTTATACAAGTCACCAGCCTCAGAAATCGCAGGTTAACAGCAGCTCAGATTAGAGATCAGGTCAATGCCACACATAGTTCTAGCAGCAGACACATCTCTACAACAACTGTTAAGAGGAGACTTTGTGCAACAGGCCTTCATGGTAAAATAGCTGCTAGGAAACCACTGCTAAGGACAGGCAACAAGCAGAAGAGAATGGACATTAGACCAGTGGAAATCTGTGCTTTGGTCTGATGAGTCCAAATTTGAGATCTTTGGCTCCAACCACCGTGTGTTTGTGCGACGCAGAAAAGGTGAAGCAAGCAGCATCTTGCGGCATGCTATTCCATCCGGTTTGCGTTTAGTTGGACCATCATTTATTTTTCAACAGGATAATGACCCCAAACACACCTCCAGGCTGTGTAAGGGCTATTTGACCAAGAAGGAGAGTGATGGGGTGCTACGCCAGATGACCTGGCCTCCACAGTCACCAGACCTGAACCCAATCGAGATGGTTTGGGGTGAGCTGGACCGCAGAGTGAAGGCAAAAGTGCTAAGCATCTCTGGGAACTCCTTCAAGATTGTTGGAAGACCATTCCCGGTGACTACCTCTTGAAGCTCATCAAGAGAATGCCAAGAGTGTGCAAAGCAAAAGATGGCTACTTTGAAGAACCTAGAATATAAGACATATTTTCAGTTGTTTCACACTTTTTTGTTAAGTATATAATTCCACGTGTTAATTCATAGTTTTGATGCCTTCAGTGTGAATGTACAATTTTCATAGTCATGAAAATACAGAAAAATCTTTAAATGAGGCGAGTCTAAACTTTTGGTCTGTACTGTATATAATCACTATTTGGCTGCAAACTCGTGAATTCTCTCATCGTGCGCAGCGCACACTGAGGATTCTCTGGTACTAGCAGTGAGTCCAGCCTTGTGACTGGAAATATGCGCTATGCATACTTCGGACCACATTCCTACTAGACATTTGCGTCCTTGCTCAATACAAGTGAGGCTGCACACGTCTAGTAGGAAATGAAGTTGGGAGTATACATATCACATACCTGCGGTTGCATGATCGCTTGATCTTGGTCTGCAGTCACAAAATGAAGGCAGACTTTTATGCTAAGCCTGGTCAACCCCCTTAACTTATCACTTAACATTAAGCAGAATTAAGTACGTTGACTAGATGCTACCGAAAAATAGAAATTAGTCTTTCCTGTAACTGTATTTCCAGGAGCATATCATGACAGCACGACAGGAGGTAGTCCTACTCATCCCCTAGAGATAGGAAACATTTGAGAGGTTAAAAGCCCCCCACCACCACTTCACCCTCAGTGTTTTTACCAATTATCACACTAGGATGGATGCAACTGTATTTTATTGAATTCTTACAAACAAATGTTAACTTCACATAAGCATTCAGAATTCAGGGGAGGGAATGTAATGATGCTGTCATGAATGATGGATGCCTGGAAATACAAATACCAGTAGGACTAATTCCTATTTTCCGAAGTTGTCCCTCATGACATGTGGAGTGAGCCTTAATGTTAAGTGGGGGTTCTTTCTTTTCTGATTCATATGCCAGAAAAATGGTTGAAGCAATCAATCTGGATAGAGTCGCCTTTGAGGCTTTCTTGCAATTATTCCTTCCTGCATACTGTATCTAGAAATGTGTAACTTCCGCGTAATGCATCACTGATCTTCTTATGTCCAGCGTGTGGAATAATCTTTCCTTTTCGTTCTTTGGGAGCGGACAAAAAGATGGCAGAAAGATCTACTGGTTATAATTTGCCTTTAATACTACCTTCGGCAGGAAAGAAGTGTCGAGCCTAAATATTAGTTGGTCCTCTAGGATCTGCAGATAGTGATCCCTCACTGACAACGCCTGGATCTTCCCTAACCATTTTGCAGAGGCGAATGCCACCAAGAACGCCGTCTTCATGGAGAAAAAGTTGATGCTAGCTTCTTCCTGGTGTTAAAAGGGAGGTTTGCGTAAGGCATATAGCCATATAGCATTTGATTTAGGTCCCAAGGTGGGACAGTTTTCATGATTGTGGGTCTCAACTTAGTAACGGTTCTAATAAACCTCATAACCCATGGGTGGTCTGCTATAGGGAAGTCTAGAAAGATACTAAGGGCCAAGATCTAAACCCTTAGCATACTAGGCCTTAGTCCTTTCTCAAATCCTATCTGTAGGAACTCTAGGATTTTAGGAATATCTGGATGGGATAATTTTGCAATGGATTCCCCTACATATGAGCAGAATTTCTTCCATATCTTGGAATAGATGGCTGAAGTTACCGGCTTTCTGCTTGCCTGCATAGTTAGTACCCTGTCTGATAGTCCTTGAGAGCTTAGGATCTGCTTCTCAGGATCCAGGTTGCCAGGCGTAGAAAGCATGTATCTTGATGCAAGAGGGGACCCCGAGACAGCAGGTGGTATCTGTCCGGAAAGAGAACTCACCGCCGGAGCCCGCATCAAAGCTGGGGTTCTGTCCTCGGATGTACTATTCCGTCCATGGACAGAAGGGGGTTAATATGACTAACCAGATTAATCACTGATTTTAGTATAAATTATATTACCACAAGTCAAACATTTACCAGTTGGCGCAGTGGATTCTAAGAAAACCAACAGACTTTGAATTCATGATCTGCATGATTTTCAGTCTGTGTATTAGAATAATTAATTGAAAGGGGGGTGTTCAAAATAATAAGTGTGCAGTTCAATTAGTGAGGTCAATCATTCTGTGAGGAAACAGATGTGAATCAGGTGGCCCTTATTTAAGGGTGAAGCCAGGACATGTTGTACATGCATTTCTCGTTGAAAGCCTGAGAAATATGGGTCGTTCAAAATATTGTTCAGAAGAACAGCATAGGCTTCTTTCACACTAGCGTCGGCACGGGGCTGTCGCTATGCGTCAGCCCGACATGCGTTGTGAAAGTAATGCCCGACGTGGGCAGCGAAAGCAGTTTTACAACGCTTCCGCTACCCCATTGTAATGTCCGGGGAGGAGGGGGCGGAGTTTCGGCCGCACATGCGCGGTCGAAAATGGCGGACACGACGCGCAAAAAAACAGTACATGTAACTTTTTTTGTGCTGACAGTCCGCCAAAACACGACGCAAACGTCGCACAACGGTTGCGACGTGTGGCACTCCGTCGCAATGCGTCGCTAATGAAAGTCTATGGAGAAAAAATGCATCCTGCGGGCAACTTTGCAGGATGCGTTTTTTCTACATAACGACGCATTGTGACGTGCGTCGAACAAGTAGCCATACTTTGATTCAAAAGTTGATCGGAGAAGTTAAAACTGATAAAGAAGTGTAGACAATGATAGGCTGTTCAGCTAAAATGTTCTCCAATGTTTTGAAAGGGAAAGCCAAACCAGAGAGACGCGGAAGAAAACGGAAGACTACCATTCTAATGGATGGAAGAATAACCAGAATGGCAAAGGCTCAGCCAATGATCAGCTCCAAGATGATCAAAGACAGTCTCAAGTTACCTGTGAGTACTGTGACATTTAGAAGACGCTTGTGTTGAGCTAATCTCTTAGCAAGAAGTCCCACTGTTAACCCCTTAATCCCATATGACGTACTATCCCGTCGAGGTGGGGTGGGCCTTAATTCCCACCGACGGGATAGTACGTCATAGCGATCGGCCGCGCTCACGGGGGGAGCGCGGCCGATCGCGGCCGGGTGTCAGCTGCCTATCGCAGCTGACATCCGGCACTATGTGCCAGGAGCGGTCACAGACCGCCCCCGGCACATTAACCCCCGGCACACCGCGATCAAACATGATCGCAGTGTACCGGCGGTACAGGGAAGCATCGCGCACGGAGGGGGCTCCCTGCGTGCTTCCCTGAGACGATCGGTACAAGGCGATGTACTCACCTTGTACCGAGCGTCTCCTCCCTGCAGTCCCCGGATCCAAAATGGCCGCGGGGCTGCATCCGGGTCCTGCAGGGAGTACTTCCGGGTGCCGTGCAGGCGCTGGTAAGCCTGCAACGATGTGAGTGAGATCGCCGATCTGATAGAGTGCTATGCAAACTGTCAGATCGGCGATCTGTGATGTCCCCCCCTGGGACAAAGTAAAAAAAAAAAAAATTCCACATGTGTAAAAAAATAAAAAATAAATAAAAAAAAAATTCCTAAATAAAGAAGAAAAAAAAAAATATTATTCCCATAAATACATTTCTTTATCTAAAAAACAAACAAACAAAAAAAACCCAATAAAAGTACACATATTTAGTATCACCACGTCCGTAACGACCCCACCTATAAAACTGTCCCACTAGTTAACCCCTTCAGTGAACACCGTAAGAAAAAAAAAAACGAGCCAAAAAACAACGCTTTATTTTCATACCGCCGAACAAAAAGTGGAATAACACGCGATCAAAAAGACGGATATAAATAACCATGGTACCACTGAAAACGTCATCTTGTCCCGCAAAAAACGAGCTGCCATATAGCATCATAAGCAAAAAAATAAAAAAGTTATAGTCCTCAGAATAAAGCGAAGCCAAAATAATTATTTTTTCTATAAAATAGCTTTTATCGTATAAAAGCGCCAAAACATAAAAAATGATATAAATGAGATGTCGCTGTAATCGTACTGACCCGACGAATAAAACTGCTTTATCAATTTTACCAAACGTGGAACGGTATAAACGCCTCCCCCAAAAGAAAATCATGAATAGCTGGTTTTTGGTCATTCTGCCTCAAAAATCGGAATAAAAAGTGATCAAAAACTGTCACATGTCCGAAAATGTTACCAATAAAAACGTCAACTCGTCCCGCAAAAAACAAGACCTCACATGACTCTGTGGACCAAAATACGGAAAAATTATAGGTCTCAAAATGTGGAGACTCAAAAACTTTTTTGCTATAAAAAGCTTCTTTTAGTGTGTGACAGCTGCCAATCATAAAAATCCGATATAGAAAACGCTATAAAAGTAAATCAAACCCCCCTTCATCACCCCCTTAGTTAGGGAAAAATAATAAAATTAAAAATATGTATTTATTTCCATTTTCCCATTAGGGCTAGGGTTAGGGCTAGGATTAGGGCTAGGGTTAGGGTTGGGGCTAGGGTTGGAGCTAAAGTTAGGGCTAAAGTTAGGGATAGGGTTGGGGCTAAAGTTAGGGTTAGGGTTGGGGATAAAGTTAGGGTTAGGGTTGGGGCTAAAGTTAGGGTTAGGATTACATTTACGGTTGGGATTAGGGTTGGGATTAGAATTAGGGGTGTGTCAGGGTTAGGGGTGTGGTTAGGGTTACAGTTGGGATTAGGGTTAGGGGTGTGTTTGGATTAGAGTTTCAGGTAGAATTGGGGAGTTTCCACTGTTCAGGCACATCAGGGGCTCTCCAAACGCGACATGGCATCCGATCTCAATTCCAGACAATTCTGCGTTGAAAAAGTAAAACAGTGCTCCTTCCCTTCCGAGCTCTCCCGTGCGCCCAAACAGGGGTTTACCCCAACATATGGGGCATCAGCGTACTCGGGACAAATTGGACAACTTTTGGGGTCCAAGTTCTCTTGCTATCCTTGGGAAAAAAAAAATTGGGGGGGCTAAAAATCATTTTTGTGAAAAAAAAAGAATTTTTATTTTCACGGCTCTGCGTTATAAACTGTAGTGAAACACTTGGGGGTTCAAAATTCTCACAACACATCTAGATAAGTTCCTTGGGGGGTCTAGTTTCCAATATGGGGTCACTTGTGGGGGGGTTGTACTATTTGGGTACATCAGGGGCCTGCAGACCAATCCATCTAAGTCTGCATTCCAAATGGCGCTCCTTCCCTTCCGAGCTCTGCCATGCGCCCAAACAGTGGTTCCCCCCCACATATGGGGTATCAGCGTACTCAGGAAAAATTGGACAACAACTTTTGGGGTCCAATTTCTCCTGTTACCCTTGGGAAAATAAAAAACTGGGGGCTAAAAAATTATTTATGTGGAATAAAAAAGAATTCTTATTTTCACGGCTCTGCGTTATAAACTGTAGTGAAACACTTGGGGGTTCAAAGCTCTCAAAACATATCTAGATAAGTTCCTTAGGGGGTCTACTTTCCAAAATGGTGTCACTTGTGGGGGGTTTTAATGTTTAGGCACATCAGGGGCTCTCCAAACGCAACATGGTGTCCCATCTCAATTCCAGTCAATTTTGCATTGAAAAGTAAAATGGCGCTCCTTCCCTTCCGAGCTCTGCCATGCACCCAAACAATGGTTTACACCCACATATGGGGTATCAGCATACTCAGGACAAATTGCACAACAATTTTTGGGGTCCAATTTCTTCTCTTACCCTTGGGAAAATAAATTGGGGGCGAAAAGATCATTTTTGTGAAAAAATATGATTTTTTATTTTTACGGCTCTGCATTATAAACTTCTGTGAAGCACTTGGTGGGTCAAAGTGCTCACCACACATCTAGATAAGTTCCTTAGGGGGTCTACTTTCCAAAATGGTGTCACTTGTGGGGGGTTTCAATGTTTAGGCACATCAGGGGCTCTCCAAACGCAACATGGTGTCCCATATAAATTCCAGTCAATTTTGCATTGAAAAGTCAAATGGCGCTCCTTTCCTTCCGAGCTCTGCCATGCGCCCAAACAGTGGTTTACCCCCACATATGGGGTATCAGCGTACTCAGGACAAATTGTACAACAACTTTTGGGGTCCATTTTCTCCTGTTACCCTTGGTAAAATAAAACAAATTGGAGCTGAAATAAATTTTGTGTGAAAAAAAGTTAAATGTTCATTTTTATTTAAACATTCCAAAAATTCCTGTGAAACACCTGAAGGGTTAATAAACTTCTTGAAAGTGGTTTTGAGCACCTTGAGGGGTGCAGTTTTTAGAATGGTGTCACACTTGGGCATTTTCTATCATATAGACCCCTCAAAATGACTTCAAATGAGATGTGGTCCCTAAAAAAAATGGTGTTGTAAAAATGAGAAATTTCTGGTCAACTTTTAACCCTTATAACACCCTAACAAAAAAAATGTTGGTTCCAAAATTGTGCTGATGTAAAGTAGACATGTGGGTAATGTTATTTATTAAGTATTTTGCGTGACATATCTCTGTGATTTAAGGGCATAAAAATTCAAAGTTGGAAAATTGTGAAATTTTTCGCCAAATTTCCATTTTTTTCACAAATAAACGCAAGTTATATCGAAATTTTTTTACCACTAACATGAAGTACAATATCTCATGAGAAAACAATGTCAGAATCACCAAGATCCGTTGAAGCGTTCCAGAGTTATAACCTCATAAAGGGACAGTGGTCAGAATTGTAAAAATTGGCCTGGTCATTAACGTGCAAACCACCATCGGGGCTTAAGGGGTTAAAAAAAAGACAACAAAAAACGTACTGAAGCGAATACAATTTGCCAAAGAACACGTCAACTGGCCCAAGGAGAAATGGAGAAACATTTTGTGGACTGATGAAAGTAAAATTGTTCTTTTTGGGTCCAAGGGCCGCAGACAGTTCGTTAAGACAACCCCCAAACTCTGCTGCATTAAAGCCACAGTACACTCTGAAGACAGTGAAGCATGGGCATGTTTCTCTTACGACCTATTTACCGCATGCCAGGGATCATGAAACAGTTTGCATATATTAAAATACCTGAAGAGGTCATGTTGCCTTATGCTGAGGAGGATATGCCCTTGAACTGAGTGTTTCAACAAGACAATGACCCTAAACACATCAGTAAACGAGCAAAATCTTGGTTCCAGTCCAACAAAATTGAGATTATGGAGTGGCCACCCCAATCCCAGGACCTTAATCGGATAGAACACTTATGGGAGGACATGAAAAATGCTGTTTTTGAGGCAAAGCCAACAAATGCGAAAAAATTGTGAGATGTAGTCAAAGTATCCTGCGTTGGAATAATAGTTGACAGGTGCTAGAAGTTGGTTGACTTTATGCAACATGGATATGAAGCAGTTCTAAAAAAACTGTGGATGTGTGAACAACTAAATATTAGGTCAGTGATTCACAGGAATGCTAAATCCACAAAAAAGATGTGGATTTTATTTTTTATATTTTATCTCTCAATGTTAAAATTAACCTACCCTTAAAATTATAGACTGTTAATGTCTTTGTCAGTGGGCAAACTTACAAAGTCAGAAAGGGATCAAATACTTATATCCCTCACTGTATAGGTTTGTTGACCAGGAACACTATTTCTCTGTGTTCTTAGCCCTCCAAACATTTCGTCTTGTATCGTGTGTTGCATCTGAGCCTACTCGGCCTTCATGGTAGCCCATATAGCTCTTAAAAGTTCATCTGTATTTTCAGATGAGAAAAAATTATTTTTTCCTTTCCTGTTAGAGTATGGGTATGCCTCCTCTGAAGACTTTTCCACATCCCATCTGGCTTTCTTGTGACAGTTAGTACGCTGAGATGGCTGTGATGGTACAAGACTAACGACAGTGTTCTGGACCTCTTCCTTAAAGGGAACCTGTCACCTGAATTCGGCGGGACCGGTTTTCGGTCATATGGGCGGGGTTTTCGGGTGTTTGATTCACCGTTTCCTTTCACCCCGGAACACGGCAAAATACTTCCGGGACATAGAGCGCCGGCGCATGCGCACTAATGCTTTTCGGCTTTGTCCGCAGTTGGGCAAAGCATACTGCTCGTGCGCAAGGCAAGATTGCCTTGCGCAGGCGTGTACTACGGAGGACAAAGCATGAACTTCAATCCAATATTGCGGCCAGCATGCAGCCAGCGGGTAAGGAAAGGGTGAATCAAACACCCGAAAACCCCGCCCATGACCGAAAACCAGTCCCACCAAATTCAGGTGACAGGTTCCCTTTAATCCTGACCCGCATGTCCTTTAACAGGGACGCTTGTTCGTGCTTAATTTTGCAATACAATCTGCAAATAGATGTTTTTTGTATGACTCGTGACAGTTTCGCGTTGCATGTCGGGCACCTCCTAGGTTTTTTCTGAGAAGAGGATCCTGAGGTATAAGGTCCATGCTGATGTAACGACCAAGATTGCTATGTGGGTTACTTACACTGCCCAGGGACTGTTTGGCTGGTGCTTCTGAGCAAGGATTAGTATCCATTGTTCAGGCTGTGCACACCACACCTTCTGACAGAACGCTTTCATAAGGTCTTTCCTTGTCCAGCAGGTGGCCTTCATACTTTCCCCATAGCATTTCCTTCTGTGCCATAACGAAACACATGCTGCGCCATCCCGATAGGTGGTATTCCTCTAAACTGACACGTGTCATCAGAAAGCGTCTCAAGCTGGAAATGCACTCCTGTGCACAACTTGGAAGTTCGACCGGCAGCTGCAGTGTTGTGCAGAGAGAAGCGGCGGAGCTATGTCCCGCTCTTGTGATTGACTTAGGGACCCCTACCCAGTAAGGCTTCTTTCACACTAGCGTCGGCACGGGGCTTCCGCTGCCCCATTGTAATGTCTGGGGAGGAGGGGGGGTGGAGTTTCGGCCGCGCATGCGCGGTCGAAAATGGCGGACACGACGCGCCAAAAAATGTTACATGTAACTTTTTTTTGTGCCGACGGTCCGCCAAAACACGACGCAACCGTCGCACAACGGTTGCGACGTGTGGCACTCCGTTGCAATGCGTCGCTAATGAAAGTCTATGGAGAAAAAACGCATCCTGCGGGCAACTTTGCAGGATGCGTTTTTTTCTACATAACGACGCATTGCGACGTGCGTCGAACGACGCTAATGTGAAAGTAGTCTAAGGTATCAGCCTGGAGCTACTTGACAGCGGGAAGGAAAGAGATCAAGTCCCCTCCGATCCCAGGTAAATCTTTGCGCTCCTATGTGTGCTTTGTCCTAGAGCATGAGTAGGACTACCTCCTGTTGTGCTGTCATGAGGGACATCCTAGGAACTTAACGTTACAAAAGGGCTTATTGTAACATGTATTCTTACTTGTAGAAGCTAGTTAACACCATATAATTTACTTCTTTTTATAAGATGTACATATCATATGCTCTTGTAATTCCGCTCTTGTATCTTGATCAATATACAGTATGATCCCCTACACCGCTTCTCAAACAGTATGAAGTCCCCTCAAATACTGATGTCCCATAACCCTTTAAAAAAATTGTATGATGTTCTGATAAAGCACACCATACAGCATGATGTTCTCACACATTCTCTCACACCGTAGGATGTCCTCACAAAGCCCCATACACTGTAGGATATCCCCACAGAGCAGGTCACCACAACGCCCCCATATGCAGCATTATTGCCCCAGTTAATATAATGGCCTCACACAGCGCCCCTGCCCAGAATGATGTCCCCACACAAAATAAAGCTACTAACCTAACCCCGTTCGCTGACTGCTTATGTCTGAGGTGTACTGAGGCACAGCTGGCGTGATGCATTGACGTCATTGAACAAGCTACACTCTTAGACGCATAGGCTTAGTGATTGAAGAGGAAGCTGATGGCTCCTTTGTTTTCACCGCCATCTGCATGCTCAAAATAAGTGAGACACCAGGGGTATGGGGGGGGGGGGGTTGGGGAGGTCGTAATTTGGTGCAGTACCCTACTATATCCAACCCTTTGGCTGTCCCAGTCCAGGGGCTGCACAGGAATAGCCAAGGAACCGTGCTTTGGCCCACACTTTACCCAGGTCTGTAATAGACCATCTTCGGTGGGATTTGATGGTGGTGGTTACAGCATGCAAACCCAGAAAAGCGAACTACAGGCCATTGGACATGAGGAGCGTGCTAGGATTCCTTGGGGAATGCTGTCAGAAGCTGGTGTTTGCAGGGTCAGACTGGCCCATCGGGACACCAGTGAAATGCCTGGTGGGTCCCAGAAAGGAGGAAGGACAAAAAAAATTACATGGACGCGGACCCTTAAAAAGTGCCGGAGGCAGAGGCATGCACGTGCACGCAGTCATAATTACTGTAAGGGCTAATCCAGGGACAATATTACAGCTGTAACTTAATTTACTTATGAGGATACGGTCTCCCACAGCGAGAACAAAAGGGGGTACTGTTACGGCGCATGGCAGCAATCTGTCTTTTTTTCTTCACCTGATGTAGTATAGAAGTCAGGGAAAAAGTGGGGAATGTGCTCTGGAAGCAATCGGCTATAGCCAACTTATTTTCTGCAGACACAAGTCCTGGTTGGAAGAAGTGATGGCAGACTGCACAGGATAAAGATGAAAGACTTCAACTAGACGTCACTTATGAGTCAGTGTGTTACTTGTATACTTACATTATATACTGTGTACAGAGCTCCTTGGTATAATGTCACTGGTGATCACTGCATTACCTGTACACTGACATTATATACTCTAATATTAGTGTTATTAGTATTGTGGTTTTAATTAACCCTTTCTGACCTCGGACGGGATAGTACGTCCGAGGTCAGATCCCCTACTTTGATGCGGACTCCGGCGGTGATCCCGCATTAAAACCGGGACATGTCAGCTGTTTTGAACAGCTTACCAGTGACCGCAATAGTGGCGGGTGTAATCGCGATTCAGCTGCCATTATTAACTAGTTAAATGCCGCTGTCAAACGCTGAGAGCGGCATTTAACTACCGCTTCCGGCTATCAGGCTGGAAATGAGCGCATCGCTGAACCCGTCACATGATCGGGGGTCAGCGATGTGTCGGCATAACAACTAGAGGTCTCCTTGAGACCTCTATGGTTGTTGATGCCGCATTGCTATGAGCGCCACCCTGTGGTCGACACTCATAGCAATGCAGGAATTCAGCTACATAGGAGCTATCTGAGCTTCGCTCCTATGTAACTGAGCCGATCGAGTTGTGCCAGCTTCTAGCCTCCCATGGCGGCTATTAACCCCTTCATGACCGTGGGATTTTTCGTTTTTCCGTGTTCGTTTTTCACTCCCCTCCTTCCCAGAGCCATAACTTTTTTATTTTTCAGTCAATTTGGCCATGTGAGGGCTTATTTTTTGCGGGACGAGTTGTACTTTTGAACGACATCATTGGTTTTACCATGTCGTGTACTAGAAAACGGGAAAAAAATTCCAAGTGCGGTGAAATTGCAAAAAAAGTGCAATCCCACACTTGTTTTTTGCTTGGCTTTTTTGCTAGGTTCACTAAACGCTAAAACTGACCTGCCATTATGATTCTTCAGGTCATTACGAGTTCATAGACACCTAACATGACTAGGTTATTTTTTACCTTAGTTGGGAAAAAAAATTCCAAACTTTGCTAAAAAAAAAAAATTGAGCCATTTTCTGATACTCGTAGCGTCTCCATTTTTCATGATCTGGGGTCGGTTGAGGGCTTATTTTTTGCGTGCTGAGCTGGCGTTTTTAATGATTCCAATTCGGTGCAGATACGTTCTTTTGATCGCCCGTTATTGCATTTTAATGCAATGTCGCGGCGACCAAAAAAAGTAATTCTGGCGTTTCAATTTTTTTTTCTCGTTACGCCGTTTAGCGATCAGTTTAATGCTTTTTTTTTATTGATAGATCGGGCGATTCTGAACGTGGCGATACCAAATATGTGTAGATTTGATTTTTTTTATTGATTTATTTTGATTGGGGCGAACGTGTGGTGATTTAAACTTTTATATTTTTTTTATTTTTTTCACATTTTTTTAACTTTTTTTTTTTTTACTTTTGCCATGCTTCAATAGCCTCCATGGGAGGCTAGAAGCAGGCACAGCACGATCGCCTCTGCTACATAGCAGCGATCTGCTGTTCGCTGCAATGTAGAAGAAAATCAGGTGTGCTGTGAGCGCCGACCACAGGGTGGCGCTCACAGCTATCGGCGATCAGTAACCATAGAGGTCTCAAGGACCTCTATGGTTACAATGGAGAAGCATCGCCGACCTCCGATCATGTGACGGGGGTCGGAGATGCCGTCATTTCCAGCCGCCCGGCCGGATGCGGTAGTTAAATGCCGCTGTCTGCGTTTGACAGCGGCATTTAACTAGTTAATAGCGGTGGGTGAATCGCAATTTCACCCGCCGCTATTGCGGGCACATGTCAGCTGTTCAAAACAGCTGACATGTCCCAGCTTTGATGCGGGCTCACCGCGGAGCCCTGCATCAAAGCAGGGGAGCTGACATCGGACGTACTATCCCGTCCGATGTCAGTAAGGGGTTAAAGCATGGCAAAAGTAAAAAAAAAAAGTTTTAAAAAATATGAAAAAAAAATATATAAAAGTTTAAATCACCCCCCTTTCACCCCATTCAAAATAAAACAATAAAAGAAAAAATCAAATATACACATATTTGGTATTGCCGCATTCAGAATCGCCAGGCGTAGCGAGAAAAAAAGTGAAACAGCAGAATTACTTTTTTTGGTTGCCGCGACATTGCATTAAAATGCAATAACAGGCAATCAAAAGATCATATCTGCACCAAAATGGTATCATTAAAAACGCCAGCTCGGCGCACCAAAAATAAGCCCTCACCCGACCCCAGATCACGAAAAATGGAGACGCTACGGGTATCGGAAATTTGCACAATTTTTTTTTTCTTTTTAGCAAACTTTGGAATTTTTTTTTACCACTTAGATAAAGGAGAACCTAGGCATGTTTGGTGTCTATGAACTCATAATGACCTGGAGAATCATAATGGCAGGTCAGTTTTAGCATTTAGTGAACCTAACAAAAAAGCCAAACAAAAAACAAGTGTGGGATTGCACTTTTTTTTGCAAACTTGGAATTTGCTTTCCGTTTTCTAGTACATGACATGCTAAAACCAATGATGTCGTTCAAAAGTAGAGCTCGTACAGTAAAAAAATAAGCCCTCAAATGGCCATATTGACGAAAAAATAAAAAAGTTATGGCTCTGAGAAGGAGGGGAGCGGAAAACGAAATTACCCTGGGTCATGAAGGGGTTAATGATCAGTATTGTAGTGCCCGGTCACTATATGGTGGCAATATGTGATCTCTTCATGATTGGTGGTTTTTCTCTCTTGTATATGGTATTATTTGGTCACTGTAGTCTATCATGATGTAACTGTATTAACCCCTGTGTGCAGTATTATTGTCACTATGTGGTCTGGTATTAAAGGGAATCTGTCACCCCAAAAATCATATATAAGCTAAGGCCACCGGCATGCTGTAGATAGGCCCCCGATGTAACCTGAAAGGTAAGAAAAACAGGTTATATTATACTGCCCACACAAATGGGAGCTCCTCAACACGTATCTAAGAAGATTATTTTAATTTTTATTGGTAAGTATCAAAAAGAATTTACACAATGTATAAATCACAGACAATAGCCACACACAACATTAAAAACACTTAAAAAATACAACACAGACCTATACACAAATCATGCCCTGATATAGGGGCTATGATATCCCACATCCAAAATTCCCAAAAATAGACAATCATGTAATATAATACAATACAGCATAATATGGCTTCATACGATGACGTCCTCTTCTTCTCTTCCTGCCGCGGCTCCGGTGCAAGCATACTTTGTCTGCCCTGCTGAGGGCAGAGCAAAATACTGCAGTGCGCAGGCGCTGGGCCTCTCTGACCTTTCCCGGCACCTGCGCACTGCAGTACTTTGCTCTGCCCTCAACGGGACAGACAAAGTACGCCTGGGCCGGAGCCGCGGCAGCAAGACAAGAAGAGGATGTGATCGTATGAAGATAGGGGGCGCCGGACCCAGACCGCGACGCCCATTGGAGCGGACCGCAGCGAGACCGCGCCTGTGTGAGTATAATATAACCTGTTTTTCTTACCTTTCAGGTTACATCGGGGGCTTATCTACAGCATTACAGAATGCTGTAGATAAGCCCCTGATGCCGGTGGGCTTAGCTCATATACGATTTTTGGGGTGACAGGTTCCCTCTAACCACCTGTATGTGGTATTATTCAGTCACTATGTGGTGGTAATATGTGATCTGGTCATGGTATGGCACTTGCAGTGGTTCTACGGTGAAAACAAATCATCACCTATCCTAAAGGCCATGTTCACACATTCAGTATTTGGTCTACGTATTTGTAATCTAAAACCATGAGAGGGTGATAAATGCAGAAGTGGTGAAGTGTTTCTATTAGGGTAAGTTCACACTGGGTGTTTTTGCTGCATTTTAAAGCCAATTTTCAGCTGCTTTTTACAGTACCAGCAAAGCCTATGAGATTTCAGAAATCTCATACACACTTTTTTTTTTTCCATCAGGATTTTGTGATTTGCAGCGTTTTTTTTAATTTTTTTTACGTAGAGCATGTCACTTCTTTCAGAGTTTTTCACCCATTGACTTGCATGGATTGTGAAAAAACGCTGCAAATACGCAGGTTGACTTTTTTTGCAGCGTATTTGCTGCAGATTGGTCAAAGACAGCAGGATGTGACATCACAGTCAGTTCCGCTACACCTAGATGGCAGGCTGCATGGTTGCTTGATGCGTCCATATAGCCTGTGATCTATCAGAGTGGACCCGAACGCCATTCTAACAATACAGTTTTTGACACGCTGTCATATGCAAGATAGCGCGGCAAACACCACTTCTGATCAGCGGTGAAACCATTCCCGCCGGTCTAAGAGCCGCGGTTCCAACGCTGTCAAAAGACAGCGTGAGCGCTCTCAGCTGTGATCGGAGGTATGAAGTTTACCTCCGGTCACTGGTGTGAGCTGATAGGACTGCTGGTGTGAGCTAATGGGACTGCCGCTCCCATCATCAGACACCTGCTGCCGCTAATAACAGTGAGAGGAGCGGCGGATGGGAGTATTCAACAGCCGCTCCTGCGCTGTAAATAATTTAAAAAAAAAAAAAAAAACAACCTGCGTGGGTTCTCCTCTATTTTTGATAACCAGCCAGGCAAAACTCACAGCTGTGGGCTGCAACCCTCAGCTGTCAGCAAAGATGGTTATCAAGAATAGAGGGTTCCCCACGCTGTCCTATTTAAATAAATTTTTTAAAAAAGGCATGGGGCCCCCCCATTTTTGACAATCAGAGTTGCTAAAGCAGACAGCTGGGGGCTGGTATTCTCAGGCTGGTAAGGGGCAGGAATATTGCCCCCCAGCCTAAAAATAGCAGCCCACAGCCACCCCGAAAAGGCACATCTATTAGATGCGTCAATTCTGATGCTTTGCCCGGCTCTTCCCACTCGCCCTGTAGCGGGGGCAAGTGGGGTTCATATTTGTGGAGTTGATGTCACCTTTGTATTGTCAGGTGACATCAAGCCCACAGCTTAGAAATGGAGAGGTGTCTATAAGACACCTATCCATTACTAATCCTATAGTCGTATGGTAAATAATGACACAGCCAGAATAAAGTCTTATTAGAAATAAAGCAAAACGGTTTCCATTTTTATTTAAAAATAAGCAGTTATACTCACGTAACACCTATTTCACTGAAGCCCTCGTTCTTCTGTAATAAAACAAAAATAAAAAAACAATATCCCTCACCTATCCGCTGTTCTGTCCCACAGGGTAATCCATATCTGGGGGATAATTGGCTTTCAACCTGGACAGTGTCAAGATGCGACTATCCAGGCTGAGAACCACTGGTGACTGAACTGCTGTGAGCGCAGCCTCAGTGACGTCATCGAGGTTACCTCCAGTCACTGAGACACTGTTACCAGTCAGGCTGAACTGCTTAGTCCCAGAATTGGCATATCTTAGAGATGTGCCTTTTCTGGGGCGGCTGAGAGCTGATGTTTTTAGCCTGGGGGGGGCAGTATCCATGGCCCCTTCCTAGGATATTAATATCAGCCCGCAGCTGTCTGCATAGCCTTTGCTGGTCATTAATTATAGGGGGACTCCGTGTCATTTTTTAGTGTACAGCTGTGAGGTGATATTAACCCCTTTCTGACATCGGACGTACTATCCCGTCGAGGTGGGGTGGGCCCCCATGACCACGGACGGGATAGTACGTCCAGCGCGATCGGCGGCGCTCACGGGGGGAGTGCGGCCGATCGCGGCCGGGTGTCAGCTGCCTATCGCAGCTGACATCCGGCACTATGTGCCAGGAGCGGTCACGGACCGCTCCCGGCACATTAACCCCCGGCACACCGCGATCAAACATGATCGCGATGTGCCGGCGGTGCAGGGAAGCATCGCGCAGGGAGGGGGCTCCCTGCGGGCTTCCCTGAGCCCCCCGCAGCAACGCGATCATGTTTGATCATGAGGGATGTTACCTCCCTCCCTGCCTGCTCCAGACCCGGATCCAAGATGGCCGCGGATCCGGGTCCTGCAGGGAGGGAGGTGGCTTCACAGAAGCCTGCTCAGAGCAGACACTGTGAAGCAGCCTGCACTTCTCTCAGATCGGTGATCTGTCAGAGTGCTATGCAAACTGGCAGATCACCGATCTGTATTGTCCCCCCTTGGGGCAAAGTAAAGTAAAAAAAAAAATTTCCAAATGTGTAAAAAAAAATATTCCAAAATAATGAAAAAAAATATATATATATTATTCCCATAAATACATTTCTTTATCTAAATAATAAAAAAAAACAATAAAAGTACACATATTTAGTATCGCCGCGTCCGTAACGACCCGACCTATAAAACTGGCCCACTAGTTAACCCCTTCAGTAAACACCGTAAGAAAAAAAAAAAAAGAGGCAAAAAACAACGCTTTATTATCATTCCGCCGAACAAAAAGTGGAATAACACGCGATCAAAAAGACAGATATAAATAACCATGGTACCGCTGAAAGCGTCATCTTGTCCCGCAAATAACAAGCTGCCATACAGCATGATCAGCAAAAAAATAAAAAAAAGTTATAGTCCTGAGAATAAAGCGATGCAAAAATAATTATTTTTTCCATAAAATAGTTTTTATCGTATAAAAGCGCCAAAACATAAAAAAATAATATAAATGAGGTATCGCTGTAATCGTACTGACCCGACGAATAAAACTGCTTTATCAATTTTACCAAACGCGGAACGGTATAAACGCCTCCCCCAAAAGAAATTCATGAATAGCTGGTTTTTGGTCATTCTGCCTCACAAAAATCGGAATAAAAAGCGATCAAAAAATGTGACGTGCCCAAAAATGTTACCAATAAAAACGTCAACTCGTCCCGCAAAAAACAAGACCTCACATGACTCTGTGGACCAAAATATTGAAAATTTATAGCTCTCAAAATGTGGTAACGCAAAAAATATTTTTTGCAATACAAAGCGTCTTTCAGTGTGTGACGGCTGCCAATCATAAAAATCCGCTAAAAAACTCGCTATAAAAGTAAATCAAACCACCCATCATCACCCCCTTAGTTAGGGAAAAATAAAAAAAATGTATTTATTTCCATTTTCCCATTAGGGCTAGGGTTAGGGTTGGGGCTAGGGTTAGGGTTAGGGTTAGGGTTGGGGCTAGGGTTGGGGCTAGGGTTAGGGCTAAGGTTAGGTCTAGGTCTAGGGTTAGGGCTAGGGTTAGGGTTGGGGCTAGGGTTAGGGCAAGGGTTGGGGCTAGGGTTAAGGCTACAGTTAGGGTTGGGGCTAAAGTTAGGGTTAGGGTTGGGGCTAAAGTTACGGTTAGGGTTTAGATTACATTTACGCTTGGGAATAGGGTTGGGATTAGGGTTAGGGGTGTGTCAGGGTTAGAGGTGTGGTTAGGGTTACTGTTGGGATTAGGGTTAGGGGTGTGTTTGGATTAGGGTTTCAGTTATAATTGGGGGTTTTCCACTGTTTCGGCACATCAGGGGCTCTCCAAACGCGACATGGCGTCTGATCTCAATTCCAGCCAATTCTGCGTTGAAAAAGTAAAACAGTGCTCCTTCCCTTCCGAGCTTTCCCGTGTGCCCAAACAGGGGTTTACCCCAACATATGGGGTATCAGCGTACTCAGGACAAATAGGACAACAACCTTTGTGGTCCAATTTCTTCTGTTACCCCTGGGAAAATACAAAACTGGGGGCTAAAAAATAATTTTTGTGGGGGAAAAAAAAAGATTTTTTATTTTCACGGCTCTGCGTTATAAACTGTAGTGAAACACTTGGGGGTTCAAAGTTCTTACAACACATCTAGATAAGTTCCTTGGGGGGTCTAGTTTCCAAAATGGGGTCACTTGTGCGGGGCTTCTACTGTTTAGGTACATTAGGGGCTCTGCAAACGCAATGTGACGCCTGCAGACCATTCCATCTAACTCTGCATTCCAAATGGCGCTCCTTCCCTTCCGAGCCCTTCCATGCGTCCAAACGGTGGTTCCCCCCCACATATGGGGTATCAGCGCACTCAGGACAAATTGGACAACAACTTTTGGGGTCCAATTTCTCCTGTTACCCTCGGGAAAATACAAAACTGGAGGCTAAAAAATAATTTTGGTGGGAAAAAATGTTTGTTTTATTTTTACGGCTCTGCATTATAAACTTCTGTGAAGCCCTTGGTGGGTCAAAGCGCTCACCACACATCTAGATAAGTTCCTTAGGGGGTCTACTTTCCAACATGGTGTCACTTGTGGGGGGTTTCTACTGTTTAGGCACATCAGTGGCTCTCCAAACGCAACATGGCGTCCCATCTCAATTCCAGTCAATTTTGCATTGTAAAGTCAAATGGCGCTCCTTCCCTTCCGAGCTCTGTCATGCGCCCAAACAGTGGTTTACCCCCACATATGGGGTATCGGCGTACTCAGGACAAATTGTACAACAACTTTTGGGGTCCATTTTCTCCTGTTACCCTTGGTAAAATAAAACAAATTGGAGCTGAAGTAAATTTTTTGTGAAAAAAAGTTAAATGTTCATTTTTATTTAAACATTCCAAAAATTCCTGTGAAGCACCAGAAGGGTTAATAAACTTCTTGAATATGGTTTTGAGCACCTTGAGGGGTGCAGTTTTTAGAATGGTGTCACACTTGGGTATTTTCTATCATATAGACCCCTCAAAATGACTTCAAATGAGATGTGGTCCCTAAAAAAAAATGGTGTTGTAAAAATGAGAAATTGCTGGTCAACTTTTAACCCTTATAACTCCCTAACAAAAAAAAATGTTGGTTCCAAAATTGTGCTGATGTAAAGTAGACATGTGGGAAATGTTACTTATTAAAGTATTTTGTGTGACATATCTCTGTGATTTAATTGCATAAAAATTCAAAGTTGGAAAATTGCGAAATTTTCAAAATTTTCGCCAAATTTCCATTTTTTTCACAAATAAACGCAGGTACTATCACAGAATTTTTACCACTATCATGAAGTACAATATGTCACGAGAAAACAATGTCAGAATCACTGGGATCCGTTGAAGCGTTCCAGAGTTATAACCTCATAAAGGGACAGTGGTCAGAATTGTAAAAATTGGCCCGGTCATTAACGTGCAAACCACCCTTGGGGGTGAAGGGGTTAATAGCTGGGAAGCTCCATGGGTATTACCCCCTTCCCAGGCTATAAACATCAGCTTTCCCTCTGCTGGTTAAAAAAATTACGTGGGAGCCCACAACATTTTTTTCAGCTGCGCACACACTGCACTAATTGTATACATCACAGACATCTGTATATCTACCTATTCTACGTGTATTTACTGTGTGTAAGCCATCTCTATCCTGTCAGATCCTGCTGAGACTTTACAATACACGGCAGGGTGTCCTGTCAGGGATAAAAGTTCTCCATAAAGGTACCGTCACACTCAGCGACACTGCAGCGTTATAGACAACGAGCCGATCGCTGCAGCGTCGCTGTTTAGGTCGCTGTAGAGACATCAAACACAGCAGCTCCAGAACGATGCAGGAGCGATCCAGTGACGTAACGGCGACTCACTTATCGTTCTCACAGGTCGTTAGCTCCATGTAAAACATTGCTGACATCGTTGCTTTTGCTGTCAAACATGACGATACACGCCGATCTGACGACCAAATAAAGTTCTGGACTTCTAGCTCCGACCAGCGATATCACAGCGGGATCCAGATCGCTGCTGTCAAACTCAACGAGATCGCTATCCAGGACGCTGTAACGTCACGGATCGTTGTCGTTGTAAAGTTGCTGAGTGTGAAGGTACCTTTATTCCGATCGGTGCGTTTTCCAATGGTTAGATTCCACCGATCAATAAGTTATTGCTTACCTAACCTGTGGATCGGTGATAACTTGCCTTCATCAAAAAACCCTTTAAGGCAAACTACTGTAATTGTACATCCCAGTTATGGTGTGCACACAGTAGACGTGCAGGAGCCGCCTGTGTTCAATTTCCCCTGTGGGCCCCAGACACCCCAGTGCGACCCTGGATGTCTTTGTATTATGTTTGCAGCAGCTCATAACAGCTAGAGATGTGCTCTGCTAAGTGCAGGAGATGATTGCCATGGAGGAGCTGAATAATTCTGCAGTAGTCATTAAACCTGGCATTTTGTGGTAAATTTGAAGAAAGCAATCGTTATAGTTGGTATTTCTATTAGTTGTGTTGAAGTGTGTATATTGTTCTGCTTTCATTGGTTTACTGCAATCAAAAGTTTGTACATTTTTCTAACAAACCTAAATTGCAGTAGAGGTTAGGCTACGTTCACATTTGCGTTGTGCGCCGCAGCGTCGGCGCCGCAACGCACAACGCAAACAAAAACGCGGCAAAACGCATGCACAACGCTGCGTTTTGCGCCGCATGCGTCCTTTTTTCTATTGATTTTGGACGCAGCAAAAATGCAACTTGCTGCGTCCTCTGCGCCCAGACGCGGGCGCCGCAGTGACGCATGCGGCGCAAAACGCAAGTGCACCGCATGTCCATGCGCCCCCATGTTAAATATAGGGGCGCATGACGCATGCGGCGACGCTGCGGCGCACACCGCAAATGTGAACGTAGCCTTAAATAGTTTTTATTGCAACCATAGCTCTAGAGACCGTGGAGAAAAATCCGGGGTGCACTGCCTACCACATGGGCCACATGCAGCCTGTAACTGCAACTGCTCTGTTTACTACTCTGAAGACGCTTTGCATGAATGTGACCCTCTCCATCCTAAATTATAAGAGATATGAAAAGCTTGACTGTATGTAATTTTCTGAATCTACAATTTGGAAAGCTGCTCTTACGTATGATCATCTTAATCCTTTTTCTCTCAAGTGTTAAATAAGACGCAGGGACCCTCATTATCCAAATAAGAGCAGCAAAATAAAACACTGCTAAATAAAACACGGCTTTAGGAGTTATTGCAGCATTTGGCATTGCTACATCGAACAAAGTAGCCTAGGACGAAAATGGTTGTGAAACTGATCGTAAGTACTGTGCTGCCCTCTAGTGGTTAACATCAGTACAATACATGTTTTATAAAGCATTACCCCTCTGAAAATATGTGCAGACGATCCAGAGGTGGCAGCGCTGTGAATGCAGTGCATGTTTGCTGCGTCCAAACCGCTGCCATTCATTGAGCGCAGATAAATCCACACGTGTTCACTGAACTGTGAGTATTCACCACGTCCAATACATTGTATTGGTGAAATTTCTCTTGCAGACAAATTGACGTGCTGCGGTCTGGAGAGACGTGTCGCACGTTAGTCTCCGCAGGTGAGCCGCTGGCATCTGTGGATGCATAGTGGGCATGGGATTTCTTGAAATCTCATCCACTATGCTGTAACATCTGGCCGCTGCACATTGGACGCTATACAGGTACGCAGTGTCCAACCCGCAGCGTTTAAGGATCGTCTGCACATATCCTAACAGTTGACATATTACTAGGATAGGACACCACTTAATCATGTGGGTCTGACTCTCATGGATCCTGTAAATACATTTTTTATTTTTTCCTGGAATATCAGCTCCCCAGGCCTGTGCTGTACACTGAAGCCACCCTATTCACCCATGCTGCTTACCATTTTATCTGAGGATTGGATCCTAAAAGTCAGACCCTAACCAATCATAGTGAGATATCAAAGTGATGTGCTACCGTTTTATATGAGAGATAAAAGTTCTTTGAAAGTTAATATGAAGTAACTTACGGTAAATGACTAAATATGGAAAATAAAGATAAGTAAAAATATTGAAAACCAAGTAAGTTTTTGATCACGTACAGACCCTCCTAAATGTTGGCCTTTACACCCACTTCAGTATCTGGAACCAGTTGTGGTTTCTATCTTTGCCACCTCTATAAGAACCACCCAGGGAACATTTACATTGTGGAGGGATCGGCTCTGGGAAAGATTCATGGCTAGCCAACAAAGCAAAAATAAAGAACTTTAATTATATTGTACAAATCTTTCACATGAACAAGAATCACTTCAGGTAGAAATAAAATGCAACTTTATTGGAATCAAATTAAATAAAATTACATTTCAGTAGTAATTACCATTTTCTTACAGATGTAACAATCATTTATTGAAAAAGGAAGAAAATGTCACCAAAGTAGATGGCCTGAGTGATCTAATGGGACCATCCACCAACCGCTAGCACTACGATTAACCAATACTATATCCCAAGGAAATACTGTTGGCACAAACTGTATAGGTGGCAGGGCCCGAATGATGAATTTGGAGAGCGCCAGCTCCAATACTGTAAGAAAATACACAGACTACAGTCCCTTGGTATGAAAATAAGAATTCCTTCATAAACTTGAAAAACCACAAATCATGAAAATGCTGAAATTCAATAAAAACATGTCGATCTGCAGCTAGCACTCACAATTCATAAATGATAAAAGGTATTAGAGGATCATCCGTGATTTCTTTACCTTTAAAATGGAAGGTATCCCTATAGGAAACAATACATATCAGTGGCATATTTTGTGCATGCTTTACTCCTTGACAAGAATAGCAAAAATAGTTGTGACCCTGTAACTCAGAGCACAATAAGTCCCACCGACTGTGGAATACACCTTCAATAGCTGCCAGTGGATTGTTCTTTTGGCTTATACAGTAGCTATTCCTCCCACCCCCTAAATGGACATGACAGGTCATAATGGGGACAGAGGGGAGATAGCTGCTGCTAGATGCCTCAGGCAAAGGCTCCTCACCTGAGGGCTTGGATATTTCAATTCAAGCTCTCAAATCCTTCTTTCCCAAACATATGTCAGAAGAGAATTCAGAGATCCCCATATCCATTAAGTAGTTGACCCACCTTGCCCAATTTGGTCAGTTATTCACAAATAGGTGTTGTGGCCATTATTTTGAAGGAAAGTGGTTTTTATTTTTTAAAATACCCCACACCAAGTGTGGCAGCTATTCATAGAACCCCCCATCCCCTATACAGAACGGAGGGTTCCTTTGATACCTATTAGATAAAAGTCAGTAAATCAATCAGATGTGTAGGAGGCCTCCCATACTTTGGTGCCATTGTTGATGCTCTGCACAGCACATCAACTATACATCAATCAGCAGCAGTATTAAGTCAGTGGAAAATAGAATAAACTTGTGGTTGAACAGCTTCAACACCATCCATTTTGCTGGAATTCTTTACCGCTAGCGTGTGTCAATACACGAGTTTACCACTAATCTTATACCATTCTATAGAAGAATTTAGTGAGGGACTGAAGAGTTGCTGTGACAATCCAGGTACTCATAACCATCGAATGGTATCTGCTCCAGATGTCCAAGGTAGGAACAGTTCAAGGAACCCCTGAGAAGGAGAACAGCAATTAGATTTGGTATTAAACATTTCAACGTATTCCTTACTCATAATTGCTTCTAGCTGCTGTGTGAATGTACAAGGGTCAATTTGTCCACAACAGGATATAATGTGGTCACGTAATGAAAATCACAACCCATGACCATGACAAGGCGAAGGGTAAAAGCTGATGCAGCTAAATGCCTTCCTTCCTGACACACTCCAGCCCCATGAGGTCTGGCACTGTCCTGCATTAAGAGGCACCCAGGGCCAACCGCAACAGCATATGGTCTCACAAGGGGTCTGAGGATCTCACCTCGTTACCTAATGGCAGTCAGGCTACCTCTGGCCTCCAGACTCTGGACACTACGCTGACAGACACAGCAAACCACCTTTCCACAGCTCGCATTGATGTGCCATCCTGGATGAGCTGCACTACCTGAGCCACTTGTGTGGGTTGTAGAGTCCGTCTCATGCTACCACAAGTATGAAAGCACAACCAACATTCAAAAGTAACCAAAACATCAGCCAGAAAGCATTGGTACTGAGATGTGGTCTGTGGTCCCCACCTGCAGAACCACTCCTTTATTGAGTGTGCCTTGATAATTGCCAATAATTTCCCTCTGTTGTCTATTCTATTTGCACAACACCATGTGAAATTGATTGTCAGTGTTGCTTCCTAAGTGGACAGTTTCATTTCATAGAAGTTTGATTTACTTGGAGTTATATTCTGTTGTTTAAGTGTTCCCTTTACTTTTTTGAGCAGTGTACACCTTTTTATTCCAGAAACTGAATCTGTCTGAAGGTTTTTGCTATATAATCGAAGCAGCACAATATAGGGCAAAAAAGCAAGATTCCAGGGATGTGTCACTTATTAGGATGCTTGGTCTAGTTCTCAGAATACCTGTATTGTCTGATGTACAGTGGGTACGGAAAATATTCATACCCCTTTAAAGTTTTCACTCTTTGTTTCATTGCGGCCATTTGGTAAATTCAAAAAAGTTCATTTTTTTCTCATTAATGTACACTCTGCACCCCATCTTAACTGAAAGAAAACAAATGTAAAAATTTGTGCAAATTTATTAAAAAAAGAAAAACTGAAATATCACATGGTCATAAGTATTCAGAGCCTTTGCTCAGTATTGAGTAGAAGCACCCTTTTTGAGCTAGTACAGCTATGAGTCTTCTTGGGAATGATGCTACAAGTTTTTCACACCTGGATTTTGGGATCCTCTGCCATTCTTCCTTGCAGATCCTCTCCAGTTCCGTCAGGTTGGATGGTGAATGTTGGTGGACAGCCATTTTCAGGTCTCTCCAGAGTTGCTCAGTTGGGTTTAGGTCAGGGCTCTGGCTGGGCCAGTCAAGAATGGTCACAGAGTTGTTCCGAAGCCACTCCTTTGTTATTTTAGCTGTGTGATTAGGGCCATTGTCTTGTTGGAAGGTGAACCTTCGGCCAAGTCTGATGTCCAGAGCACTCTGGAAGAGGTTTTCATCCAGGATATCTCTGTACTTGGCCGCACTCATGTTTCCTTCAATGGCAACCAGTCGTCCTGTCCCTGCAGCTGAAAAACACCCCCATTGCATCACCATGTTTCACTGCTGGGATTGTGGCATTCATATGTCTTGCACTGAGGAGAGGCTTCCATCGGGCCACTCTGCCATACAGGCCCGACTGGTGGAGGGCTGCAGTGATAGTTGATTTTGTGGAACTTTCTCCCATCTCCCTACTTCATCTCTGGGGTTCTTCTTTACCGCTCTCACCAATGCTCTTCTCCCATGATCGCTGAGTTTGGTGGAGGTCACTGCTCTTAGGAACCTTGAGTACTGAAGAAATTCTGTTGTAACCTTGGCCAGATCTGTGCCTTGCCATAACTCTGCCTATGAGCTCCTTGGCTAGTTGCTTTGACCTCATGATTCTCATTTGGTCTAACATGCACTGTGAGCTGTGAGGGGTGTGCCTTTCCAAATCAAGTCTATCAGTTTAATTAAACACAGCTGGACTGCAATGAAGGAGTAGAACCATCTCAAGGAGGATCACAAGGAAATCTACAGCATGAGACTTAAATATGAATATCCTAGCAAAGGGTCTGAATACTTATGACAATGTGATATTTCAGTTTCTTTTTTATTAAATTTGCAAAAATTTCTACATTTGTTTTTTTCAGTCAAGATGGGGTACAGAGTGTACATTAATGAGAAAAAAACCCTTTTTTGAATTTATCAAATGGCTGCAATGAAACAAAGAGTGAAAAATTTAAAGGGGTCTGAATACTTTTCGTACCCACTGTAGATGTGGCAGAGCCAAGTCATCTGCTCTGTATATAACCCCGCTCACACCAGATTGACAGCTTGCACACAATAGAAAGTGTATAGTGTGTACAGAGGAAGTTGCCCGTCAGGGGTGTGAGCGGGGTTACATATGTTAGCCAGACTGCTCTGCACTTGAGAAGTAGTTCTGGCAGTGGTAATCTCCTGCTGATAAAATGCTGATTGCATTAAAACTACAATACACAGTCTAATAAGTGATATATTGCTGGAATCAAGGTCTTTTGCCCTATGTTATGCTACTCTCAGGTTAAATAGCAAAAATCTGCAGACATATTACCTTTAAAGGTCCCCATACACATTATATGTCGATCGGAAAAAATACTTTGTCCGATCATTCAGCTGACAGCCATCTTGGCCAGCTCTTCAATACATAAGATAACTCTCCATTTTTTCTTACCTAGATTATCAGGGATAAACCAGATTACTTACCAGTAATTGTATTTTATGTAGTCCACGACAGTACCCACTGAGAGAGGGGATCCTCCCCTAGGGACAGGAAACCTACAGATAAAAGGGGAGGTCCCCTCGTCTCCTCAGTTGGATTACAGAGTACAAGAGGAACCGCCAAGAAAACAGAACATCTTCATAACAACTACTCAACATGTATAAACATATACCTAAATATATACTACCACCGCCCAGAGTGAATTACATACACATCTCTATTGTGTGCCACTAAGGGAGGGAAGTGAGTGGGTGCTGTCTTGGACTCCATAAAATACAATTACCAGTAAGTAATCCGGTTTTTTTATTCTCACCACGACAGCACTCACTAAGAGACTTTCAGAGAACCATCACCTGGGAGGTACCACCGTATTGAGG
This sequence comes from Ranitomeya variabilis, assembly GCF_051348905.1. NCBI lineage: Eukaryota > Metazoa > Chordata > Amphibia > Anura > Dendrobatidae > Ranitomeya > Ranitomeya variabilis. Next base: position 504,991,158 of record NC_135235.1, read on the forward strand.
ACAGATCTCCCAAAAACCAAGTCAGAGGACGATGACAAATCAAGCCTATAGTGGTTGTAAAAGGTAGATGGTGAAGACCATGTTGCAGCCTTACATATCAGATCAGTTGAGGCGTCCGTCTTCTCAGCCTAGGAGGATGCCCGTGCCGAATGTGCCCTTATTCCATCCGGAGGAATTTCATTTTTTGCCGAGTAGGCCAGACAGATTGCATCTCTGATCCATCGTGATAAAGTGCTCTTTGTGACTCCAAACCCTTTCCTGTGGCTCTGAAAGGACACAAACCGAGCACTACTCTGCCTCCAGGGATGAGTTCTGTCTATGTAACTCAGGACAGCACTCCTCACATCTAAGGTGTGGAATCTCTATTCCTAGGGAGGAGAAGGGTTATCAAAGAAGTAAAATCTCCTGACTTCTATGAAATCTGGTTGCTACCTTAGGAAGGTAGGAAGGGTCTAGCTTTAGCACGATCCTATCAGGAAATACTAACATGAAAGGAGGGTCAATAGATAGAGCCTGTATATCACTGACTCTTCTAGCCGATGTCAAGACAACTAACAGAGCAGCTTTTAATCATATGTACTTTAAAGAGACAGACTCTAAATGTTCAAATGTAGGACTCGTCAGGACATTGAGGACCAGGTTCAAGTCCCAAGAGGGCAAACGAGCAATGTGTACAGAGTCGCTCGCTACGCTCACATGCTGTAATAAACCATGCAACCCATCTATCCTCCGCAATATTATGACTATATAGGGCTCCCAAAGCTGAAATCTGAACCTTTAATGTGTTAACTGAAAGACCCAGCTCCCTATCTCAATGCAGAAACTCAAGAATTGCAGCAATTTGAACCTCATTAGAGAAGGGCCCAGTATGAAAATCAAGGAATTTTCTCCACACACTACTGTATGTCTTCGTCGTGGAATCCTTCCTACTCTGCAGAAGGGTGCTAATTAAGTTGTCAGAAAACCCTCTTAATTTTAACAACTGCCTCAAGTTCCACACCAGAGCAGGCCTGGATCTGATGGGAGGATCCAGGGGTCGGATATGGACATGGCTCTGAGCCATGAAAACCACTGCTCTTGCTGTACATGTGCTAGAAATAGCCGGTCTAAAGGCCCTAGTACAGGATTCCCATGACTGCTTTGCGGTCTAGGGGGTCAGATAAAAAGCCGGAGTCATCTACAGGCAGGGTGGAACGTTTTGAAGTTGAAGCCACCGCAGCATCCACCTTAGTAACTTTGGACCAAGTTGTCAAATCCTCATCATCAAAAGGATACCTCCTCTTAGAAGCTGAAGGAAGGAATCCTCGCTGCCCCTGCTTCTCCTACTCCTTCTCGATCAAGTCTTTCACTGCAGTGATCACCAGAAATGTCCGCTTCTTTCTTTGCGAGAGGCCCGCAAACATGATCTCCTGCGTGGATCTAGCCTCTTTTGCCTATGAAATTCCCATGTTACCTCTAACCGATTTTACAAGGTTATCAATACTCTCTACAGGGAAACAGGAACGTTCTTCCTCATCAGATGATGATGTTGAATGAGAGGAACCAGTGGACCTAACCCAGTCACCAACAGAAGAGGGGCTAGAGACGGGGGTAGAACTCCTTGTACTGGTCTTATGTTTCTTAGCTTTACCCGAGTCTTTAAGGGATTGGAGCTCCTTCCAAGTCATTGCCTTTATATCCGCGGACCTGACAGATGATTCCTCCTCTAGAGTCTAGCTGATACAATTTTGACACAGTCTCTTAACATAGGAGTCTGGAAGGGGCTGCAAGCACAAGGCACATTCTCTGTGTTTAGTCTTTCTAGTTTTTGTAGCCTAATAGGGGACATACAGAAAGAAGGGGTAATCAGCTTAACAGGCAGAGTCATATAACACACACCCAGTGAAGCTTGTGAATATGGTACCGGTTCTGGAGGCGGAGGCATGGCATGTTGTAGACTGCATGGACCCCTTGCACTCTTCTCAGTGGAGTCGCCCACTGCTGCTCTTGGACTTGCAGTGAACCAGCACTTCCACCACCTGTGGGTGCACCTCGGAGTCTCCTGGAGAGGACATCTTTGGGGCACACCAGCAGCAGGACACCACCGGATTTATACATACCGCCATTGATCCACCTGAGACACATCTCCCCGGTCCCCTGGAAGTAATCCCTGGCCATTTCAGGGACAGGAGCACTTACTGGCCATTGCGCACCTACGGGTCCGAAACTCGGAAGCAAGGCCCAGCGAAGGAGCAGGGCAGCCGATGCCCGCACCCTGCTCCCTCCAGGATGAGTGCCAGCCACTCCGACTGCACCGTGCTCCCACGTGAGCCAGGGCAGCCCCTCCCGGACCCTGGCCTCAAGCCATCCACTGCCAGATGACGGGGAAGACTGAGCGGCAGGGCTCCCCCAACGCTGCTTCTGCCGCCGCAGCCCCTGCCGTTCTCACAGACACCACAGAGGCGGCATGCCGGTCCGGGTATCTTTTCCTCTGCAGGTTCCCATAGGAACAGGAAACCAACTAAGGAGGCGAGGGGGACCAGGGGACTTCGGTATCGTTGGTCGCTGGAGAGCCGTCTGTGTGACAGCTCTCCAGCGACCACACAACGACTAAACAGCGACGCTGCAGCGATCGGCATCGTTGTCTGTATCGCTGCAGCGTCGCTTAGTGTGAAGGTACCTTTAGATTAACTGGAATGTAGGCATTAACCCATAGACCTCTTTGGATGCTTGCATAAACCTTATAGAACTATTATCTGGATGATTTATGAAGCTGTTCATGCCATATGACGCTGTATATGCATGCATTTAATTAAAAAAATGTAAAAAAAAGGCTTGTACACCTTTAGCATTAAATTACTGTACAGGTTGATGAATACGCTATGTGACCAATATACATATGCAATATGCATATGTATACCAATATACAAACACGATGCCTCAACACACTGCAAATAATGAGCACATGAACTCGACTGTTGCTGCAAACAGTAAAAACGTAAGGTACTTTGGTAGCGCTTTTTCAAAGAGTGCAAAAGCACTCAAGTTGTGCCTAATTAAGGACGGTCCCTATCACATAGGTCCTACCTCTCCATTTTCCAAACCAGGCCTCATCTGAATGGGGAGGTGACTGGAAACCAGGTGTAGCTCACAATTAAAACTTTGTCTGGGAAGGATGTGTAGATGAGGCATGGTTTGGCACATGGAGAGGTAGGATTGATAGGTGATGGGCAAACCAGAGTTCGGGGCCGTACTGAACACCGACTTCTCCCGGAAGCCCGTGTTACTGTTCGGGTTTAGCAGTCCAAATAAACCTTGTTGAAATGCTGCAGCACAGCCAATCAACAAGCATTTCCTGAGTGGGCACTTCCAACCCAATGCAGTATGTTAAAAAAAAATATATAAAGTAAAAATGTGGGGTCCCCTCTAGCTTTGATAACAAGCACATGTAAAGCAGACAGTGGCATGCTGCAGCCACTCAGCTGTCTGTCTTAGCTTTCGTGGTTATGAAAAATAGAGGGGCCCTCACAGTTTTTTTCTTTTAAATTACAAAAATAAATAATTAAAAAAACACAACAACAGCATGGAGTCCCGTTCAAGGTAAAGCAGACCGCTGGGGCTGGTATTCTTAGGCTGGGAAGGTCCATTGACACACAGCCTTCCCCAACTTAAAAATAGACCGCAGCCACCCCAGAAGTGGCACATTCATTAGATGCACCAATTCTGACGCTTTGCCTGGCTCTTCCAGCTTTCCCTCGTGCGTTGGCAATCGGTGTAATATTTTGGGGTTGATGTCAGCTGTGTAATGTCTGCTGACATCAAGCCCAAGTAATGGAGAGGACTCTATAAGACATTCCCATTTCTAACCCCGTATCTAAAAGCAACACACACACACACACACTTGTTAAAGCGTAACTGTAACATTGCAGACCCTCATTTATCGATTACCTTTAAAAAATAAAATAACGCAAAGGGGTCCGCCATACGTTCATTCCACGTAGATCTCAGACTCGGTTACATCCAGATGCAGTGCTGAGCAGTCACATCAGTAATGTGACCCTTCAACAGAGCCGCTGGAACATACTGACAGTGGCGTGTGAATCTGGAAGAGCGCTGACAGCCGTGAGATTACCGCAGTTCACAGCCGATGAACTGAGATAACCTTACTAATGTCACTGCTCGCAGTGTGAGAAATTTATACTAATTTTCTACTCATTGCCATCATCAAGAGCAGGTGACGCCGATGCCTGACCGACCATAACCTTTTCACTGCCGGTCACAGCCACTGGCTCACATGCTGCCCTCTGTGTGACAGCGTGGGAACCCTCAGCGGCTTTGAATTCAGAAAGCCAGTGTTTCCCATGCTGTCACGCAGAGGACAGTGTGGGAACCGCCAGATGTTTGGACCTCCTATTCACTTGAATGGGGTTCAGGTGTCCATTTTTTTTTTTTTTTATTAAGCTGACTAGAACATCAATGGGTCTGCCCATCCCCAATAGGGACCATCCATATTCAACTACACCTTGATGTAGTTGGATGGCTTTTTTGATGAAAAACACCAAGTTCCTTACATTTCTAAACGTGTGCAACAATAGTGGAGTTCATGTAGTTATTAAATCGCAGTGTGCTGACGCATAGTGTAAGTATATGAATGTTTCTACTTTAAAGCCAATTATTTAGGTTATTTGCAGAAATATGTGTTTGGTGCTGTTCAGCTTCTAAACATTTCTTGCTTAATATACATTTGGGTAAAAGTTAGCCCCCAGACACATTAATACTGTTTTTATTTATTAATTATGTAGTTATTCTACAGGCAAGGTCATTACTGGATACCAAATTTCTCAACTTGAGATCTACACCTGTTTATTGGAAAAAACAATGTTGTGGTTCAAACAAAGCAGAAATGAAAATGCTTAACAGGGTAAAGGAAGTGCTAAGAAACTTTGCAGCCATCTGGTCAATTCGAAACACTCACAACATGGCAACTTAAAATTACTTTAAAACCAGCTTCTGAAATGTTGATGGGAATCACTAACAAGAATTAAAGGCATTTTCCCCTTTTGCAATATTTGCAAGCCTACAGGTTTAAGAAATTTGAAATGCCAAGTGCTCACCCTCTCCAGCTCTAGTGAAGCCTCTGCAAAACTGCTCCTGCCAACAATATGCTGCTGTGGGGGGGCAGTCACGACTCTAGTCAACATGCGCTCTACAACCACTAAACTGTACTGGAAAAGGGATTTTTCTGTCTTGCTTTTGTCCCTTTGTTCCAAAGTTGTCAATAAAGAAACAATTTGGGAGTATTCCACAAAAAATGCTCACAGACTAGTTCTGTGATAAATATTCAGTTGGTTGAAGGGAAAATGTGAAATATAATTACTGGGGGCCATAACTTTAGAATGGAGGGGCACAGAAAAAGAAAAAAAAAACAAAGTTCCAGAATCAGTGGAACAGTGACCATTGGAGGTGATAGCTAAAAAAAACTAAGGATCCTCCGCTAAGCTTCACAGGATCAAACACTTAAAACATCTGACATAAAACAAATAGCGAGAGGAGCACGTTAAAAATTTCTACCCATGTTTATTCAAATTGTTGCCTGTATCAAAAGTCTACTCTAAAAAGGGATCCTATTAAGGAATTTAAGCGACAAACGGGGCTGAGGAAGGAGGACACCTCCCAATTGGTAAAGCCAAGAATAATTAGTACTACATAGGCCCATATTTCGGAAACTGTATGGCGTTTATTTGATATAAAAAAAATGTAACAGATAAATTAAAAAAAAAAAAAAAAAAAAAAATAAAAAATCGAAGAATCAAATAGAAAATACCCTGATAACCTTTTCATTCCATTTTTTGTGGATTTCAGCAATTCTGCAGGTCCCCCCCCCCCATGCTGTTCACCATGCAGTATAAATAATGCATTTTTTATTGCATCAGTAGTTATGGACATTGATACAAATTATGTATCTTTTTTTTTTTTTCAGATCAAACCATTTCAGTGGGAGGAGTGTTTTATTTAGTTTATGATTAGCACTGTGTACTTACTGCACATGTAGCAGAATGTTGTGAACGTGTATTTGTTTCCAGGTGCAAACATCACTGAAATTAAAGGGAATGGTGTTTAGTACAAAGACAGGAAAAAACAAAAACAAAACAAAAGTAAACAAAGTTCAAGTAATCAATGAATGTATGTGGAAATGTGTCATTCTTTGACTTACTATGTGCTGACATCATGGACTTGACTCTCTACAGTATAAAAGATCTGTTAGAAAAGATAACTGGAATTAGCCATAGAAAGTTACAGTTCACTTAACAGTCCTCAACTTTTTTTCAGGAACCTGTGGGTGTCAAATTATCTACTAGAAGACCAGAGAAAGCTGAGAACATATTGCACGCTCTTCACTTGTGCATGGATCTCTTTTCACGTTATAGTTTTTACCTCCCTTTATTCCAAAAGCCATACCTTTTTATGTCAACAAAGTATTATAAGAGCTTTTTTTATTATCTTATTTTTTATTAATCAATATTACCATTTTGGGGTAGATACAATGTTTTGATCCATCTCACTGTATTGCTTGAGCTTTTGCAGCAGCCAAAAAAAAAGAAAAAAAACAATTCTTGAATCCAACGTTTTAATAATAATAATAATAAGCGCTGCGGAATATGTTGGTGCTATATAAAGATTATTATTATTAGAAAATTTCACATATTTTTCCTTCCACTTTTCATTATATTTTTAGGTTCCCTTAAAACCTGCAATCATCTGATCACTTGCGCTGTTAAACAGCAATATCACAGTATACAGCGAAAATCATGGTCTCCTATGAACGCCAGACATGCTGGCTTTCATAGCAGTAACAGCATAAAAGGCAAAGTATTCTACAGCAGACTCCAAGCTGTCATGCGGGAGTGACGGGTGCTGACATGGGGGTAAGAACAGCCCACCTCCCAGGAGGCACCCTGTAAATGCCATTGTCACAGATTCACAGCAGCATTTAACAACTGCAGGCGAAGCTCCATAACACGCACGGCTGTTAGATGCAGATGATAACTGAATAATAGACATCATCTGCTGGCAAAGAAGAGGAGCACGCATCAAGATAGGGAGACAGCATTGGACGTACCAGTACATTCAATGTCGTTAAAGGGTTATAGGGATTGTCTTGTTTTAGCGTTTTACTTGGCGTTGTGTCCCAAGTGACTGGTCAGTAAAATTTGCTTTAATGCGTTTTGGCCTCCCAGTCCTGAGCTGTGCCTATTGGTTGCATAACTGCTAGTGCATGGGGTGAAGTGCTCTGCTGAAGTATCTGAAGTCACATGTTGCCGTGCCTCCAAATCAACTGCCCTGGCACAGGGACATCAGCACAGACATCCCTACATTTTTACTTTGTTGGCATGTCTTTTGGAGAAGTCTACAGTCTGAACGAGAATCCCTGGAATGAGCTACAGAGTGCAAAGCAGTGGAGTGGCGCCGTTTCCTACATGAAGCTGAAACTACAAACCCAACACCATTGTCACCTGACCTAACCCCAACAATTGATCAGAGCAACTTCAACTCTACTGAACTGCCACTTTCAACACTTTAGAAAAGTAAAAGGAAATAGGACAACCCCTTTCAGCTTTTCCAAAACTGATTACAAACAACCTCTGACCATGTTCTTTGCTTTCCTGAATATGATATCCAAGATTTCAATTAGAGCGTTAAAAGAACTCATGCCGAATGACTGGACCTGTCATGTTTAGGATGCACTTGGCAGATGAGGTTCAATGTGGAGAAAAAGCATAGTTACTTACCGATAACGGTATTTTTCAGAGCCCATGACAGCACTACCAGAGAGGGGATCCGCCCTTCAGGGACAGGAAACCTATAGGATAACAGGGCGGTACCTCTCCCCTGCATCAGTTTGGTTTACAGAGCATCGGAGGTCCTCCAGGTTAGTGACAACAAGAAAAATATACACTTTTAATATATTACTTATCAGGTATACACCGTGTCTATATTAGAAAACACACTTCATTTAAATAAAAGTGCTCACCGCACACGTGATGAGGGGGGGAATAAGCAGGTGCTGTCATGGGCTCTGAGAAATACCGTTATCGGTACGTAACTATGCTTTTCTCAGTCGCCCATGACAGCACTACCAGAGAGAATTGCAGAGATTATTGCTTAGGGAGGGACCACAGCCTGCAAAACCCTTCTTCCGTCAGATGAAGAGGCTAGGTCTAAATGGTAGTGTCTAAAAAAGGTTGAAAGTGATGACCAGGTGGCCGCCTTACAGATTTGGTCTATTGATACCTCCGACCTTTCAGCCCAGGAGGTCGCCATAGCTCTTGTAGAGTGCGCTTTCAGCCCCTCGGGAACTGTGTTTCCTGTGGACGAGTACGCCAAGGCTATCGCATCTGTTATCCAGCGTGCTATAATGCCCTTGGAGGCTTTGAGTCCTTTCCTGGGTCCCTGGAAACAGACAAAGAGAGACCCTTCCTTCCTATGCCGCTGGGTAGAATCTAAGTATTGAGCTAGACACCTCCTCACATCTAGTGTGTGGAATTTTTCCTCTTTCTTATTTTTTGGATTTGGGCAGAATTAAGGAAGGATTATCTCCTGGGACCTATGAAATTTGGACGCAACCTTGTGTAGATAGGCAGGGTCTGTTCTCAGGATAACCCTATCATCCAGGATTTGTGTAAAGGGAGGTTTTGCGGATAGGGCCTGTAGATCACTTATTCTACGGGCAGATGTTAAGGCTGTTAGAAGGGCCGTTTTAAGTGATAAAGTTTTAAGGGATAATGAATCTATAGGCTCAAACGGGGGTTCTGTTAGAGCTGACAAGACTAGGTTTAAGTCCCAAGTTGGTAGTCTTTTTATGTTTATGGGTTTTGATCTTATAGCAGCTTTGATAAACCGTGTTACCCATGGATTAGCAGCTATGTTTTCTATTTGCACTTTCAGGGTGCTTACTGAGAGGCCCAGGTCTAAACCTTTTTGTAGAAATTCTAACACCTTAGGAATTTGGACCCCATCTTGTAATTTCACCCCAGAGGTGGACAGGAACTTTTCCCAGGTTTTGCCGTATATTTTGGTGGTTACCGTTTTCCTACTTTTTAATAGTGTGGAAACTAATTTATCCGAAAAGCCCCTTCCTTTTAGTAGTGACCTCTCAAGTTCCACGCTGTCAAGTGGAGATTCTCTGACTGAGGGTGGAGCACCGGTCCCTGTGATAGGAGGTGATAGGAGGTCCGGAAGGACCAGGGATCGGTGACCGATAGCATCCTCAGCCAGGAAAACCAGGTCCTTTTGGGCCAAAAGGGGGCTATTAGGATGATTCTCGCCCTGCCTGTCTGATTTTCCGCAGAACTGCCGGAATAAGTATAGGAGGGGGAAAAGCATATGCGAGACCCTGAGTCCAGGGAATCGTGAATGCATCCAGTGCCCGAGGGCCACCCTGGCGTCTAGAGAACAAAATTCTTTTACCTTCCTGTTTTTTACATCGGTGAAAAGGTCTATTACAGGGACCCCCCAAAGCTTTGTGATCTGATCGAAGACGCTTTGTCCATTCCCCCTGCCTTAAATGGGTATGGCTTAAGAAGTCTGCTTTCTGATTTTCTACTCCTCTTATGTGTTGTGAGGAAAGGGATAGGAAGTTGTTCTCCGCTAAACTGAATATTTCGGAAGCGGCCTTCATAAGGGTGTGAGCTCTGGTCCCCCCCTGGTGATTCAGGTAGGCGACCACTACCTGATTGTCCGAAAACACCCTGACATGATGCCCCTATAGGTTGTGAAGGAAAGATAATAGAGCGCGGCCCACCGCCCAGAGTTCTTTTTGGTTTGAGGAAGCTTTGTATTCCTGACCCCTCCAGATTCCCTGAGTGACATTGTTGCCCAGGTGAGCTCCCCACCCCGTGGGACTGGCATCTGTGGTAACTATTTGAGATACCTCTATTACCCAAGGGACCCCTTTTGATAGGTTGTTGGGATCCAACTACCAAACTAGGGAATGAATAGTGGTTGAATTTAGAGTGATGTGGTCTTCTAGACGTCCCCTTAGTGTATTCGGATTCCTCAGAATGTCCCACTGGAGGTTTCTCGTGTGCAGTTGTGCCCACTGGACTGCTGGGAGGCAGGCAGAAAGGGACCCCAGCAATGACATTGCCCTTCTTAGGGTCATACGAGGGTTTGAGCGAGCTTTTGAGGCAAGATTGAGTATTTTTTGTTTTTTCTGGTCTGGCAGGTGACATTCCTGTGTTATTGAGTCCAAGGTTAGGCCCAAAAACTCTTCAACTCTGGTCGATTCTAGTTTTGATTTCTGAAGATTTATCAGCCAACCTAACTCTGTTAGAGTTTCTATCACTCTGTCGCATTGTTGACGGCAGTGTTGGGCTGAATTGCTTACAATCAGAAAGTCGTCCAAGTATGGAATTATCAAAATGTCTTTTTCTCTCAGGTGGGCCATCATTTCCGCAATCAATTTGGTAAATATGCGGGGTGCCACTGATATGCCAAAGGGAAGAGCTCTGTATTGATATTCCCTTACTTTCCCTCCCATGACTACTGCTAGTCTGAGGTATTTCTGGGAGTTCTTGTGGATGGGGACGTGATAATACGCGTCGCTGAGATCCAACACTATCATGAAACAATCCGTTTTTTTATTGTTGATTTTATTGACTTCATTTTGAACCTTTGGTTCTTTACATAGCTTTTCAGCTTCCTCAAGTTTATTATAGTGCGGAAGGATCCATCCAGTTTTGGAACCAGGAACAATGGGGAATAAAAACCTGTTCCTTTTTCCCCTGTGGGAACTTCCTAGATGACGGCTTTGTTTATGAGCTTCATAATTTCCTGTTCTAACGCCTGTTGTTGTTGAGGTGAGGATTTTAGCGGGGTGACCACATAATTTTGGGGAGGAAGGGAAGTAAAGTCTATTTGAAGTCCCGATTTTATCAATTTCAATATCTAGACACTGGTTGAGATTTTTTCCCAGGCCGGGAGGAATTGAGATAACCTCCCTCCCACCCTGGGGGAGGTGTCACTTAGTGGTCTTTTAATCTCTTGGGGAATTACCAAAAAGGAAGCCCCTATCTCTCCTTTTCCCATCATCCCATCTGCTGTTCTGCTCCCTTGGCGGCCGTCTCCGGAAAAATTTCCTATTCCGAAAGGGCCGTTTAGCAAATGGTGCGGCCACGATGGGGAACCCTTTTTTCTTGTCTCCTGCTTTTTGTAAAATATCATCCAGGGTCTCCCCAAACAAAAATTTTCCTTCACATGGGATTGAGCAAAGTTTCTGTTTGGTTTGTAGGTCGCCTGGCCAGCTTTTTAACCATAAGGTTCTACGGGCTGCATTTGATAGGGCTGCTGATTTAGAAGTGAGTTTAACAGAGTCAGCTGATGAGTCTGCGAGAAAGGCTGCCGCCCCTCTAATCTTGGGAATAGATTCTATTACTTTATTTCTCGATACGCCATCCCTTAGTTGTTTTTCCAAATTATCAATCCAAATCATTAGGGATCTAGAAGTGCATGCGGCAGCTATTGCCGGCCTTAAGCATCTGCCTGCCGACTCCCATGCCTCTTTAAGGAAGGTATCCGCTCTTTTATCAAGAGGATCCTTCAGTGTCCCCATGTTCTCAAAGGGTAAAGCAAATTTTTGTGAGGCCTTGGCTACTGCCACATCCAGTTTAGGGGCCTTATCCCATGAAGTCGAAGCATCTTCCTCAAAGGGATATTTCCGTTTAAGGGATGGTACTGACGAGTTTTTTCTCTCTGGCTTTTCCCACTCCCTTTTAATTAAGGCTTGGATGTTTTCATCAATAGAAAATACCCTGCGCTTTTTTTGACCTAATCCTCCAAACATTATGACCTGTACTGTCTTGTCAGCCCGGGGATCTAGGACGCCCATGGTCGATCTTACTGCTTTCACAAGCGCATCGACTTCATCTAAAGGAAAGCAGTGGCGACCTCCGCTCTCATTATCTGAGGAAGAGGAGGAGGAATCCTGTCTATCTGAGTCTCCGAAATCAGGACTAGAGGAATCGGAGTGGGAATAGGGTATGGGTGTTTTTTCCTTAACCCTTCCTCCTTTAAGAGATTTAAATGCTGTCTCTACCTCTGATTTTATTACGGATCGTAATTCAGAGGCAAAGTTAGGGGTTTCCTCACAGAGGACTTGTCCTATACAGGAATCACACAACTTCTTATCCCAGGACTGCGGTAAGGGTTTCTCACACAGTGGGCAGGTTCTGTGTTTAGTTCTCCCCGTTCTTTTCCTTGCCTAAAATAAACGGAGAAGAGGGGACCCCATTACACTAGTGAACTTTCACGGAGATCACTCACCCATCTTGCGCAGCCACAGGTACCGGTTCTGGAGGAGGTGTAGGATCCTGTATCAGATCCGTAGGTGGTGGCGTCGGCTGGTTCACAACACTGGAGCCTTTGCTACACTGTGTAGAATGGCTGCTGGACCGGGTATTGAAAGTGTCAGCAGAGAACCTCTTCCTTTGTACATCCGGCTTACGTTGGTGGTGGCGCTGCTGCTGCGGCTGTAGTGGCTGCGGCAGCTGGAGCTGCTGATCGCTGTCCTCCATGGCTCTGGACGGCATGCAGCAATGAATTGCGCCTCACTCCTCTTTTTAAACATGGCGCCAATACCAGCCCCCTCCTCCAAGGCTGCGTCACAGGGAAAGCGCTGATCTCCATTTTTTTTTCCTCCTTCTGCGCATGCGCGCACTGCCCGGGACCCGGAAATGTAAAGGCACTATATCCGGGGCGGCGGCCATCTTGGTGCACCCTAAGTACACCACGCGCACGCGCCGCCCCGAAACCGGAAGTGCCCATCTGCACGCTGTCTTCCTGGCGTCCGGGTCCCTGAAGCCCCTGCCTCCTATCCAGAGTGGCGGCTGCGCTTCCCCCCGTGCACTCTGCAGACCCTTCGGTCCCAGCAGTGGCGGCTTCGGACACCGCACCAGCCGGAACAGGGACCTCCCCGCTGCCATAACCTGACTGGCCGGCTCCGGGTTCTCAGGTACCGATTCCTAGAAGGTTCCCCGTCAGGGACAGGAAACCAAACTGATGCAGGGGAGAGGTACCGCCCTTTTATCCTATAGGTTTCCTGTCCCTGAAGGGCGGATCCCCTCTCTGGTAGTGCTGTCATGGGCGACTGAGAATGTAAAGTTATGCACACGCCATTAATAATATGCAGGTATCATAAGTTCTAGAAGGGAAAAACTAGGCAAGTCCCTTTTACAGAAGGATCTGTGTGTACTTGTAGATCAAAGTAAATCACATCCATAATTTGTTATTAAATACCATGTTACGCCGTGATTAAAAACCATGACCACTCCATTATGGAGTTATAGAGTTATGGTACATGGTGTTTAATAAAAATTATTGATGTGTATCGCTTAGTGTGCACCTTTTCTGTACAGTTTTCTCCTTCCTTCTGATCATTATTAGTTCTTTGCAGTGGTAGCACCCTTGTTGCTGTTATATTTGGTTGTACATCCATTTCTTTCATCGTCTCAAACTAAATCACAGCATGCAATGTCAATCAGCTGCTCCTAAAGCCAGCATGAAATTGTCATGCATTGCAAAAGGTATAAACTCACAGGACCCAATACTACCAATTTACAACATATTAGTTCTCCGTATCTGGAATAAGCAGTTTAGTTCAGGACACCAGTTCATAGAAAGGATTCTCTGGAGCTAGAAGTAGTACAAAGAAAAGCCACAAAACTGATAAGGGTCATGGAAGATTTTAGTTATGAGGAAAGACAAATAATTACGTTTATTTAGTCTTGAGATGAAACGTCTAAGGCTAGGTTCTCATTTCATTTTTGTGTGAGCACTAACGGACAGCGTTGCACGGCGAAATTAACACCGTGCAACGCGTCCGTTAGCGCTCCCATTGCCAGCAATGTTAATGCCATTTTCGGCACGCGCTAGTGATGTGCCGTTCTTTTGTAGCGCGCCTCGGACTGCGGCGCGCCCGAGGTCCGTTCCCCGCTCTGGCAGATCGGGGATCTGCGCTAGCGGGGACGTGTAACGCGACCCCGAAAAAGACATTGCGTTAGCGCAATCCGCTAGCGCTTAGCGCTAAACGGATTGCCCTAACGCAATCTGAACCTAGCCTAAGACGTATATGATTAACTTGTACAAATACATTTATTACTTAAAGGGAACCTGTCAACCCCAAAATCGAAGGTGAGCTAAGCCCACCGGCATCAGGGGCTTATCTACAGCATTCTGGGATGCTGTAGATAAGCCCTCGATGTATCCTAAAAAGATGAGAAAAAGAGGTTATATTATACTCACCCAGGGGCGGTCCCGCTGCGGTCCGATCCGATGGGCGCCGCGGTCCGGGGCCTCCCATCTTCATAAGATGACGTCCTCTTGTCTTCACGCTGCGGCTCTGGCGCAGGTGTACTTTGTCTGCCCTGTTGAGGGCAGAGCAAAGTACTGCAGTGCGCAGGTGCTGGGCCTCTCTGACCTTTCCTGGATCCATGCAGTACTTTGCTCTGCCCTCAACATTGCAGACGAAGTACACCTGCGCCGTGAAGACAAGAAGAGGACGTCATCATAAGAAGATGGGAGGCGCTGGACCGGACCGCGACACCCATCGGATCGGACCGCAGCGGTCATTACAAAATGCTGTAGATAAGCCCCTGATGCCGGTGGACTTGGCTCACCTTCGATTTTGAGGGTGACAGGTTCCCTTTAAACAAAAAGAATGGCCAAAGTAACCTTCCCTCCACCTGGATAAAGAAAAATACAGTCTACAAGGCTCCTTAACATAAGAACTAGTAATCTATGGAATAGACACAGACCAAACGCATTTCTGGTCTCACGACTACAGAAGCAATGTAGTCCTTGTATTATGAGAATATGCAATTACCTGTTCAGTGGTTAACGGACCAATCTTTTTAACCTCCTTCAAGGTAAGCGTTCCAACTACAACAGCCACGTGAAGGACCTCCACGTTGAGGCTCAAAATTTCAATGCCGAACAGGTTGTTATTACTTATATTCAATTTATTCTGCAAAATAAAAACAATGAATTACAAAACATGGCAATTTTGCACAGGTCTGATAAAGCCAGAGAACCTGGTTTTCTCTACCACAAGAGATTTAATTTATTGTCCTAGCTGTGAGCAGAGCCACCACAATGCTCTGACTGGTCCACATAGGAACAATTACATCCCCCAGTGGACTCTGCAATCCATACATAAGCAGTAGACGTAATGCAAAATGTACACATATGAGCGGCTGCTCACCATTCATTCAAAAGCTACCTACTCCATCTAATATATAAAGCTGAATGTGTGTGTGTGTGTATGTATGTATGTATGTATGTATGTATGTCCGGGATTGGCATCTGAACCGTAGCAGCTACAGCCACAAAATTTTGCACAGTCACACGTCTGGACCCCGAGAGCGTCATAGGCTATGTTGTGAGGTGAAATTTTAACCCCGCGCTTTCCAATTCACCAAACAATTTTGCCCCTATCTACATAATGGGGAAAAAGTGAAAGGAAAAGTGTTGGAGGCGTCGCAGCTACAGGCACAAAATTTTGCACAGTCACACGTCTGGACCCTGAGAGCGTCAAAGCTATATTGTGAGGTGAAATTTTAACCCCGCGCTTTCCAAGTCACCAAACAATTTTGCCCCTATCTACATAATGGGGAAAAAATGAAAGGAAAAGTGTTGGAGGCAAATTAACAGCTGCCAGATGTGAACAAGGGGGACTTAAAGAATGACAGCGATGGCACCAAAGAGTATATACTGTACAGTTGCTAAGGTGGGGCCCCAACATGGGATAATCACACCACCACGGGGATATGAACACACACACAAAATGCGCCACACACTACCACGTGCTCGAACACATATACCACCCTCAGTGCACATTTCACCACACATACACCAACCTCGCCACATAAAAGTAGAAACACAAAAGTCGCCGCTCAAAACTCGCCACGCGCAAAACTCTCCACATGCAAAACTCGCCACACGTGCAAAACTCGCCACACGCAAAACTTGCACACGCAGAAAAATTGCCACACGCAGAAAAATTGCCACATGCACAAAAGTTGCAACACATGCAAAAGTTGCCTCACACAAAACTTGCACATACTCAAAAGGCACCACACATAAAACTCGCCACGCGCAAAACTCGCCATGCGCAAAACTTGCTGCACACAACTTGCTACACTAACCTGTCACATGCAACTCGACACACAAAAAGTTGCTACACGCATGTCGCCACACAAAACTCATCTCACAAAAGTCCCTACATGCATGTCGCCACACGCAACTCAACACACACAACTTGACACACGAAACTCGCCCTAAAACACACACAAGTCTGGTATCCTTCAAAAATAAAAATCTGATTAATAAGCAGACAAACTACAAGAGCAACAAATGTACCATATAGGAATCCGGCAGCTGTCAGTCACATGACCAGTCTATTATGTGTATGTGTGAGCTAATATATACTGCCAGGGGGTGGGCTTATTGTTGGCTGGGGATTTATCAGGCTGCCATTTTAGCTTACAAATACTGAGGTAAAAATACTGACCAAATAACGTGTGAACGAGGTCAAATACAGGAGGAGATGACATACAGATATATACTATTTACAGGGGAGATGACACACAGGTATATACTATATACAGGAGGAGATGACACACAGATATATACTATATACAGGAGAGATGACACACAGGTATATACTATATAGAGGAGGAGATGACATACAGGTACATACTACATACAGGAGGAGATGACATACAGGTATATACTATATACAGGAGGAGATGACACACAGGTATATACTATATACAGGAGCAGATTACCTACAGGTATATAGTATATACAGGAGGAGATGACACAGGTATATGCTATGTATAGGAGGAGATGACATACAGGTATATACTATATACAGGAGATGACACACAGATATATACTATATATAGGTGAGATGACACACAGGTATATACTATATACAGGAGATTACATACAGGTATATCTAATATATAAAGCTGAATGTGTGTATGTATGTATGTGTGTATGTCCGGGATTGGCATCTGTACCGTCGCAGCTACAGCCACAAAATTTTGCACAGTCACACGTCTGGACCCCGAGAGCGTCATAGGCTATGTTGTGAGGTGAAATTTTAACCCCGCGCGTTCCAATTCACCAAACAATTTTGCTCCTATCTACATAATGGGGAAAAAGTGAAGGGAAAAGTGTTGGAGGAAAATTGACAGCTGCCAGATGTGAACAATGAGGACTTAAAGAATGAGAGCGATGGCGACAAAGAGTATATACCGTACAGTTGCTAAGGTGGGGCCCCGACATGGGATACTCACCACACACGGGGATATGAACACAAACACAAAATGCGCCACACACTACCACGTGCTTGAACACATATACCACCCTCAGCACACATTTCACCACACACACACACCAACCTCGCCACATAAAAGTCGAAACACAAAAGTCACCACTCAAAACTCGCTACATGCAAAACTCGCCATATGCAAAACTAGGCTCACGCAAAACTCGCCACACGTGCAAAACTCACCTCATGGAAAACTCACCTCATGCAAAACTTGCACACACAGAAAAATTGCCACATGTACAAAAGTTGCACCACATGCAAAAGTTGCCTCACACAAAACTTGCACATACTCAAAATGCACCACACATAAAACTCGCCATGCACAAATCTTGCTGCACACAACTTGCTACACTAACCTGTCACATGCAACTCAACACACAAAATGTTGCTACACGCATGTCGCCACACAAAACTCATCTCACAAAAGTCGCTACATGCATGTCGCCACACGCAACTCAACACACACAACTTGACACATAAAACTCGCCCTAAAACACACACAAGTCTGGTATTGTCCTTCAAAAATAAAAATCTGATTAATAAGCAAACTACAAGAGCAACAAATGTACCATATAGGAAATACGGCAGCTGTCAGTCACATGACCTGTCTATTATGTGTATGTGTGAGCTAATATATACTGCCAGGGGGGAGGGCTTCCTGTTGGCTGGGGATTTATCAGGCTGCCAATAGCAACCAATCACAGCTCAGCTTCTATTTTGCTACAGTTAATTAACCTGAGCTCTGATTGGTTAATATAGGCAACAAAGACATTCTCAGTATAACAAAGCTAATATATGTTGTGAAATGCTTCTATTTGCTTAGTTTTTGCCTTTTAATAATTACATTTCTATCTATTTGTTTTGTGGTTTTTGTGTGCAGAATAAATTTTTGTTAACACATTCTATTTTGCTAACAGCAGTCATTAACCCGGGCGAAGCCGGGTAGTACAGCTAGTTAATATATAAAAGTATGGACAGATTTGTGAACAATGAGCAGGTGGCTGAACAATGGGCCCACAAAATCAATGTCAATATTGAGACAATCTGCATATTTCCCAAAAGAGCATTGCAGCTTAAATGTCTCCTGACCTTGGCATGTCAGGATTCACATGTCACTTTCTGCATAAACTGCTCATCACTATTCCTAACCTAACAAATCCAAGACAAAGACAGGTCTGAAACTCTGATATGTGTCTGCTAGGAGACTACGTACATTCTGTTGAGAAGGAGCCAACTGTTTTTTGTCAAAGCGTATTAGTGACGATCAAATGGGGCAGCAGACTTATCCCATGTTTGTGTCATTCAATGAAGCACCAGAGAAATGAAACGACAGCAACTTTTTTTTTTTTTTTTTAAGTGACGGCCGTGGTGGGCTCCTGTTTGGACGCTTCATCTCTCACTAAAGAGCAGAAGGGAGTGGTTGCTTCCCAGGTTTCAGATAAAGAGGTAGTTAGTGAACAAAGTAAACAGAAGCGACTATTGTGTGTCAGTCAAGTTAGGGAATATTGGATGTAATGCACTATGAAAATAGTTTGGTCTGGTGTGTTAAGGTACCTTCACATTAAGCGACGCTGCAGCGATAGCGACAACGATGCCGATCGCTGCAGCGTCGCTGTTTGATCGCTGGAGAGCTGTCACACAGACCGCTCTCCAGCGACCAACGATGCCGAGGTCCCCGGGTAACCAGGGTAAACATCGGGTTGCTAAGTGCAGGGCCGCGCTTAGTAACCCGATGTTTACCCTGGTTACCAGCGTAAAAGTAAAAAAACCAAACAGTACATACTCACCTGCGCGTCCCCCAGCGTCTGCTTCCTGACACTGACTGAGCTCCGGCCCTAACAGCACAGCGGTGACGTCACCGCTGTGCTTTCACTTTCATTTTAGGGCCGGCGCTCAGTAAGTGTCAGGAAGCAGACGCTGGAGGACGAGCAGGTGAGCATGTACTGTTTGTTTTTTTTACTTTTACGCTGGTAACCAGGGTAAACATCGGGTTACTAAGCGCGGCCTTGCGCTTGGTAACCCGATGTTTACCCTGGTTACCAGTGTAAAACATCGCTGGTATCGTTGCTTTTGCTTTCAAACACAACGATACACAGCGATCGGACGACCAAATAAAGTTCTGGACTTTATTCAGCGACCAGCGACATCACAGCAGGATCCTGATCGCTGCTGCGTGTCAAACGAAACGATATCGCTAGCCAGGACGCTGCAACGTCACGGATCGCTAGCGATGTCGTTTCGTGTGAAGGTACCTTTATTGTCTTGAGGAGGTGTTTTTGCTCTCATTTATAAATATAATCAATAAGACAGAGTTAGAGATGAATATATGGAAATTTGTTGATACAATTCATTGTATAATAGCAATGTAAAAGCTTAATCTGTAATTATGAACAATTGTTATTTGATCGTATATTGGTAACAATGTTATGTATGCTTTCTTATCAATAAAAATGATCTGAAAAAAAAAAAAAATAGAAGGGAGTGGTTGCGAAGCACTTACAGTACAGAACAGAGCACTTCAGCCTGCTGATATTAACTTGCTGAGGATGCATGTACCTGAATCAAGCTTTAGTTAATCATTAAAGTGGTTGTCTATTATCATCTGGCTGCTGGGAACTGCACCGATCAGAAGACTGAGGAACTATTATTCCAGACAGAAATTTTTATCCCCTTTAAAAATGGAGCGAAAGGTGGATGACTGTCACCCGTTACCTTTAATTTCTATATGGCTGCCAGGAAAAGTTGAACGCAGAGTTCGACCGCCTCATAGGGAATGAACGGATTGCAGGTTGTATATGTGCAGTGCCACTTTGTTCTAACAGGGATACAAGTATCTTGTTCTGACAATCAGTCCTGATTCCAGTGGTTGGACCTCTGCCGATAAATAAGAGAGCTCCTACACCTTGGATAGGTGATCACTTTCACCAGACAACCCCTTTAGTAATGCCACTAAACCTATTTAAAAATGTATGCTTGCACATCTCTACAACTCTCCTATCTAGCACTGGCAGCAATTATGCAGGCTCAAACCTCTTAAATGCTGTAGCCCCATGAGTGGAAAATAAAAACTTTTATTCACCTCCCACAATGGCAACGTACTAGTGATATTTTCCACTTTAAGGTAGTATAATATATACAAACATTTCGGCCTTTATGACCTTCTTCAGTGTACTACAATGTAAACACAAAATAAAAATAAAGTATATACATACAGAAATATATCGGTCAATATTCAATATTTCATATTCACTACTTAGTATAGAATTTTGGGTTGCTCACATAACGGGGAAATTGGGCCCTTTTAGTGCAATTTGAGGTCAGGTTCAGGTATAACATACCTATGGAGCATTGTCTAGCATGTTATATAACATATTATATTTCCCTGTTATATAAGCAACCCAAAATGTTGGAGTATCCCTGTTTAGCTACACTAGGTAGTGAATCTGAAATATTGACTGATATATTTCTGGATGTATATACTTGATTTTTCTTATTATTCTTTTTTGTTTACATTGTAGTACACTGGAGAAGGTCATAAAGACCAAAACGTTTGTATATATTATACTACCCTAAAGTGGACTGCATTAAATTATCACATCATCGTCCATTGTGTGCCATGTGTATTTATATTTGATAACGGTTTGGGAACCTCCTTGAGCACCTATTCCAGTAGTGCTAAAGATATTTATTTCATAGTACTAGTGATGTTGGGCATGAATGACACTGTTCTGTTATGCGAGTGTTGCAGCCAATCAATGGCTATTGATGGACTGCAGCGCTTCCACCTCTCCCGGACATCAGATTTTCATCTGAGGGAGGCATGAGCGAAGCAGTCCATTTGCAGTACCTGAATGGTTGCAGTACTCATGTGACATACTGTTACACTAGGGGAAGGGAACCCCGTACCATCATCGCTAAATGGTGCGGGAGTAGAGCATACCTTATTATTTCAGTTAAGGTATTACAGCTTTTAAAAGTGGTCATCAGGGATACTCAGGATCTCATATTTAGGTTATACATAATGATTTTTAAATGTCATTGTTCAAAATTCTGCATGCAAGATTGCACTATTTCTTTTCATGGCAATGCTTGACATCTTCAAAAACCATTCACATTGTTAATCGATGCAATTAAAGATTAGCAAAATACATCTGCCCATAACACTTACTGTTGTTTGTAGAGTCACAGTTGAACTGGCGGTGTCAATGATAACCACAGAAGAATTCACGCCAGCATGGTACAACGTTACAGAGCGGGGATACAGAAAGAATACGACAAGAAAGAAGACAAGAATGCAACAGGAAACGGCAAGAGCCACATATAACTTCCTGGAAGTAAAGTTAAAAGCAAGAAAAGGGACCATTAGTTATCATTGAGTTTTGCTGTAAAATAACACAATATGCAGAAAACTAATGGTGGCAGCAAGTATACAAAATAGTAACTTTAATCCGAAATTATACTCGTTATTTTGAGAGCTAAATGAGAAAAACAAGGAGATTATACAGGTCCTTCTCAAAAAATTAGCATATAGTGTTAAATTTCATTATTTACCATAATGTAATGATTACAATTAAACTTTCATATATTATAGATTCATTATCCACCAACTGAAATTTGTCAGGTCTTTTATTGTTTTAATACTGATGATTTTGGCCTACAACTCCTGATAACCCAAAAAACCTGTCTCAATAAATTAGCATATCAAGAAAAGGTTCTCTAAACGACCTATTACCCTAATCTTCTGAATCAACTAATTAACTCTAAACACATGCAAAAGATACCTGAGGCTTTTAAAAACTCCCTGCCTGGTTCATTACTCAAAACCCCCATCATGGGTAAGACTAGCGACCTGACAGATGTCAAGAAGGCCATCATTGACACCCTCAAGCAAGAGGGTAAGACCCAGAAAGAAATTTCTCAACAAATAGGCTGTTCCCAGAGTGCTGTATCAAGGCACCTCAATGGTAAGTCTGTTGGAAGGAAACAATGTGGCAGAAAACGCTGTACAAGGAGAAGAGGTGACCGGACCCTGAGGAAGATTGTGGAGAAGGACCGATTCCAGACCTTGGGGAACCTGAGGAAGCAGTGGACTGAGTCTGGTGTGGAAACATCCAGAGCCACCGTGCACAGGCGTGTGCAGGAAATGGGCTACAGGTGCCGCATTCCCCAGGTAAAGCCACTTTTGAACCATAAACAGCGGCAGAAGCGCCTGACCTGGGCTACAGAGAAGCAGCACTGGACTGTTGCTAAGTGGTCCCAAGTACTTTTTTCTGATGAAAGCAAATTTTGCATGTCATTCGGAAATCAAGGTGCCAGAGTCTGGAGGAAGACTGGGGAGAAGGAAATGCCAAAATGCCTGAAGTCCAGTGTCAAGTACCCACAGTCAGTGATGGTGTGGGGTGCCATGTCAGCTGCTGGTGTTGGTCCACTGTGTTTCATCAAGGGCAGGGTCAATGCAGCTAGCTATCAGGAGATTTTGGAGCACTTCATGCTTCCTGGCACCTGCTCACAGTGCCAAAACCACTGGTAAATGGTTTACTGACCATGGTATTACTGTGCTCAATTGGCCTGCCAACTCTCCTGACCTGAACCCCATAGAGAATCTGTGGGATATTGTGTAGAGAAAGTTGAGAGACGCAAGACCCAACACTCTGGATGAGCTTAAGGCCGCTATTGAAGCATCCTGGGCCTCCATAACATCTCAGCAGTGTCACAGGCTGATTGCCTCCATGCCACGCCGCATTGAAGCAGTCATTTCTGCCAAAGGATTCCCGACCAAGTATTGAGTGCATAACTGAACATTATTATTTGATGGTTTTTTTGTTTGTTATTGAAAAACACTTATTTGATTGGACGGGTGAAATATGCTAATTTATTGAGACAGGTTTTTTGGGTTATCAGGAGTTGTATGCCAAAATCATCAGTATTAAAACAATAAAAGACCTGACAAATTTCAGTTGGTGGATAATGAATCTATAATATATGAAAGTTTAATTGTAATCATTACATTATGGTAAATAATGAAATTTAACACTATATGCTAATTTTTTGAGAAGGACCTGTATATATATATATATATATATATATATATATATATATATATATATATATATATATATATATATTTACTCTAACCCCTCCCTGCCGTCCAACATACTCTTCTGTCCATGTGACCTGGAACTTACTTACCATAGACGGAATAGTACGTCATCACGATCGCAGCATTTCGGAAGCCAACGCAGGGGCCGATAGCCCCTCTGCCTTTGTATTGGAGACCCCGCAGTGTGACGCGGTGCCCCGATCACGGCCATGGTAACCCGATGTCATCATGAGGACATCTGGGTTATCAGAGCTAAGAAACTTCCTGGTCATGCTCAGTGCATGATCAGGAAGTCTCAGTGTCAGTGCAGCGCTGACAGCTTCTATAGTATCTCAGAATCATCAGGATCCGTTGAAGCGTTCCAGAGTTATTACCTCATAAAGGGACAGTGGTCAGAATTGTAAAAATTGGCCCAGTCATTAACGTGCAAACCACCCTCGGGGGTAAAAGGGGTTAAATGGTTTGTCACAAACACATTACCTAACTATCCTTGGTATGTAATAAGTGACTGATACACAAGAGCAGGGTCCTGTGTGCACAGTTTAACCACTTCACCACCGAGTATGTTTTCATGGCGAGGCCAAATTTTGCAATTCCGACCAGGGTCACTTTATGTGGTTATAACTCTGGATTGCTTCGATGGAAGACTGATGGTGAGACTGTTTTTACGTGACATATTGTACTTTGTGATAGTGGTCAAATTTATTTGATTTGACTTGCCTTTGTGAGGGAAAAAAAGGATCTAAATTATTTTAATTTAAAATGTATCTAATTTATCTAAATATGTGGTGAGCACCTTGAACCCACAGATGTTACACAGAATTTTTCAACTTTGATCAGTGAAAATGAGAAAAAAAATATTTTTTCCCACAAAAATGTTGTGCAATTTTTCCTGATTACACAGATACCCTATATGTGGTCGAAAACGACTTTTGAAGTACAGCGCAAAGCTCAGAAGGGAAGAAGCACCATATTGTCACACAGAGGAATGGGTAAAAATGGCACCAAAATGTGTCCCACAATTTCTACTGAATCTAGAAATACCTCATATGAGGCTGTACAGTACTGCTTAACCAAATGGCGAGACTCTGGAGGGACGGAGCGCTATTTGCCTCCTGGAGCACCAAGTGCTAGAAATGCAGAATCCCCCCCCTCAAATGACCCCATTTTGGAAATGATACCTTGGGAATTCATCTACAAGTGTAGGGATTATTTTGATTTCATGGGCGTTTTCCAGAAATAAACAGCAGTGGATGTTAAATAGTGAAAATTGCAAACTGCCACTGTAGTGCCCAGCATGTTGCAATGCCCAGTATGAGTATGTTGTAGTCACCAGTACGTTGCAGTGCCCAGCCATGCTTCTGGAGGCATGCACCCATAAATTAGGTGGGCTCTCATCGCTACAGAAATGCCAAACATGTGGATGCGAGATGTGGTTTAGGCACATTTGGGCTCAGAAGGGAGGGGGGGGGGAATTGGATTTGGGAGAGCAGAATTTGCTAGAGTTCTTTTGGATGGGGTGAGGACCCCTAGCACTTTTCCAGAGCCTTTGTGCTACCAGTAACGTGAAAGCCCCCATATTTTCGTTAGCCCATGACAGACCTGAGTGGGGACTTTTTTTTTTTGTGGACTGAGTTGAAGCTTTTATTGGAAACGTATTACATAACATTTGGGATCACATTTATTCTGCGCTGTATGATGAGGACTTTGAGGTTTCCATCTAAATCTCCAAGTGACATGATTTCTGGGAGGCAGAATGAACAACAAACAGCAATTCAGGAAGGTTTTGTTTTTTTTAATATGCCATCTTGCGTGTGGTAAAATTGATAGGGCAGCTTTATTCTTTGGGAGATACCACATTTATATCACGTTTTTATGTTTTGGCGATTTTACACAAACTATTTTATAGAAAAAAAAATATATTTTTGTATTGTTCTATTCTGAGAGCAGTAACTTATTTTTCCACTGATTGCGACACCGATCCAGCGATGTCTTCACTGGTAACCAGGGTAAACATCGGGTTACTAAGCGCAGGGCCGCGCTTAGTAACCCGATGTTTACCCTGGTTACCATTGTAAATGTAAAAAAAAAAAAACACATACTCACATTCCGGTGCCCGGCGTCCGCTTCCCTGCACTCCTCCTGCATCCTGTGTAAGTGCCGGCCGTAAAGCAGAGCGGTGACGTCACCGCTGTGCTCTGTGGGAGATGCCGGAGATGTTCGGCGCTGACACAGGATGCAGGAGGAGTGCAGGGAAGCGGACGCCGGGCACCGGAATGTGAGTATGTGTTTTTTTTTTTTTACTTTTACAATGGTAACCAGGGTAAACATCGGGTTACTAAGCGCGGCCCTGCGCTTAGTAACCCGATGTTTACCCTGGTTACCCGTGGACTTCGGCATCGTTGGTCGCTGGAGAGCCGTCTGTGTGACAGCTCTCCAGCGACCACACAACGACTAAACAGCGACGCTGCAGCGATCGGCATCGTTGTCTGTATCGCTGCAGCGTCGCTTAGTGTGAAGGTACCTTAAGTCTTCGAAATGCTATGATCAATATTGATCGCAGCATTAAGCGGGTTAAACTGCAGGGAGAGGTGTCGACACTGCTCCTGGCAGTGTGCTGGGTGTCTGCTGTCACAATCAGCTGATAACCGGCGGCAGTAGCCCGCGCACAGCCTTCTGTACACCAGTGATCGCCATGATCTACATGTAATGCATTGGTCGGGAAGTACTTCCTGGCCATGAATTATATATACTGCAACTGTCGTGAAGGGGTTAAAGGGCATCTGTCAGTAGGATCAACCCTCCTAAGCCATCTATATTAACACGTATGTCATAGAAAGTTGAATAAAATGATACCTTGATATCTGCAATACAAATGTTTTAAGCCAGTTATCCACATTTTTTTTTTTTTAAAAGTAAATTAGCGGTTAAAGGGAACCTATCACCCCCAAAATGGAAGTTGAGCTAAGCCCACTGGCATCAGGGGCTTATCTACAGCATTCTGGAATGCTGTAGATAAGCCCCCGATGTATCCTGAAAGATGAGAAAATAGGTATTAAGCTTACCGTTAATGATGTTTCCAGGAGTCCATCCTGACAGCACCCTGGAGGACGTCCTCCTCCCCTTGCTGGGACAGGAAACACAAGAGTTTAAAAGGTCATGTCCCACCCCAATCCTCAGTGTTGTAACAAGAACCGCTACAAGGATATGCAGAAAAAAAACTGTTTAATGGTAATAAACATATTACATTGTATCCAAAACATATTACATCATACGTTAGGAACCTGTTTCATACATGATATAGATATTACAGGGAGGGAACTACCCGTGCTGTCAGGATGGACTCCTGGAAACATCATTAACGGTAAGCTTAATACCTATTTTCCAGGACGTCCTCCTGACAGCACCCTGGAGAGTACCAAAGCACCTCCTCAGGGTGGGATTACCGCTTGGAGAACTATTCTCCCAAATACAGTATGCTGACCAGATAAAACATCAAGTTTATAGTGTTTACAAAAGGTGTTGGCACTAGCCCATGTGGCGGCCTTACAGATCTGTTCTAGAGAGGCACCTGCCCTCTCTGCCCAAGAAGTAGCTACCCCTCGAGTAGAATGTGCATGGAGACCCTCTGGAGGAGAGACCCCCTCTGACTGGTAGGCCTCCGAGATCACAGACGTGATCCACCGCGCGATAGAGGCCTTAGGGGCCTTCTTACCCCTATTCTTTCCCCCATACAGAATGAATAAGTTTGGGTCAATGCGCCATGAACTGGTGGCTGCCAGGTAGTCAAGGACTGCCTGCCTGACATCCAGCGAATGTAGAGACTTTTCTTTAGCATTAGCAGGGTTATTGCAGAAGGATGGCAACACGATCTCCTGATTTCTATTTTTAATTGTCCCTACTTTTGGAATAAAAGAGGGGTCCAGTTTAAGAATTATACAGTCCTCTCTAACCTGGAGGTACGGGTCCCTAGTGCACAGGGCCTGAATTTCCCCCACCCTTTTAGCCGTGGTAATTGCTACCAGAAATGCCGTTTTACGCGTGAGGACCGAAATGGGCATATTATCAGTAGAAGCATAGAGGTCTTTACAGAGGAAACTGAGGACCAGATTAAGGTCCCAAGAAGGCGATAAATGTCTAATAGAGGGGCGCAACCTTTGTGTGGCTCTGATAAATCTAACTATCCACGGGTGAGACGCTAGGGGATAGTCAAGAAAGGAGCTAAGTGCCGAGATTTGCACTTTCAAGGTGCTAGGTTTGAGACCTTTGTCAAACCCAGCCTGAAGGAAGTCTAGGATTCTGGGTAAGTCGGGAGTGCCTGCCGCAACCTCAGACCTGCCACCTTCCAGACAGAATCGTGTCATGGTTCCCAATGGCAGGGGAACGTCAGGACACATAAATAACGGACGAGCTCTTGAGTGATGGAATCTCGAGCTGACCGTGAGCTAAACCTACCACACAACTAATAGTGGCCGGGGGGCGTGCCTAAGTTTTATCCCTAGACGTCTCTCGCCAGCCGGAGAACTAACTAACCCTAGTAGAGGAAAAAACAGACCTGGCTTACCTCTAGGGAAATTCCCCCGAAAAGGAGACAGAAGCCCCCCACATATATTGACGGTGAGTTCAGAGGAAAAGACATACGCAGTATGAAGGTAGGTTCAGCAAAGCGAGGTCCGCTTACTAGATAGTAGAAAGATACAAAAGGGAACTGCACGGTCAGCTGAAAACCCTTTTAAAATACCATCCTGAAATTACTTTAAGACTCATGTGTCAACTCATGACACCGGAGTGGTAATTTCAGCCCACAAGAGCTTCCAGCTACAGAGAATGACATAACTGTAAACTGGAACAAAAAATGCAAACAAACTTAGGACTAAGAGTCCAACTTAGCTGATCAGTAGTCTAGGAGCAGGAACATGCAACAGAAAGGCTCTGGTTACATTGATGGCCGGCAAGGCAATGACTGAAGAGCAGGATTAAATAGGAACTCCCCACTACTGATGAAAACAGGTGAACTGAGAAAGAAAACACACCCGAGTCACCAGTACCACTAGCCACCACCAGAAGGAGCCCAAAAGCAGATTCACAACAGAATCGCCTCCAGATCTTCAGGTAAATTGCTGATGTAACAGGCTTCCTACTGGACTTGATAGTAGTTATTACTGGGCTCGACAGACCCCTTGCCTTCAAGATGAGCCCTTCAGGATCCATGCCAAGAGATGGAGCTTCTCTGGGTCTGGGTGAAGTACCAGACCCTGGTGGATTACATCCGCTCTGAGAGGAAGCTCTACTGGATTCGCGATCGCCAGCTCTAGTAGAAGGGAGAACCAACTCCTTCTTGGCCAGTATGGAACAATCAATATGACACGAGCTCGATCCTCCTTGATCTTTCTGAGAACAGCCGGGACTAAAGCCAGAGGAGGGAATGCATACGAGAGAGGTTCCGTCCAAACCTGGCTGAGAGCGTCTATTCCTTCCGGAAAATCCCGAGGGTTCAGTGAGAAGAATCTTGAGACCTTCGAATTTCTCCTGCTTGCGAATAGGTCTATACAGGGAGTTCCCCAGCGTAGACATAACTCCTGGAAGATATCCTGGTTGAGTTCCCATTCCGTTGCAAACACTCTTTTCCTGCTGAGGTAGTCTGCTATGACGTTCTGGGAGCCTTCCAGGTGAATTGCCAAAATGGATAGGACTGATGTTTCCGCCCACCGAAATATTCGCCCCGCCAATTCCTGAAGCGGATGGTGTCTTGCGCCTCCCTGATGCTTCAGGAAAGAGACTGTTGTCACATTGTCGGACATTATCCTGACATGGCGATTCTTCAGGATGTGTCGGTTCCTTCTCAAAGCTTCCCAAACAGTGTACAGCTCTTTGAAGTTGGAGGAGCTGTGGATAACGTCCTCCGGCCATCTCCCCTGAAGGAACCTGTCTTCTAAGTGAGCTCCCCAGCCCCAGGCGCTGGCGTCTGTAGTAACTACTACGTAGGGTTCGGCAGACCATAATACTCCTTTTCTTAACTTTTCTGGCTCTGTCCACCAGAGGAGAGACCTTCTTACCAGAAGAGGTAGCCTTAAAGTACTGTCCAGAGAAGACAGACGCCGGTCCCATTTGCAAAGGATTCATTTCTGCAGTGGTCTTGAATGGAACTGAGCCCATCTTACACACGGAATGCAGGCCGTCATTAGGCCGAGGACTCTCATGGCCGTCCTTATTGACACCCTGTGCCTTAATAGGAGCCAGATTTGGGACTGTATTGCCTCCAGCTTGGACTCGGGTAGGAGGGATATTCTGTTTGTTGAGTCCAGACATACTCCCAGAAAGGTCTTCCTGTGTTCTGGGGTTAGGTCGGATTTTCGCCAATTTATGACCCATCCTAACTCTTCCATCAGCGAGATGGCTCGGTTCCTGTGGTGTGAAAGAATCTCTGGCGTTCATGCCACTAGAAGGAAGTCGTCGAGATATGGGATTATTATGATTTCTTAGGAAAGCGACAATCTCCGATACCAGCTTTGTAAAGATACGAGGTGCTGAGGCAAGTCCGAACGGAAGGCACTGGAACTGGTAGTGACAGGTCCCGGATGGCAGAACTACCGCAAACCTCAGAAGCTTCTGAGATGAGGGGTGGACGGGAACCTGATAATAGGCACTCTTCAGGTCGAGAGTGCACATCACGGCATTCTGATCTATGAGGAGGATTGCCGATCGAATAGACTCCATGCGGAACCTCTTGTACGTTACCCAGGCATTCAGAGGTTTCAGATTTATTATAGTGCGAGATTCGCCGGATGGTTTTGCTATGGAAAATAGGGAGGAGTAATGACCCTGACCTACTTCTAGTGGCGGTACTGGCACTATGACCTCTGAGGAGAGCATATCCATTAGGTCTATCATCATAGGGGAGTCTCGCGTTATTACCATAGGCATGATAAATCTGTCTGGCGGAGGGGAGTAAAGCTCGATACGATAGCCCTCTGACACAGTCCGGAGGACCCACTGGTTTTGGGCGATTCGGGCTCAATTGTGCGCGAAGTGACGGAGCCTTCCCCCTATAAGTGTGGCGTCATTGTGTCTTAGATTTTGAGGAGGGACTGAAGAAGAAACTTCGGTTTCTATTGCCCTGGTTACGGGAACCCCTATAGGATCCTCTATGGGATCTACCTCCTCTAGTATCAGACTGTCTCCGGAAGGGGAATCCCCTCCGAAAGGACTGAGGTTTCCTAAGTTTTTCCTCCGGAAAACCCTTCTTTTTATCGGAAGCTGACTCTAGAAGAGTATCTGGGGGGGACCGAATACCCATGCTCCGGAGAAGGGAATTGAACATAGTTTTGATTTAGAAGCAATATCCCCTGACCAGGATCTCCGCCAGACCGCCCTCCTAGCCGCGTTGGATAGAGAACCGCATCTAGCCGAAAATCTGACTGACTCAGCCGTCATATCGGACAGAAAGGCCGTGGCGGACCTCATTATAGGGAGAGACTTTAGGATCTCAGACCTTGGAGTCTTAATAGACAGGTGCTCTTCTAATTGACCCATCCATAGGTACATAGACCGAGCTACCGAAGTAGCTGCTATGTTGGTTTTTATTAGAGCCGCGGAAGATTCCCAGGCTCTTTTTAAAAGTATGTCGGTTTTCCTATCCATGGGATCGCGCAGGCTTGACGAGTCCTCAAATGGTATGGCTGTTTTTTTAGCCACTTTCGCCACCGGGACGTCAACCTTGGGAATTTCTTCCCATAGTTTTACGTCCTCAGGCTCGAACGGTAGACGAGCTTTGAAGTCTTTAGATAACACCAGCCGGCGTTCCGCCTCTTTCCACTCCTCCAGTATCATGGCCTTAATATGCTCGCTAACCGGGAACACTGTCTGCTGACGTGACATAAGTCCCCCGAACATCAGGTCCTGTCTGGATTGTGGCTTAGGTGTCTCTTCTATCTGCATGGTGCATCGCACCGCCTGCACAAGATCATTAGTCTCTTCTGCCTGGAAGAGATATTTCCTTTGGTGGTCCTGGCTTCCTGACGGAAGCTCGCCCTCTTCTTCAGAGACAAAGTCTTCTGAGTCAGACTTGTCTTCAGAAGTGAACTCTGGCTCTCTTAAATCTCGCTCCCGTCTGGCCCTCTTGCGGCTGGGACTAGTGCTGGATTTCTGCACCATCGTAGACAAAGAAGCCTGTACTTCTCGTATAAGGGATCTCATGTCGGACAGCAGTGCAGGTTGTTCGTCCCTCATGACCTTAGATGTACAATCTGTACACAAGGTTTTCCCATGGGAATCCGGGAGCTTCGTATTACAGACAGGGCATCTAGCAGACTTCCCCGAGGCCTTGCCGGATTTCTTAGCTTGACCAGAGGGACCAGAGGAGCCAGAAGGGGTTCCCTTATCCTTAAATGACATAAGATAGGGGTAAGCACTGGGGTAAGCCTGCTCCTGTGAGCGGGTAGGGGAGTCTGCGCTATGCGCACTTACCCCTTCCTCGACAGGCATACTTGCTTCCATGATGAGGGTAGCGGGTCCCCGCAGCTCACAGCGCCGGATCAGGAGCACTTCAGCCGATATGCGATCCACCCTGGAACGCACGCTTTCCCCTTCACATGCAGCGTTACCGGAAGTGACGGTAACGGATGCCGAAAAACCGGAAGTGACGCGTCCTTGCGAACTTCCGTCTGGAGACGCCGTGCTGGACACCACGCTGCTCCTAGAAGCCGCACACAGCGTGGATGGCGTCCGCAGCCGAGAGCCTCCCACCGGGAGGAGCGGCTGCCACCAGGAATCTCGCCCACTCCTGGTCTTTGGAGCAGAGGGACCCCCCTCCGGAGGGTTTCTGCCCTGAGCCTCTTGACAGGGGAAGGGTATTGGCAAGCCGCACGATCCCCCTGAGCTCCGGTAAGCTGCGCAGCTTTCACTCGTGCGTCCCTTCCTTGCAGGGACAGGAAAAACACTGAGGATTGGGGTGGGCCATGACCTTTTAAACTCGTGTTTCCTGTCCCAGCAAGGGGAGGAGGACGTCCTCCAGGGTGCTGTCAGGAGGACGTCCTGGAAAAAGAGGTTAGATTATACTCACCTGGGCGGGCGGTCCGGTCCGATGGGCGTCGCGGTCCGGGGCCTCCCATCTTCTTACGATGACGTCCTCTTCTGGTCTTCACACTGCGGCTCTAGCGCAGGTGGACTTTGTCTGCCCTGTTGAGGGCAGAGCAAAGTACTGCAGTGCGCAGGCGCATGGAAAGGTCAGAGAGGCCCAGCACCTGCACACTGCAGTACTTTGCTCTGCCCTCAACAGGGCAGACAAAGTATGCCTGCGCCGGAGCGGCAGCATGAAGGCAAGAAGAGGACGTCATCGTAAGAATATGGGAGGTCCCGGACCGGACCGCGACACCCATCGGACTGGGCCGGGACTGGGACCACCCCTGGGTGAGTATAATCTAACCTCTTTTTCTTATCTTTTAGGATACATCGGGGGCTTATCTGCAGCATTCCAGAATGCTGTAGATAAGCCCCTGATGCTGGTGGGCTTAGCTCACCTTCGAGTTTGGGGGTGACAGGTTCCCTTTAAGATCTATGGGCCGGACACAGATCTCCCTGGGAATTAGCATACACAGCTTATCTTAGATGTAGGAGGGAGTTATCAGTATGAAACATTTAGATTAGGAGAGCACACTGTCAGTCATTACATGGCTCACACTAGTAACACCGTCTTTCATTTAAAATAAGCTCTGGAGGCAGATTGTCAGTGAGATCTCTGTTCGACCAATGGTTCTTAAAGTAGTTGTCTAGGCTTGGGCTCAAAACTTGTGAATCTTCACAGTGTGCGCTGTCAGAATTCTCCAGGGCTGATGGTCATGTGACCGCTGCAATGCGATTTGCATATATCTGAGAGCATTCAGACTAGATGTATCAGGCCTCATTCAATTCACTTGCATTGAAGGACGCCATGTAAATATAGTCTGCGTGTGACCACATGCATGCAAATTGCCCTCCCGCTGAGAGGATTCACAAGTCTGCAGTTACATAAAGTGACTGCAGACTTAAACCCCAAACCTGTTCAACCCCTTTAACAGCTTATTTACATATTAAGAAAAATGTGTTCTGCATGAGCCCTGCTGCTTCATGCACGTTGTACATAGACCGCTGAGGACTGTGCATGGCTAGCTTTTCCAATCCTTTACACTTTGGGAAGGATTCATGAAAGCTTCCATAACAGAAGTCTGGAGTAAAAGCTTTGAAAAATTGCAAAATTTTAGCGCAGCTAAGAGCTGCGCCTAAATTTTGCGATTTCTGGCATCTTCACAATAATTTCTCCCAGGTCTGCTGAAATGGATGGAGCTGGAGTTGGAAAAAGTCATGGCGGCTTCCACTCATCAAATGCATGACGAGCAGTGGTGTTCACTATGCCACAAATCTTACTCCAGCAGGGGCTGAAGTAAGATTTGTGGCAAAGTGCACACCACTCACCTGGCACGCCGCTTCATGAAGAGGCATGTACCACTTCATAAATCAGGAGTATCCAACTCCAGCACTCCCCTCATCAAGATCGGCATGAACAAAGCTGGTCTTGATGAAACGGGCCCTTTGAAAGTAAAAGGAGTGCTCATTTGCAACCATCTCTTCATTCAAAAATGGTACAAGGAAGCCAAATTCTTCTGATCGCAGCAGTCTTTGTAGTGGGATACCCAACGACGAGACAATTATTACCCATGTTCAATATTAGAAAACTCTGTTAGGTGAAATATTTCAAGAGGAGAAGGAAGCAATGGCTGAACAAACCATATAAGAAATAAAAAAATATATATATTTACGTTCTTCTTGGCTTTAAGCGCTGGTCACTGTATGGGATTAGAGCCACTAACTCCTTTTCCTGGCCTAAAGAGTAGAAGTCAGAGGAGTGTAAAAAATGAAATAAATAACATATTATACCAGTAGATCTCATTTATATTGGGTGTCTCCATATTCCATGACATATCTGAATTGTATCCCCCGATGTACCTCTGGGTATCCTGCCTGTTCCTCTGCAGGTGGGGCAGGTGACTGTAGCCGACTCTTCTATGGAATTACAGGACGTGGAGGCATCATTGCTGTTAATACTGATGTAAGGTGGAGGACTCCCATTTTCTTGGCCGTCCAACATGGGTTCTGTCTCTCTATTTTGTGAAGGCCTCAAAAGAGTCAGCACCTTTCGCATGATGTCATTGAAATTGTACCCCACCTACCGCCACAGAATGGACAGAAAATATACATTACTCTATTAGGCAAGTAGCTAGTAATACATGATTAAAGCAAGCATCCTTGTGGATCACATCTTATGAGAATGTCATATAGTT
This sequence comes from Ranitomeya variabilis, assembly GCF_051348905.1. Lineage (NCBI taxonomy): Eukaryota > Metazoa > Chordata > Amphibia > Anura > Dendrobatidae > Ranitomeya > Ranitomeya variabilis. Next base: position 505,025,944 of record NC_135235.1, read on the forward strand.
GGCTAAGAAAACTAGATTCCTATAGAGCAAGAGAAAAGGATATATCTCAGGAACAGAAGTGCACAGGAACAAACAAAAAAGTTTTTTAAAAACAAGTCAGGTTCAGGAGAACAGGAATTTAAAAAAGGTGGAAAAAATATTTATTGCAAGTGATAAAGTGTTTTAAATATACATTCATCTTAGGGAAGGATTGGGGTCATATTTAACTCAGGAAATGAGCCATCAAGGGATGATTTTGTACTAAACAGTAAAGTTAATTGTTGGGAATATTAGGTAACTTTGAATACAAATAATTGTTTTGGGGCGAGATATGAAAGCTGCTTAACCAGTGATACAAGATCTATAGCCAAATATTAGGCATGTGACACTTACCAAGACTACGGTATATGTAGCTGAACAATAGGGAATATTAGGCTTGCGGTGAAAATCTGTGCAGCAGGAGCAACAGTCAACTTTTGATCTACATGGAAGAGTGTAAGTGGTCACAGCCTGCAACATGGGAAGCCAGTGAGAGGGAGGGGGTGAGCTGTAACCAGCATCATGGTTTATATACCTCCAGCTTAGTAATAGTAGTCGCAGCCATGTACATACGCCAATTATCCACCTACAGATCAAAGGTTTCAAATCACCGCATATGAAGCAACCATAGCCATAATATAGTCTTTTGTCATTGATCATATCATTCATGGGGATCTAAAAATTACTGTCACCATTTTATCTCCTCACATAAACAGACATTTGTGAGTCATCCATACTGATAATAAAGAGAACACAGCTGAAAAATACACAACATTAACAAGGGAGGATAGGGAAGGAAGGAATCTGGTTTCTGCAGTCTCAGCTCTTCGCAGAAGTGCACCAAATTCAGCACACAACAGGAAAATACTGACACTTAGTCAGCAAGTTACCATACTCCTTTATTCAGGGGACACCAGATTAGAGAGGAGCTGTAATTTTCTTCATAAACCGGGTTAAATACAATGTAAAAATCTCTCAGCTCCCCCAGCCCTCGATTCTGGAGCGCTTTTCCATTTTGCGCTGTTCCACTGTAGAGATATTCATATTTGTTTTTTTCTGGAGCGCAGTATGTGAAATCTCTGCTTACAGACAACAGGGCGTTTTTTCAGTCTTCTAGGGGCATGCACCTTCACCCCTCCTTCCCAGATGTTGCCAATCTCCGCACGGCAGTGGATCTAGCAGTCTAAGGGCTCGTTCCCATTTGCGATGTAATCGGATGAGTGCAATCTAATAATAAAAAAAATAAATAAATAAATCGTATTGCTCTCAGCCCTAATAACAATAATTAAAATAAAAAAAATAGTATTGCTCTCAGCCCAATGTTAAACTATAGTGCAGCTCACAGCTGTGATTATTTTCTCATGCATAATCAGCATGCAAAAACAATTGCATCATGCTGTGATTGCATCTGGGAGTAAGTTTATGGGTGCGTATGAACCATTGCACTGCACCCAAATATATATATATATATATATATATATATATATATATATATATATATATATATATATATATATATATATATATATATATATATATATATATATATATATATATATATATATATATATATATATATATATATATATACACAGGTCCTTCTCAAAAAATTAGCATATAGTGTTAAATTTCATTATTTACCATAATGTAATGATTACAATTAAACTTTCATATATTATAGATTCATTATCCACCAACTGAAATTTGTCAGGTCTTTTATTGTTTTAATACTGATGATTTTGGCCTACAACTCCTGATAACCCAAAAAACCTGTCTCAATAAATTAGCATATCAAGAAAAGGTTCTCTAAACGACCTATTACCCTAATCTTCTGAATCAACTAATTAACTCTAAACACATGCAAAAGATACCTGAGGCTTTTAAAAACTCCCTGCCTGGTTCATTACTCAAAACCCCCATCATGGGTAAGACTAGCGACCTGACAGATGTCAAGAAGGCCATCATTGACACCCTCAAGCAAGAGGGTAAGACCCAGAAAGAAATTTCTCAACAAATAGGCTGTTCCCAGAGTGCTGTATCAAGGCACCTCAATGGTAAGTCTGTTGGAAGGAAACAATGTGGCAGAAAACGCTGTACAACGAGAAGAGGTGACCGGACCCTGAGGAAGATTGTGGAGAAGGACCGATTCCAGACCTTGGGGAACCTGAGGAAGCAGTGGACTCAGTCTGGTGTGGAAACATCCAGAGCCACCGTGCACAGGCGTGTGCAGGAAATGGGCTACAGGTGCCGCATTCCCCAGGTAAAGCCACTTTTGAACCATAAACAGCGGCAGAAGCGCCTGACCTGGTACTTTTTTCTGATGAAAGCAAATTTTGCATGTCATTCGGAAATCAAGGTGCCAGAGTCTGGAGGAAGACTGGGGAGAAGGAAATGCCAAAATGCCTGAAGTCCAGTGTCAAGTACCCACAGTCAGTGATGGTGTGGGGTGCCATGTCAGCTGCTGGT